>NW_004955415.1:32484591-32487006 GCF_000276665.1 Chinchilla lanigera
TTTTGGGTTTAAAAGCCGGACTTAACCCCAGCTCAGGGCTCTCTGTTCCTGCGCGTTCAGTGAGCCCCACGCATGCCTGGTAAATAAACTCCCCTTGCCTACTGCATGAGAGAACGTCTCTTGGGGTCTTCCTTCACACAGTGAGTGTCTCGACCCTTACACAGTCAGGCTAACAATCAAGATTAACCATCAAAGAAACCATACGGCTGCATAGCCTAAGATACTACCCACTCTTTAACAAGAAAGTTTCTTAAACCCTAGGCTAGGAGTTATTCCTCCAGGCTACCTAACTCTAGCCATTCTCTCACTTTGAGCTATTTTACGATTCTGAAAGTTCTTGATACCTAACAATAACACAAACTGTACCTGGTCCCCTGACTTATGCAATGGTTTGACTTACAATTTTTCCATTTTACCCTGGGTTTATCAGAAGGAAATGCCATTATAAATTGCAGAACATCTGCAGTTCTTTTCCATATACATGTAAAACGATAGTGCCCACCAGAAATTCACCCCACTTGCCTCTACCACAGTGGAAGAGACCAATGTATGCTGTAACTTCAGTTTTCTTCTTTGTGTTTGTGGTGTGTAGAAGAGATAGAAAGAAAGTGCTCTGCCACTGAGCTACACCCAGCCCAGTATTCCTGACCTGTAATTGGTTCTGCTATTGAGTTATCCTCTGAACTAGTGTTCAACGGTTTCCTTATTCATGAGTTAGATAAAACCTAAGTCATGGGTGTAACCTTTTCTTCAGGTATTCTTTAACGTTACTCATGGTTCCATGGGGGTTTGAGGAGGTGCTCTCAAGTCGACTTTATAAGATGAAATTTGCCCTGCTGATCTTACAACAATAGCACTGAGCTGTAGGTTTTGTTCTGGAAACTTTGGAAAATGAATACCTTATTTAATGGCATTTGTGGAGGCTGAAAAAACTGTTGTACAGTTCTATAAGTGTTTGTAAAGCATCCAGTTATGTAACCATCACCAAAATCAGAAGACAGGACAGTTCCAGTGCCCCAGTTGGGCCTTTCACCCTCAGCTGACAGCATTCATTCACTATCTATCCCTAGAGCTTTTCCTCCCCATGAAAGACACATGGATGGATGTCCATTCAGCTCTCATATCTATAGGTTCCACACTGCTATCACTGGATCTGAAATGTCTCTCAAAAGCCTCAGCACAAGAGGCTTGCTGTCCAGAGCCGCACCATTGGGAAGTATGGGAACCTTGAAGAGGTGGGGCCTAATGGGAGGAAGTGAGGTCATTAGGGGTGTGGCCTTGAAGGGGATTGTATGACCCCAAACCCTTACTCTTCCTTTTTGCTCCTGACTCATAAGTGATGTTGCTCCACCACACATATAAGGTGTTGCTATGGCTCCCAAGCCACTGACCAATCGATCACAGATGAGACCTCCAAAATTGTGAGCCAAAACCAGCTTCTACAAGTTAATTATCTCAAATCTCTTCTTATAGTGGCAGAAAACTGAATAGGAGTCCTCAACCTTTTTTGGCTTCATGGAAGACAGTTTTTCCATGGACGGGGGTGGGATGGGTTTGAGGTGATTTAAAGGAGCCCACAACCAGGATCCTGTGCATGTGCACTTCCCAGTAGGATCCGTGCTCCTATGAGACTTGAATGCTGCGCTGATCTGACAAGCAGTAGAGCTCAGGCAGTCATAAGCAATGGGAGTGACTGGGAATAGAGATGATGCTTCACTCACCTGCCCACCTGCTGCTCACTTCCTGCTATGCAGCCCAGTTCCTAGGCCATGACCAGTACTGGTCCATGCACTGGGGGAGGGGGCACCAGGACTAACACACACATCCACAGACTTAACCAACCTTAGATCACAAATCTTTTCTAATTACATTTTTAATTACATTTTTCCTGCCATGATTGCCTAAACAATAGAGTATAATCATTGTTTACCTAGCATTTACATTATGTTTGGTATTATAAGTTACCTAGAGATGTTTCAGAATATACAAAAGATGTGCATAATTTTTATGTAAATAGTACACCATCTTATTAAAGGGGTATGAGCATCCAAGGATTCTGGTATTCATGGGGTCCAGGAACCAGTCCTCCATAGATCCTGAAGGACAAGTCTGTACAATTCATACCCACTGGGGGTCTGGCCTCTTTCACTGAGAATAAAGCAGCTGAGATTCACCCATGTTGTGACTGTATTCTATTCTTTTTCATTGCTGAGTAATATTTCATTGTTGGTTAAAGTACCTTGAAAAGTGTGAAATATTGTACAAAAAAGTATAAAGACTTATTATTCTTAGAAAAATATACACAGGCCCAGGGATATAGCTCAGTAGCACAAGTGCCTGCCTGGCAAGCACAAGGTCTTGAGTTCAATTCCTGGTACCAAAAAAAAAAAAAAAAAAAAAAAAAAAAAAAATCCC
>NW_004955415.1:32487106-32513885 GCF_000276665.1 Chinchilla lanigera
ACACACACACACACATACATACATACATACATACAGGAGGAGAAGTGTGTCTTAGTTTGGGCTCCCTCAGAAGCAAACCTGAATACTGTTCCTGATTCAAGTGAGAAGTATTTTAAAGTCCTCTCCAGGAGACCCAGTAGGAGAATAGAGAGTAAGACAGGGAAGGAAAGCAGCCAGGATCAAGCAAGCTACCACTGCGTGCACCCAGAGCTCAGTCTGCTGGGGGCCTTGGGAGGCAGCACAGGATACAGACCTTGGAACTGTCCACCCAACAGGGGAGGGAGCAGGGGTATGATCCTCCACCTACAGCCAGTCACTGGTTGATGGCCACTCACAGAGAGCATTAGCTCCTACTGGCCTGAAGTGTAGATCACAATACGCTTCTCAAAGGCCAGGAAAGGACCCTAGCAAATGAGGGCAGGTTTTGGCCCTGGCTAGAATGCAGCCTTTGAGGTCCTGGTGGAGGATGGAGGGGGCAGGGCAGCCAGAGACAGGATGAATGCACAATCAGACCATGAACTGCCTCCTCTTCATTTTCTTCCCCTCCTTGAGATGTAAACATCAAATATTTTTATAGCTACTCACAATGCCTTGCGTGGAGACCTTCAGAATCATCTCTGTGTCCTCTAATTGGGCTGCCACTCACAGCTAGTATTGCTATATTTATACTCTCTCCATACAGAGTCTTAAGGTTTATTTTTGGAGTTGTGAATCAGATATGCACACTCCAAGTGTGTGTTCATGCTGCTGTTTATCTTTCTGCATGGGAAAACAGGATGTCGTCTCCCTTCCACCCACTGCCTTGCTGTGACCTTTGCCCTGTGACCTTTGCCTTCTTGTTTATAGGCACTTCCAGCAATATCGTCTGTTGACTTCATATTTTCCCAAATACTGTATTTACAAAAATCATGATTTCAATGAATTCACATGGTAACAGGAGGAGGTCAACCTACAGAAGTTGAACAGCAACCTAGGTACATCCAGCACCTGGAAGCTCAGTGTCATTGTGGACCTGGAGGGGAAGCTGGTGTCCTGCACCTTGGTGCTACCTGGTCTCTTGGCCCAGTTCTAAGGAAGAGATAGATGAGGTCTGGCAGGAGTTGAAGAAAAACCAGCCTGTCTGGAACATATGCTTCTGTGCCCAGCACTCTGTAATTTTTTTTTTTATTATTTTAAATAGTAAAAGAAGGATAACATAGTAATACGGGGGCTTACCAAACTACGGGCGAAGTGATAGGAAATTATCAATGGTTGTTGTTTTACATATTGTTATCTACAAGATAGTTTCTCAGGAAAACAAATATGCCCAGCACTCTAAAAGGAAAAAGAAAACTATGGTCACTGCTTCACATTCACTTTCCCAAACTCATGCTGAGTACTCTGTGGCCATCACTAACCCAGAATCACACAGGGAAGGGAGTCTGAGGAACACAGCTCCAGCTTAGCTACACTGATATTATTCAAAGTCATGCATCCCATTCCAAACAAAGGAGCCGGCCATCAGTTACAGGGCCTGCACCAGTTAGCTCTATGTTACTATAGCAAAATGCCTGAAGCACTAATTTATAAAAAGAAGGTTTATTTCATTCCCAGTTTGAAGATCCAAGTCCAAAATCAGGTGGCCCCACTGCATTGGTCTCTGATGAGGGCAGCAGATGGAGGGAATGTGCACAAAGCAAGAGCTCACATCTTAAGGCAGGAAGAGCAAAGAGCCTCTAGGTGGGGCCAAATAATCCCTTTGAGGACACACCCTCAATGAGCTAAATCCTCCCTCTAGGCTCCGCCCCTTAAAGGTACACAGCACCTCCCAATAGCACACTGCCCTGGAGACCTAGCCTTTACAAATCAACCTTTAAGGGACATTACTCGTATTTTTTCTTTTTTGGTGGGGATGAAACCCAAGGCCTCACAAATTAGCACCCCAGCCCCTAAGACCTTTCAAAAAGCCATGAAATCATAGGAAAAGCCTCGTGTTAAAATTGTCTGGCATTGGTGCAAGCCAGATGTTCACTTGAAATTGGCCCTAGAAGAAGTATTTACACCATGGGAAATGACACATGTCGTGTCCTCCAGGCCACCGCCTCTCTGGGGAGAAATAGCTGCTAAACATCCACCAGCACACCACTGTCAGTAACATTAAGACCCGATTTTTCTTTTTCTCCATGTTGTTATTTGCACTGTTGGAACAAAAGCAATGGTGAGGAAAATTGCTGGCCTCTTAGCAGGAATCAGTGCAGTATCACAGCACGATTAGTAGTGGGATTTCAACACCATATATTCACAGTAAGGAAAGAAAAAGAGGGAGGGAGATGAGATGGGGTAGGAGGGAATAACAGAAACAACTTCACTTAAGACTATCTCAAGAAGTAAAAATTTTTTTCACTGGTTTATTAGTACACATTTGCAGTACATAGTGATTGCATTCCTCATAGGGAGCTGGTACATGTGCACAACCTAGGTTAACTCTTTTTTCATCCCTTCCCCCTCTTTCCCTCCCCCCTCCTTCCATCTCTCGGTCCCCTCCCCTTTTGCAAAAGATCTATGACGCTATTTCCTATTACCTATCTTTTCTTTTCCTCTTTATTTATACTTTGGGCCTCTCATATAAGAGAGCCCATGTGATATTTAAGCTTGTGTGGAGATTCCTTAAAAAACTAAAAATAGAAATTCTATTTAACCCAGCTATTCCCCTTCTATGTATCTTCCCGAAAGAGCTGAAGTCATCATATGACAATGATACATGCATACCCATGTTTGTAGCAGCATAATCCGTAAGAGCTTAAAAAAATATATTTGAGACAACGTGTCATTGTATAACCCAAGCTGGCCTCTAACTCATGATCCTCCTGCCTGGGATTGCAGGCATGGGTCACCATGCCAAACTCTGTAAAAACTATTAATTTTATTAAATCTTGACCCTGAAGCATGTCTTTTTAATAGTGCATTGAAGGGCCAGGGATTTAGCTCAGTGGCATAGTGCCTGCCTTGCAAGCATGAGGTCCTGAGTTTGATTCCCAGTACAAAAAAAAAAAAAAAAAAATAGTGCATTGAAAAATAGGACAATGATGGATATGTAGGTTTTTCACACAATACAAAACTACTTATTTGAGTGAACACCTGATAGACTAACTGTGGTGATTTAGACTTCACTGTGGGGCAGAAATTTCCTCCAAGATAAATGAAGTAACCCTGTTTCTTCTAGAAAACTGCCTGTATTTGTGACAATGATAAAATTGGAGCACTCCAATTAGAATTTTGGTAAGCATGTATCTGTCACCATGGATTTGACAGCTCTCAGTCGTTAAAAATGTTTTAGGGTATGCTGGGTTTGGAACCCAGGGCCTTTCATGTGCCAGAAAAACATTCACCACTGAGCTACAGCCCCCAGCCTGGCTTCTGATGAAGCTGGGCATGGTGACACATGTCTGTTATCCCAGAACTCGGGAGGTTGAGGCAGGAGGATCACCAGGAGTTTGAGGCCAGCCTAGGCTACCTGGTGAGTTCAAGGCCAACCTGAACTACATGATGAGACCCTGTCTCAAAAAACAAAAGAATAAATGAATGAATGAATGAATGAATGAATGAATGAATGAACTTTTCTGATGAGATTGGGGAGTTATGGTTTGTGTCTTGATGTCACCCCAAAGCCTCATGTGGTCATGGGGTGTGGAATTTTCAGAGGAAGCTGAACCTAGAGTTTGTGATTGGTTCATTGTCTAGTCCTGGGATTCGCTGGTGTGAGTGTTATACCCGCCCTAGGGCAGGTAGCCTGCTTACAATATAAGGGAGGAAAACAGGCTTGCTCTCTCCTTTTGCTGTTGCTGCTTTTGCTGTCTTCCACTGCCATGAACGGTTGCCCCTCACCATGCCACCCTGCCTTGGAGCCAGCTGAGTATGGACTGAAACCTTCACAAACTGTGAGCTAAATAAACCTTTCCTTCCTTAATTTTGGGCATCAGGTATTTTGTCTCGGCAATGAGAGAAAAATGACTAAGACAGGGATGACATTTAAAAATGGGACTTTTTTATCCAGTACAATGAAATGTGTCACTATTTGGATGATTCAGCTACCTTAGTGAACCAATATTTCCCAAAAGACCAATGCACCAATCACATCAAAACCTGTGCAGGAGTAAAAAGTAGCTGAAGTACAAGGTAGAGCCGTGGATTTAACGAAACAGAACCCACTAAAATAACTTCAGCTCCCTCACTAACTCTGATCCGTAAGAAACTAAAACTTTTCAACATTTTGCAGTGCTGGGATGGAACCCAAGGCCTCACACATGCTAGAATGCTTCTTATTATTATTCTTTTTTTGTGAGTAGTACTAAAGGTCAAAACCTGGGGGAGGTATAGTATTGCGCTACCTCCTCAGCCCCTTTTTAATTTTTTATTTTGAAACAGACTCTTAGGCAGGACTATAGTTTGCAATCCCCCTGCCTCAGCCTCCCAAACTGCTGGGATTACAGGTATGCACCACTGTGCCTGGCTCTCTTTTATTTGAGACAGGGTCTCACGAAGTCACAAAGTTGCCCAGGCTGGCCTGGAACTTGTGATCTTTCTGCCTCAGCCTCGCAAATAGCTGGGAATACAGGTATATATCACCACCCCCAGCAAAATTATCACTTTTTAAATTTGGTGTAGTATCAAAGAAGAATTTCTGAATTGTATGAAAATGCTATTGACATCTTTTTCCTCCTTTTTTCCAATCACAGGTCTGTAGACCTTATAGATTTCAACTAAAATAACAGCCCAATACAGAGTATGCAGCACCCACTCTGAAAACAGCTATGTCCTGTTAAACCAGGCAGCACAGACGTCCGCAGATATAACAGCAAAGCCACTTTTCTTGTTTTGGAAAACACAATGAAATAGGAACTGTGTTCATATGCAAAGTGAATTATATGCTATTTTAATTTAAATCCGTGTTGTAAATTTTCTGCTTTAATTTTAAAATAGTAAATACTGACAGACATAAACTCAAATAAACAAAAGCTCTTTAAGATCCTCAATAATTTTAAGAAAGCAAAGGCATCTTGAGGCTCTGCAGTGTGAAAACCACTACCCTAAATAACAATGTGCTTTATAAATTTTAAAGCTTGGCTTTTTCCCTTCAAGGGCCTAACAAACACAAGGATGTGTTTCTCGATTTATTCTGAAGGACACATAATGATCATGCATATCTACGGGCTGCAGCATGACAATGTGAAACATATATAACACATAATGACCAAGTCAGAGTAATCAGCATTTCCCTCCGCTTCAACATTTTATGTCTTAAATTTGAAACCTGCAAACTTCTTTCTTCTAGCTCTTTATAAGATATGTAATAAGTCGTTGTGACTATTGTCACCGCATGTGCTGTAGAACAGTAGAACTTACCTGGGTATGGTGGTGCACACCTGTAATTCCAGCACTCCAGGAGGCTGAGGCAGGAGGATGGAAAGTCTGAGGCCAGCCTGGGCAAATTAAGGAGACCCTATCTCGAAAGAGGTAAAAAACAAAAGAGGGTTGGGGTTGTAGGGCAGTAGAAGGGCCATGGGTTCAATCCCCAAAGAATGGGAGAGGAGGGGAAGTGAGAGGGAGGGGAGGGAATAAGTAGAACTCAGGGACAAACCTAGCCTTTTTCTCCCTCTGTAAAATCTTCCCAGCTCAGGCTAGCAACTCCTCAGGCAACCCCTCCCTCAGGAATGCGGACTTGCGCTTTCTCACCCATAAGGGAGACACTTCAGGCAGTTTGCTCATGGGAGTCTCCTCTCTTAGAGGGTCAGTACCGATAGCAATACTGATAAAATTAACAAGTAGGGTTATAAACAAGCTTCACAGCATCCTAACATCCTAAGATGCACAGGATGTGTTTTCTTTCAAGGATAAAATAGAGTTAGCTGCTAAGCGGACTGCCTTTGTTTTGCTCCTGTATCTCTACTGGCTTGCACCTCTCCTCGGTTCAGGGCCCAGCCTCACTTTGGGCGTTTCTAGTGACTGGGACAGTGCACCATTAAAGTCCTCCTGAAAAATCTCTCCTGGTCTCTCCAGTTTCTTGGAAGTTTCACAACAGAACAGGACAGGATAGAACAGGACAAGGGAGAGGAGAGACCTCATACCTCCCAGCTAACTGAAGTTTGGTCCCCAGCACCGCCCTCCTTTATACCCCTCGTTAATCCCTTGCACCACATGTAGCATTTGTCACTCCACATCTTGCCTTTCATGACCGCTATTCTACTCTATTCTTCTACGAGATCAAGAGGCCCAATAGGAGGAAGGGAGATCACTGGGGAATGTTCTAGAAGGAAATTTTGAGATTTTAGTGTATACACACATACACACATATCTAGCCAGTCCCTATGTGACTGGGGCAGGTTCCTGCAGCCAGAGTCCAAGCTGTTGACAGTGAGAAGCCACTGACATATACAAAACAGGTGGTGGCTGCCAGACATGTTGGTGGAGGCCTATAATCCCAGCTAGTTGGGAGGCTGAGGCAGGAGGATCCCAAATTTGAGTCCAGCCTAGGTAACTGAGTAACAGCTTCTCAAAACAAGAAAAATTTTAAGGGCTAAGGATGTAGCACAGCGGGAGAGCATTTGCCTAGCATGCGTGAGGGCCTGGCTTCAATTCAAAGCATCACAGTACATGACAGCAAGGAGCTATGAACCCACACCCACACTCACTACTCAAGAAATATTTGTTGACTGGCAGTTGTGTTAGTCATGTTTTTATCATTGTGATAAAACACGTTAGAGAAATCAATTTAAAGGACAAAAATTTTACCTGGCCTCATAGCTTCAGAGGTCAGCAGGCTCTGTTGCTTGGGGTCCAAAGGAAGTAGAAACATCATGGTGCTGACAGCATGGAGGAGAGGAAGCTCTCAGCCTATGGCGGCCAGGAAGGGACAAAAATATTCCTTCCAAGGCTGCCCGCAATGACTCCCTCCCTCCAACCAGGCCCACGTCCTAAGGTTCCCAGCACTACCAAAGCCCACTGATCCTTTCTTGAGCTCAGAGCTTTCTAGTCCAGTCACCCCCAAAGGCTTCCTCTCCCAAACATGGACATATGGGGACCTAGGCTTCACCAAAGGAGCTCTGGGGCCATTTCAGACCCAGGGGTATTGCACGGACTTCTCTGCTCCTTATAAAAGTGTAGGGCCACTGTGATACTAGAAGGAATCTGACTGCTGATGCAATTTTCAGTCAACTATGTGTCTTAAATTGACAGTGAATAAGTTAGATTTCACAGCTAGAGGTAGGACTGTGCAGGCCTGAAAATTTATCTTGGGGTTTGGGTGTGTGTGGTTTATGCTACTGTTATCACACGCATAGATCTGTATAACAAGTCATATCTAAAGAAGGGCCAGGGGTGCAGCTCACTCACAGAGTGCTTGCCTAGCATGCACAAGGTTCTGGGTTCAATTGCCAGTGGTACAAAAAAAAAAAAGAAGAAGAAGAAGAAGAAGAAAGAAAGAAAGGAAAGAAACTGACTAACCACAATCAAAATGCAGAACTGTTCCATTTCCACAAAAGAGCTCCATCATGCTAGCCCTAGGAAATCACAAGCTCCCTTCCCTAACCCCAGCAACCACTAATTTGCTTTCCACCTCTATAATTTTGTCACTTTACAACTGTTATGTACATGAAATTGCACCACATGTAGCATTTGTCACTCCACATAATACCTTCAGAGACAGCCAAGCTTCTCTGAGTAGCAATACCTCGTTCCCTTTTGTTTGAGGTGTTTAACTCCACTCACACATCCTGCACAGGCCGGCTGCTCTCACTCCCACTAACACATACGCCTGTGGACGCAGGTCTCTAACAAGAGCGAGTCACATGCATTAGGAATGCAGGGGTGGGGTGGCAGGGGAGAGGCAGGGACTTGAACACTCCCTGTCTCAGCTGTCTGCCCTTTACCACACAGGTGCATAGGAGATTGTCCAGTTATAGGTGATGGGGACAGCTGCCCACACAACACCCATCCCTGGATAGCCGACGGGTCACACATCCTCACCGTCTGGGGAGAAGGAGACACTGTGCCGCACGGGACATGAGGAAAAAGCCAAAATAAAGCCAGACGCTGCATACTAATTTCTGTATCTTTCTCTTCAAAAGTGGGTTGAAGGAGACACATGCCGCAGGGATGGATGACTCAGGAGCAGCATGAGCACCCACTGCCTGAGGGATGCAAGCTTAGTTGCAACAAGACAGTGAGGCGGCTCCTGGTGTCTGTGGGATGCAATGATTGGCAGTTTGAATAATTCAAGAGCCAGCAGGAAGCTGGCCTGCTGCTTGGGGGTAAATAGGAACCATGCTTGGTCTATTTGATCAAGAGAGTTGTCTGGCTGGGGACATTTTCCATGCCACAGAGTGGGGAGAGGAAGATTGGCTTGCCTGTGAGGCCCTCAAGATTTCATTAGATGTCAGGAAGGTTTTTTGTTGCTGTATTTTTTGTTTTTTGGTTGTTTTTGTTGTTTTTGTTTTTTTTGTACTGGAGGTTAAACCCAGGGCCTTTGCACTGAGCTATATCCCTAGCCCTCCTTTTCACAAAGTCACTAAATTACCCAGTCTGGACTACAGAAAGAAAGATGGGGAGGGAAGAGAAAGATACAGAAATTAGTATGCAGCGTCTGGCTTTATTTTGGCTTTTTCCTCATCCTGGGGAACTCAACAATCAGTGGTGTGAAGTGAACTTGTAGTAAATGTTAATTTCACTGCCTCAGAAGCCACATCTCTCGTTCGTGGGAAAGGAGGAGTTTCTGTGAGGATTTCCTGAAGTCGTAGGCACCTGGCCTTTGGTAATTCAGGTGTTTGTTCAGCAAACAGGAAATCGCAGGGATTTCCTGGTATTAACAAACTACGAGAGGGAAACTGTGAATCAAAATCACTCCTTGAGCTGGAGAAAGTGGCACACATTTGTAATCTCAGCTATTCAGAAGCCTGCGGTGGGAGGTTCGTAAGTTCAAGGCTAGTTTGGGCAACTTAGGGAGACCCTGTCACAAAATGTTTGTAAAAGGATTGAGCACTTGCCTAGCATGTGTGAGGCCATGGGGTCAATCCCAAACACTGAATAAAAGGAAAATGTATTTTAAGCCTGTCCCCACAGTTCTGCTCTCTCAGATACCAGACTCTCTGCCCGTGGCACAGTTGTCATGCACAATTATGCATCGCTCGTGGCCTGGGGGAGGTGACCATCATGATAGAGGGAGCAGGTAGGCACCCCCTACTCAACTCAGACTGGTGGAACCTGAGACAGAAATCTTAGTGTTGCAAGTTTTCATCGTTCACATGGATTACATAATCTTTATTTCCTTTTTTTAACTTTCTCTTTGTGCCAAATTTCTTTAGAAAAATTCCATCTTTCCTTCACCCTATGTCATGGTAATCTGTCATATTTGTCTCTTTTCTGTTCTCCTAATGAAACACCTGAGGCTGGGTAACCTTAGAAAGAAAAGAGGTTGGTTTGCTCACTGTTCTACAGGTTCAAGAGTGTGGCACCAGCATTGGGCTGGTGATGGAGACCACTGTGAAGCAACTTGGAGCAGGATTTATATTAACCAATTGGAGGGGCTAGGGATTTAGCTCAGTGGCACAGCGCCTGCCTGGCAAGCGCAATCAATCATGAGTTTGATTCCCGGTACTGGGAAAAAAAAAAAAAAGAAAAAGAAAACAAATATATAAATATATTAAGCAATTGGTTTTCCATGTTTACTTGTGAGTCACTGGTCCCTAGTGAGGCCTGTAATGGTGGGTGAAGCCATGAGGCCTCAAAGGACAAGACAAGGCCACAGCTGAGGACTTTTGGCTCCAACTGCAGTTAACTAAAAGGAGACTGTAGCTGCAGGCATCTCACTCCTGCAGTGAAGGCCTTCCTGGAGTTAACATAGTTCTCCTAAATTAACATAAGTAATACTTGGAGAATTCTGTAAAATGTTTCCCAAGTCCTGCCCAGATTCCTGCATTTTCTTCAGTACCCCCCTCCTTTATTTGAAAACCCAATACATACAGGCTGCCCAGGGAAGTCTGGGTCTTAACCCAGAGAATCTCAAATTTTGTAAGAGAGTTGGACCCTCCCAAAGCCCTACAATCATTTCAATTGTCTCATTTATTTAAGCCTTCGCTGTCTACTGGTTCAGGAGATTGCAGGCCTGATCAGCCAGCAGTAACGAATTAACCTGATAGGTTAATCTGATATTAACCTGATAGGCTATTAACCTGATAGGCTGGCTCTGGTGATGGTGTCCTAATGACAGGGGCATATCTGAGAAAGAGAGATCACATCAACAGACAGGAAGCCAGAGCAACTACAGAGGGGCCAGTTTCCTCAGTTACAACAATCATCTCAGGAGAATTAACCAGGGTCCTATGAGGATGGCCTTCATCTCTTGCAAGAGTACTGACCCTGATGACCTCTTACTAGGATCCACTTTTTTCCTTTTTTTCCAGAACTGGGGATTGAACTCAGGGCCTCAGCCATAATGGCAAAGCACTCCTCTTAGAGATAAACAGGTCAATGCTGGACAATAGGCCTGAGCGGGGAACAAAACTAGAGAGACCATGGAAAGGTGGCTTATGTAACAAATCCTTCCCCTTAAAGGGACTCACTATATGGGCCTTGAAAAGAATTTGACTTTAGTTAAAGATCAGAAGAAAGAATTATTTAGCAGGAATGAGTGAAATTGTAAAAATAAAATGGCTTCCTATGTACAGCCAGGTAGTTCTACATACTAAAACAAACCACCCCATAATAGTATCAAAAAAGAATAAAAAAGTGAGAAATAAATGTAACCAAGGCCACTGGAAACTTCAAAATGTTAATGAAATGAAGAAGATGCAAATAAGTGAAGGTATACCATGTTCATGGATTAGAAGACTTAATATTGTCAAGATGTTCACACAACCCAAAGTTTAATGATGATACAATCTTTATCAAAATCCCAATGGTGTTTTCCTAGAAATGGCTTTTAAAAATCTATAATGCATGGGAAACCACCAAAGACCCCAAGTAGCCAAAGAAATCTTGAGAAAGATGAACAAAGCCAGAGGTATTACACTTCTGGATTTAAAAATGTATAACAAAAGCTATAGAAAATAAAACAGTATGGTACTGGCATAAAGACAGACACAGAGACCAGTGGAGCAGAATAGAGAGCACAGGACAAATGCATGCACATATGGTTTACCAGTCTTCAACAGAGGTCAAGAATGCACGATGGGAAAGGTCAGTCTCTTCAACAAAGGGTGATGGGGATGATGGATACCCACATACAAAAGAATGGAATTGGGCCCTCGTCTTACAACAGGCACAAAAACCCCAAAATAAACCCAAATTGTTTAAATCAGACTTGATCCTGTGAAACTCCTAGAAGAAAATATAGATGAAAATACTCTTATTGACCTTAGCAATGATTTCTTGGATAAGACTCCAAAATCTCAGGTAGCTAAAGGGAAACGAGACATCTGGGACAATGTCACATTAAAAAGCTTCTGCACAGGAAAGGAGAGGATCAAGAGGATAAAAAGGCAACCTAGAAAATGGGGGAAAATACTTGCAAGCTGTACATTTCAGGGGTGGCTACTATCCAAAATATAGAAGGAACTCCTACAACTCCATAGCAAAAATACAAATAACTTGTATTCTGTGTAAATGGAGACACAACGAATGAACATTTCTCCAAAAGAAGGTGTACAAACACCAACAGAGATATTAAAAGATGTTAAACATCACTAATGATCAGGAAAATGAGACTTAGAATAGCAACGAGCTGTCACCCCCACAGACACACCTATTAGGACGACTGTTAACAAAAGTGGCAAATATTGGTAAAGAACTTGGGACACAGAATTTCAATTATAACATGTGACTTTTATTGGCATATTTAGGTTAAGGATCTTCAGAGTATGATCTCAATGGACTACAAAAGCCCAAATCCCTCCTTTGGTTTTTGTTTGTTTGTTTGTTTGTTTTTAAACTTTTTGAGGTCATGTTTCACTTTGCAGTTCAGGCTGGCCTTGAGCTCACTTTTTAGCCCAGGCTGGTCTCAAACTCTCAACAATCCTCCTGCCTCAGCCTCCCGAGTGCTGGAACTATAGGAGTGCACTGCCATGCCCAGCTCCTTCTTTGGCTCTTAAAGCAGACTGTCACACGTTGGCTTTAGGCATGGCTAAATCCAGGTGCTCAAACAGGGTCAAAACTCTCTCCATTCTTGGCTCTGCTGTCCTCTACTTTGGCTCCATCCACTATCAAGCTCTCCCTTCTAAGGATGGTTCCATCCTCCAAGCTTAGCAGCTCCAAGGTTAAGTTCCACTGCTTATTTTGAGATCTGTGCTCACAGATGAACTGGACAGAGATGGAATATACAGACTGTCCAGCCTTGCTCACATACTCAGTTCTAAAACTGACCTCTCTCAAAGTATACAGGTGAATATAGGAAAATGGTTCCTGTTATGGTTTAGATACAAATGCCCTCACCAATATCTCAGGTATAGTTTGTGGAAGTTACAGAGTTTTTGGAGAGTTGGGTCATGGGGCCACTACTGGAAACCGGGCTGTAAGGGTTAAGGTACTGAACACAGTGCTCTCTGAGTGTATTGGAAAGCTCCTATTCACAGTGCTGTGAAGTCAAGATAAACCACAGCTGAGCCAGGCAAAGACATGGGCTGCTGACACTCCCTATTCCAGAGCAATAAAGCTGCCAACCTTAGAGATCAAACAGTCCTCTTAATTGGCAAAATTTACTGCTTGGAGAAGTCTTTGAACTAACTTCACAAGGTCTTGCTCAGTTCCCACCTTGCCTCAGAATACCCTTCCTTTCCTCTGTTTGAAAACCAAATAAATATGGATTGTCCAGAGAAGCTCTTGTCTCTATTTCCAGAGAGTTTTTATTCCCAGAGAGTTTTTACCATCCTGGACTCCCCCCAAACCATACCACTTGTCTCTTTTTATTTAAGCCTTTGCCATAATTCATGTCAAATTAGGGCCTAGGCCAAGTCCTCAAAAGGCCAGTATACCTATCCATGGATTAAGTCACAGCTACTAGGAGGTGGGGCATGATTGGAAAAGGCAGGTCACTGGGCATGTGACCTGAAAGTGTATTCTTGTCCCTGGTTCCTTCCTTCTCTGCCACCTGGCTGCCATGAGGTGACCAGCTGTCCTCCACCAGGCCTTTCCATTATGCCATTTCTGCTTTGGACCCAGCAGACCATGGACTGAAACTGTCAGAAGTCATAAGCCAAATATACCTCTCCTCCTTTAAGTCGTTGGTGTCAGGTATTTTGTCCCAGTGATGAGAAACTGACTACTACAGCTCCCCAGGGAAAATCAGAAGAGTTGATACCAGGTGGTCCAACCCAACAGAAGTCTACTACATCCATGCTAAGCAAGTCTGTTTTTATCTGCATCATGCTGCTATAATGCAATGCCTAAGTCTGGGTAATTCATGTAATAGTATATTTTCTGTTACTATAACAAAATAGCTCAGGCTACCTACTTATAAAGAAAGGAATGGTTTACTTAACTCACAGTTTTCAAAGGTAAAAGCCCAAACAACATGGCACAAGGCTCTGGTGAGGGCCCCATGGTTCTGTGACATCATAGTCAATGGCATCTTGGCAGGAACAAATGCCAGGTGAGAAAACACATGATAAAACAGAAGCCAGAGTCAGAGGAAGGGCCAGGCTTGCTCTCCTATAACAACTGTCTCCCAAGAACTAACTAGGAAACCAAAACTACACAAGTCCTTTCTGAGAACAATGCTCCTATGACCCTTCAAGGACTTCACACAAGGCTCCACCTCTTAAAGGTCCCATTACATCTGCACATTACCACAGTAGGGACAAAACTTGCACATGTGAACCTTTGAGGGACACACAAACCATTCCAATCTATCACAATTTAAAGAAAAGGAATCTGAAGGAATTTATCTCTTACAGTTCTGAAGGCCAGGAAGTCCAGCACCAAGATGTTGGCATCTGATGATGACCCTCTTGCAATGTGTCCATGGCAGGAGTGGGAAGGATGAGAGAAAGAGACAGACAGAGACAGAGACAGAGAGAGACAGAGACAGAGACAGAGACAGAGACAGCTCAACCTCAGCCCTGGCCCTTTTATAATTCTGATTAATGCGTTCATGAGGATGTGCTACGGTTTCTCATTAGATTAGCCCAAGAGCCTCACATACTCATAGGCAGGGCTTTGGGAAGGTGGGTGGATTGTGGGGGTGCACTACTCCTTAATGGATTAATCCACTGATGAAGCCACCGCTGACTTGTTAAAAGGTGGGGCCTGATGGGAAGGGATGGGTCACTGGGGGTGCGGACCGAAAGGGTCAGTCTAACTCCTTTCACTCTCTGACTCCTGACTAGCATGGCCTCTCCTCCTCCCAGGCCCTTCTGCCATCTCATTTTTGTGCTGAAGTTAGCCAAACATGGACTGCAACTCTGAGCTGTGAGCCAAAATACATCTCTTCCCCTTGGAGTAGTGGGTGTGGGGTATCTTGTTCCAGCAATAAGAAAATGACTAAAGCAGGACGGAAACTTTGCATCCAAAATATCTCCCCCTAAGCCCCGTCTCCCGACTCTGTGACACTGGGGATTATGTTTCTGCTTTTGGGGTCTCACGGTCGAACAGAGGATCATTTAAGCTTGCTAAAAGACAGTGCTCATAAATTAAAAAGAGAAAGCTAATGTAGTTTCCACCTGGAAGTCTGGCTGACAAATGACAGTCCCCAGCAAGGCCCAGGACCATTCACCAATAGTAGCAATTTCCACCCTGTCCCGCAGGAACACTCTGTCTTTATGTTCTCTTGAGTTGGCTGGAGTTTTCTACTGCTGTTCTTTTCGCTTAGCTAATGATAAATTACTGTGGGTTTAGCTTGTTATTATCAATTTAATTTGTTGTGGGTTGCTTGGCAAATCCTACACTGTTTAATAACACTTATTTGCATCAGCAGTGTTTTCAGTCTATAATTGTTCAATAAATAGACTTTAAGTCTTGTATGCATTGAGTGAAAATAAGAATCATCTGTATCCGTATTGCTAAAGCAGATGCACCCACACTCCCCCGACTTCTAGGACACTTTTAGGGTGACATTCCATTTTTATTGCCTAGTTGTTTTCCCACTGGGAAGTAGGAACAGGTGAGGTCTTGATTTTCTCCTAATTGGGCTGGGGAAAAAAAAAATTAATTTTGGAATGAATGGCTTATAGGGATTTGCATACACAGGGCTTGTTTTCATACCAGAACGTTTACGTGGTAGAGGGCTATGGCACCGTGCCCCAAAATTCACAGTTTAGCTCTCTGTTGTTTATTACCCATACTCATCCAGGTGCAAAAAATATTAAATAATACATTCTAGAAATAAGCAATTCGTAACTTCTAAATTGCACATCAGTCTGAGCAATGTGATGAAATCTTACCCCTTCCCACTCTGCCTCACCCAGGACATGAGCTGTCCCTTTGTCCAGCGTATTCTGGGCTGTCATGTATGTATGCACACAGAAACATATGATCAACAGAGATAGCTATGTCTAAATAAAAACTTTAAAGTGTATTACAGGAAAAGACACGCTGCCATAAATCCCCCTCAAAATACTCTCCCCCGCCTCAAACACACTTAATCACATCATTCTTGCTGCTTTCTGAAGCAGTTCTGAAAATCCTCTTTTGTGAGGGTCTTTACGAGTTTGATCAAAAAATATGGTGAATATTGTTGCCGCGTGTCATCCAGCAGAAACAAAGGCTTGTAAGAGCTTACAGTGTGTCGTCACCTATCGCATTCACCACATCGGGCACTGCCTCTTCCCAAAGGTCAAAATGACTACGAACAGTGTTATCTGTATCTAGATGTCCCCCTAAAGTCTTATGCACTCATAAATTGGGCTTTTAGGACATGGGTGGATCACAGGTGCGTGAATATGGATTATGGCCTTGAACTAGGTGCTTTAATGAGGACTTTTAGTGAGAGAGGGAGAAAGGGAGGAAGTGGGAGAGGGGAAGAGAAGGACAGGAGAGGAAGAAATCTGGAGTAGAAATCTGTGGAGCCTGTGAGTCTCTGGGAAGAGATGAAAGGTGGGCTCCTTTCAGGAAAGGAAGTGGCGCTGGCCCACTCACAGGTGACACCCTGTATCAATCAGTGTTTTACTAGAGAAACAAATATAACACAAGTTATACAAATGTGTAAGAATTTAGGGGGCTGGGGATTTAGCTCAGTGGCAAAAGCGCCTGCCTGGCAAGCGCAAGGTCATGAGTTCGATTCCCGGTACCAGAAAAAAACAAACAAACAAAAAAGAATTTATAAGATTGGCTTACAGTGGCCGCCCACAGGGTCAGATGAGGAAGCCTGCAGAGGGTGTCTGCACACCAGAGGCTGAAGGATTCAGTCAAAGGTCTGGAGCTCACCGCAGTGTCCAGGGCAACTCTGTATCAAGAGACCAATGGGTCTGCGACAGAAGGCCGAAGAGTCTGCACTAGAAGTCAGGAGATGACATCCAAAGTGAAGGTGAAGACGGGAGCTCCTCCGAAGAAACAGGAGCAGCTCCAACCTTCGTCATTTCCCCTTTACACCGTCCAGGTGACCAACTGCCCTAGGGTGGATCTTCCACCCCCTAGGAGGTGGAATTCCTGAGCCAATTTAGTTAAGCTTCTCTTAACTAAATTTCTCAAGTTGACACAATCAGTCAACCACCATACACCCATCACGGGTGATGGCCAAGACCATTTACAAGTAAAAGGAATAAGCCAGGACCACAGTGCTGATGCCTGTCATCCCAGCACTCCTGAGGCCGAGGCACAAGGATCTCCATGAGTTCAAGGCCAGTCCAGACTACATAGTGAGACTCTGTCTCAGAAAACCAAGAAACAAAGAAACAACAACAAAAAGTAAAAGCAATGGCCGAGGTATTTTCAGGTAAAAGGGAAAGGCCTTGGGAATTTTTTGCTGGGTTGATGTTCTAAACCTGCAATTTTTAGTAAGAGTGTAATTTTCAAAATTATTTTCATTTTCTGCTTTCTACCTATTTTTATTTCTTTTATCCAGTCTCAGTTCCTGGATTCCCCATGGATTCCAAAATCTGCTGTGCTGAGATTCCTTATATAAAATAGCAAAAGCCAGGCGTGGTGGCACACACATATAATTCTAGCACAGGGAGGCTGAGGTAAGAGGGTGATTACAAACTAAAGGGCAGCTTAAAGTACATAACAAGACCCTGTCCCACAAAAACTAAAATTAATGGAGTTTCAGTGGAACCAAATTTTTGCCATTAAAAACTGGCATTCTATTGAACTATACATTGAGAAATAAATCAGAACAAATTTTTTTTGAAAAACCTAAAATTAATTAATTACTTAAAATCAAATAGCACAATGTTTGCATAGAAGCTGTCCTCCCGGTACACTTTAAATCGTTCCAGGATGACACAGAATACTTAACACGATGCTATTGTTATGTTCATAGCTGTTACACTATGCTAGAGGGTGGTGGCAGGAGAAAATTCTGCGCATGTATTGTTCTGACAAAAGTTTTTCAGTCCTCAGTTGTTTGAGTCTGCACACGTGGACCTCTTTGATCTGGAGGGCTATGAGGTTCCCCCCCTTAAAAGCCATACCAAGGACCAAGCCTACAACACTGGAGTATCAGGTTAATAATGTCCCTTAATTATGGTGGGCTGATCAGGTCTGCAATCTCCTGAACGAGTGTATAGTGAAGGCTAAATAAAAGAGGTGAATGGAATGATTTCAGGGCTCCAGGAGGATCAAAGCATTCTCACAGAATTCAAGATGCTCTCAGAGCTAAGACCAAGACCTTCTCTGGGTGGCCTGTATTTATTTAATTATCAGAAGAAAGGAGGGGAGCCAGGCATGTTGGCACATGCCTATAATCCCAGCACTCAGGAGGCTGAGGCAGGAGGATTGTTGCCAGCTTGAGACCAGCCTGGGTTACAAAGTGAGCTCAAGACCAGCCTGAACTGCATAGTGAGACCCTGTCCCAAAAAAATAAAACAAAATAAAAAAAGAAGAAAGGAAAGGAGTACTCAAGGACAGAAGCACTCAAGGACTTCTCCAAGTAAGGTATTAAATTAATCCACCCAACAGGGAGATGCCTGAGGCTACAGTCTTTATCTCGTTGAGATTGGATCCAGGTGACCTTGGCTATGATCTTGTCTTATCCTTTGAGGCTTTTCGGGTTCATTTGCCATTATAGGCCTTAGTAGAGATTAGTGACTCACAGAGGTTCACTTACTATGAGTCCACCACCCATCTCCCAACAAGGAGCCTAGGCCTTGGACAGACTCACAAGCAAACATGAAAATCCCATTGGTTAATTTAAATCCTGCTCAGGGATGCTTCGTAGTGATCTCCATCACTGGAACCCCTGGCAGACAAAACAGGTCCCGATCACAGCAATTACTGAGAGTGTAAAGGGGAAAGAGACCCTGAGACAGATGACAATGCCACCACAGAGAACAGGGTAAGAACACGCTGGGGTTAACTCAGTTGTTTTTAGTGACAGGAATAGTGATAACTAAGATTTACATGTGATATGCTGGGTGCTATTCTAAGCCCTTTATTTGCATTAATTCACTTAATTCTCAACTCGGTCAAGCAGTTACTATTATGAATCCTATTTTAATGAGAAAATAAAGACTAAGTAATGTGACATACAGCTAGTAAATGGTACAAGACTATTATACCAGATGCAGTGATGTTCACCTGTGATCTCTGGAGGCTGAGGCAGGAGGATCACAAGTTTGAATCCAGCCTGGGCTATTCATCGAGACCCTATGTCAAAATTTAAAAATGTTTAAAAGGGCTGGGGAAATAACTCAGTGGCAAGCAAAAGGCTCAGGGTTCAGTCTTCAGTACCACAAAAAAAAAGAGAAGGAGGGAGGAAAGAGGAGGGGGAAGAGGAGATAGAGGGAGGGGAAGAGAAGGAAAGGAGAGCAGAGGAAGCAGCCAGAAACCATAAGAAAATCCATTTCCAAAGGGTGACTTTGCACATAGCTACAAAGTGATTCTTTGAGGGAATGCAAATATGTGTCTTGGTCTGTGAACAAGCAAGCTAGCAAAGCAACTGATTTTCAGTTTAGTACCAAGACAAACTGTTACTGAATATAGAAATGTGAAATCTTCTCCCTGCTCATCTGTAAGGACAAGTGCTTTGAGAACATAATCCATTCGCCCTAGGATGAGAGCAGAGTCATTTCAATCTCAGGCTTTACCCTTCCTGCCAAATCCGGGGCTGATGGTCACCCCCATCCGCTAGAACCCTTCAGCGTCCAGCCAACATTCCTTTCCGGTCCCCCACACACAGATGCTGAACAAAAACACAGATTCCCCTGGGACTCTTGGGGGGGGGGGGGACGACTCCCAAGAATTTTTTTTTTTTTTTTAAGCCAAGTTACTTTGGTAATTAAGATCATTAAAGACTAACAGCAGCTGTTAGGCACTTAGCAAATGTAGCTAATCAGCCTCGCACCATGGGGAGGTATTTAAATGCACTAGCACGCTGGGCGCTCCAAACTGAAGGCAGCACCCTTATTCCCTGTGGACCAGGTAATTAGAAAGACCTGGGTAATCCCCTCCCGCCAAGCAACAGAGGCAGTAATACATCACACCTGTGCCCAGGATCACTGCTTCAAAGTGTCTCAGGCTGAGAAATGTTACAGGTAAAACAGTGCACGTGTGGTGGTACATGACTGTCTTAATCTATCCTATTCCCTAAGGAATCACAGAAGGACAGGATGAGAATTAGCAGGATCCTGGAAGGATGCGAACAGCTGCCAACCGGGCTCTCATCACAGACTTGGCAAAAGAGACGCAATCGTCTGTCCTGTGTTGGAGGGGGAGGAGCTGTCTGTCACAGTATCCTAACCTTCACCCTCTGTAACAGGCCATTCATTTAATCTGCACAATAACCCAGGGAGTTGGTTACTAGTATTATTCCTTTTTCACATGTAAGGTAACTGAGGCTTGGAGAAGGCCGACTAGTTTGCCCAATTCTATCGCCAAACCACCCTGAATGGACCCAATTTTACAAGCTTGCTTGCTGCTTGAATGGGAGGCCGCTTATGACTGCCAGATGCCCAAGGCTTTACTATAATCATAAATTTTCTCACAATCCCCAAAACATGTGGTGCAAACAAAATCAGAAGCCAGGTTCCTTTGGCTCCAAAGAACACACACAAATTCTCATTCACTAGTTGCTGGGCTGAGATTGAGAATCTGCATTTATATAAAGCTCTTCTGTTATGGTTTGGATAAAAAAAATGTACTCCCCAAAGTCGGATGTCTTCAGAGGTGGGCTTCAGGCAAGTGATTGGATCGTGGGGATGCTAACCTCATAAATGCTGATTCTACAGATAGTTCAAACCACTCTACTCTTTGCTTCCCCTCAGAATTAAAACCTAAGCATCAGATTCCCAAGTTCCCATTTCAAATCATCATGTCACTAACTTGGCTTCCTAAAATTTTTTTCTTTTTCTAAACTGTTCCATGCCCCTGAAATTGGTTATACTCATATATTCAGGGATTTTTAATAGGCAAATGCTCTTTCAAAATGGGACTTGCCCTAGAAAGGTGTCACAGTTCCAAAGAGCAGTTACCATGAAATTGTGAGCCCTGGTGCCACTTTCTACAGACCTTATGACAGCTGTCTCAACCCTCTATCTCGTCTTACTCTCAGGCTCTAATCCAAAATAGCATTTACTGAGGCTGCTGAGGGGAAAAGCATAAGTCTTTCGCCCTTTTTCAACAAGAAATATCAGCTGCCTTTAGGTAAAAACAATCGCAGCCTGGGGGGACATTATAATCAACAGCAAAACCCATTTAAGCCCCCAAAACACTTGAGAAATGTATTCTGGTTACAAACCCAGCTCCACGCTGAGGACCCGTCACATTCTAAAGGTAAGACAAGTCCAGTTCACAGAAGAGAAATACAAATGGTCAGTAAGCATACAGAGACTGTTTGATATTAATGGTAAATAAATTATTAAACAACATACCACCCTTCACATGGAATATCAGTAAAGACTAAAAGTGAGTACTAATACTGTTAGGATGTAGATGTTTAAAATGTCCCCTCCAAAAGTCTCATGTATGTGGAAGGTGGTTGGGTCATGGGGGGCACTGTACTTATCAGTGAGTTTAAGACTGACTGTGCTGCTAGGAACCATGAGACCCGGTTGGAAGTGGGACACTGGGTATGGCCTAGACAGGTGTACTCTTGTCCCTGCTTCTGCCCCCATTTCCTGGTCACCATGAGGCAAGCACATTTTTTCCACCATACCTTGCTGCCATGCCAACCAGCCATGGGCTGAATTATCTAAAAACCCTGAGCCAAAATAAAACTCTCACACCAGGAATGGTGGTGCATGCCTATAATCCCAGCATTCAGAAGGCTGAGACAGGAGGATTTCCATGAGTTTGAGGCCAGCCTGGGCTACATAAGCAAGTTCAAGGAGAGCCTAAACTACATTAGTGAGACCCTGCCCCCCCGAAAAAAAAACCAAAAATATTAAAAATAAATAAATACTCTCCTCTTTTAAATTGTGGAGGTCAGAAAGGGGCCAAAAACATATACTGAAAAAATATATATACTGCAGGCAAGGCAGCCTCATTAATAAATGGTGCTGGGGAAAATGGCTATGCAGATGCAGAAGGTTGAAACTAAAGTCATATCTCTCACCAGTACTCATCTAAAATCAAAATAAATGAAAGAACTAAATGTTAAAATGAAACATTTAATCTGCTCGATGTCATAGACATAGGCAAGGATTTTCTGAATAGAATCCCAGTTGCACAGGAAATAGTACCAAGAATCAACAAACAGGATCATATTAAATTAAAAAGCTTCCACACAGCAAATGAAACAATCAACAGAATAAATAGACAAACCACCAAAGGAGAGACAAATTTTGCCAGCTACACTGGCAGACAGAGGAATAAGATCTAGAATATATAAAGAACTCAAAAACATCAGACCCCCCCAAATAAAAGAGTCAAAAAATGGGCAACTGCAATGAATAGAAACTTCTCAAAAGAAGAAGTACAAAAGGCCAACAAATACATGAAGAAATGCTCAATATCAATGCCCATTAGAGAAATGCAAATTAAAACAACATTGAGATTCCATCTTATCCCAGAAAGAACGGCAATCATAAAGAAATCAAATAACAATAAATGCTGGTGAGGCTACAGGGGGAAAAGGAACCCTCCTACATTGCTGGTGGGAATGTGAACTAGCAAAACCACTAAGGAAATCAGTATGGAGATTCCTCAAAAAAACTAAAACTGGAGGTTCCATTTGACCCGGCTTCCAGGTAATTAAAGACATCATAGCACAGTGATGAATGCTATAAACTTACATTTATAGCAGCACAACTCATATTAGCTATCTCGGAAGCAGCCTATATGCCCCTCAACAGGTGAATGGATAAAGAAAATGTGGTATTTACACACCATGGAGTACTACCCTGCCATAAAGATGGATAAACTTGAGTCACTTGGAGGAAAATGGATGCATCTTGAGACCATAATGGTGAGTGAAAAAATCAGACACTCGAACTTAAATAGCACATGGTCTCTCTTATATGAGAAACCCAAACTATAAATAAAGAACAAAATAAAAGATAGATAATAGAAAGCAGGGAGATCTTTCTCAGAGGGGAAGGAGATTGAGAGATGGAGCGAGGGGGAAAAAAAGGGAAGGAAAGAATGAAGATGCGTTAACATACACACACCAGCTCCACACAAGGATGTGAACATATGCACTGCAAACGTGTACTGATAAAAGGGAAAGCATAAAACGTTGTGGGGATGGAGTTGTGCGGCGACGGATGCTCTAGTACAAACACCAAGTGCTGGTGTCATGGGGCAGAGATGAGGACTCTGATTTACCGCATGGAGAACGTGTACTGAGACGCGTAGCTGCATATGACAGGGTCCCAATTCAGAAATGGCTTCCTGAGGGGAGGGGAAGGGAGACTGACCAGCTGGTAACCCTGGGGTGCCCAAGGCTAAGCGGGGCTCAGCACACAGCTGGACTCGGGGCTGCCGGAGATGTTATCTGGACCCGCGCGCTCCGCCTGCCTCCCAGAAACTCGGCTTGGGAGCGGTGGCAGATGGGATTACATTTCTAGGAGTGTAGCTGTCCAGCTGCAGGTGGAATATATTTCCCCACCGCATTGAAAAGGGCTGCCCACCCCTAATCCAAAGCCCAAAATGCTTCAAAATTCATAGGTTTTCTAATGCCAGTATGATGTCACAAGTGGAAAATTCCATACCGTGAGCTTTCGTTTCATGCACAAAATTAATTCAAATATTAAATTAAAGTTTACTTCAGGCTATGTGTATAGGGTATGCCCGAAACATCAGCCTAGACTTGGTCCCCATTCCCCAGATATCTCATTAGGTACCCACAAACATTCTAAAAACCTAGGGGCTGGGGATTTAGCTCAGCGGCACACCGCCTGCCTGGCAAGCGCGAGGTCGTGAGTTCGATTCCCGGTAATGGAAACCCACCCCCCCCAAAAAAACAATTCTAAAAATCTAAACAATCGGAAATACTTCCTGCCGGCGACGCGTGACCCCGCGCTCGCGTGCAGCCGGCCAACGACAGCGCGGTGCGCGGCCTGGTGCGCCTCCCCTCCGCACCCGCTCTCCGCAGAGGCGGCCGCCACCATGTGTGCCGCCGCCCGGCTCAAGTCGGTGGACCACGAGGTGTGCGGCAGAGTGCAGGGTGTCTGCTTCAGAATGTGCACGGAAGGCGATGCTGAGAAGATAGGCGTCGTGGGCTGGGTGAAGAACATCAGCAAAGGCACCGTGACAGGCCGAGCGCAAGGTCCTGAAGAGAAGGTCGGTTCTATGAAGTCCCGGCTGAGCAACGCTGGAAGTCCTAGTTCTCACACTGACCACACAAACTTTTCTAACGAAGAAACCATCTCTAAACTTGAATATTCTAATTTCAGTAGTCGATACTAATAGAAAAGAAATAAAATTATGTTGCTTGCAGTGCACAATAGACCATATATCCTGAAGTTTATATTCTAGAATAGTAGTACCAGAGTAGGATTTTAAAATAGGGAACTTTCTGTTCTGAAAGCTACAGAATTGTTACTGAAAATGTTTGTCACTACACTCTTTTGTTAAGCAAAAACATATTCTAAGATTAAAAATGTCATTGCAAATATTTAATAGGAACATTCAATTTACACTTGTCTCATGGAATCATAAAGTGAACCATCCAAGTTATTTTAAAGTACTGTTGTCTAGAGCGAATTCTGATGTTGTCTGAGCAATAATTTGTTATTAAAATTGAGTACTTTAATGATGGAAGTCTTTAAGAGAACCAGTGACTAAAATAAATATATGTGTGTGATCAATATAACCATAAAATAATATCAATAAAGAGTTAACTTGAAAATTAAAAAAAAAATACTTCCAACTGCAGCAGTTTGGATAAAGGACACTCAGGCTGTATGGGGCTTAGTCTTATGATTTGCTTTGGCCAGTGTGATGTTGGCTGATCTAAACAACAGACATAAATGTGACCACACAATTTAGCATTCTGCCAGGTCAAGAGCATGACCGGGAGTTGCTTCCTTTTTATCCAGGCCCACAGGACAAATGAATATGGAGCAGAACAAGCCCAACCTTCAGTTTGACACCAGTTAAGCCCAACCAATCCACAGCCTGAGGTGAAGTCACTTATCCAGGTCCTGAACAGATCCGCTGAGCCTGCAGACCAGGAGAACAGAATAAAGCCTTATTGTTGACACAGTGGAATACTACTCAGCCATTTAAAAGGATGGAATCTTGTCATTAGTGACAACATCGATGGAATGAGGGGTCGTGATATTAAGTGAAGTGAACCAAGAAAAGAAATGCAAGGTCCACATGATCTCACTAATGTGTGGAATCTAAAAGTGTTGCTATCACGGAAGGGTAGAATGGGGGATTTCTGGGGCTGGGGAGGATAAGAGAGTAGGAGGGATGGAAGAGAAGTGGTCATTAATTTATAGTCAGGAGCAAGAAGTTCCGATGTGCAGGCTGGGTGCGGCTCAGTGGTGAGCATTTGCCTAACATGCACAAGGCCCCAGCACTAAAACAAGAGAGTTCCGATTGTTACCGCACAGTACAGTAACCACAGATAATGATACTGTAGTGTATATTTCAAAGCGCAGAAAGAAAGCCTACCATTTGGGAGGCAGAGGCAGGAGAATTGCTGTGATTTCAAGGCTAGCTTGTACTACATAGTGAGACCCTGTATCCAAAAAAAAAACATACAAAGGGCTCGGCAGATGAGCACTTGATGCATAAAGGCCCAACCACAGGTTCAATTCCCAACCACAAGAAGAAAAAAGGTAGAAAAGAGGATTTTTAATGCTTTCTCCCTAAAGAAGTGGCAACCAGAGAGATAGACTTTCTGTGCAGTACTTGGGCTTTTGTCCTGAGCTCCATCCCCACTGCTTTCTTTATTTTTTACTTTGAGATAGGGTCTTGCTAAGTTGCTAAATGGCCCAGGCTGGGCTTGAGCTTGTGATCCTCCTGCTTTAGCCTCCCAGGGTGCTGGGATGACAGACCTAACCACCTGGAGATAAATATGTTCAATCTGATTTAAACACTACACAATGTATACATGTATCAAAGCATCATGCATCACATGGTACCATGTAAGTATGTTATACATTTTATGTTTGGATGTGTTCATGTAAATTTTCTAATTTTTGAAAGAATGAGTCTTTTATTATAAGTAAATCATTGTGTTTTGGGTGGTTGTTACACAGCATTATTTTAGCAATGGCTGACTGATACAAGAAGCATTGCTTTGGCATCCAGAAGCCATTTGGCTACTGAGTCATCATCCACACACTATCCAACATCCACCTGTAAGGGCATCATGCATCACTTGCATCCAGAACCAACACCAGCAAAAGAAATAAAATCCCATATGAAAATCCACCAAAGAGAAATTAAAGTACACACAGCTTCACTTATCAACAGCAACCCTAAGCCCTCTTTGTGAATGTATGTAGATGCTAGCCTCACGGGATCCTGTTTCCTATAATTCAATGGTTCATAACATTTTTTGAGTCATAGGCCTTTTGAAAACTCGAGCACTCTGACTCCTCTTCTGAGAAGCACATCTCTTCTATATTCATTGTTTATTGCATTGGAATAAACAATTCCAGGCTCTTGCTACATTGTCCAAGCTGGCTTCAAACTCTGGGCTCAAGTGATCTCCTACCTTAGCCTCTGGAGTAGCTGGGACTACAGACACACACCACTGGCCCCAGTTCCTGGTGTCCCTTCTTATAAGGACACTAATCTTATCACATTCAGGCCCTATCCTACTAAAGTTCATTTACTTTTACCTTCTAATGGTCCTGTCTCTAAATACAGTCACATTAGAGGGCTCAGGCTTTACAATATGAATGAGGGACACACAAACATTTGGTCCATAACCAGTCCCTGAGCACATGGGCACGGAGCCCCCAAGAAAGACAGAGCAAGGTCTTTAACCTTCTAGATGGCAGAGGAGCTCCAGGGCCCAGGAGCCACCCTCTGAAAGTTGCAGGTATCAGCAGATGTGTTGGCTTCCATCTTCATGACAAAACACCTGAGAAAATCAACCTAAGAGGAGAAAAGATTTCTTTGGCTCACACTGTTCCAAAGGTTTCTGTCCCTGGTTGTTTGGCCCCATCATTTTGGACTATGGTAAAGCAGAACGCCATGGCAAAGAATGTTTGATGAAACAAAGGTCCTCACATCATGGTGGCCCAGAAGCAGAGAGAGA
>NW_004955415.1:32513985-32524428 GCF_000276665.1 Chinchilla lanigera
CCCCGCCCCAGTGACCTCACTTCCTCCACTAGGCCCCTCCTCTTTAAGGTTCCACCATCTCCTAATAACACCACAGGCTGGCAACCAAAATCAACTCATAGGAGCCACTTACCCAAACCATAACAGCATGTGGCAGACAAATGTGAAGAGGCTGGGACATGGGGACACGGAGATGGAATCAAGGCCTATATGAGTCCCCGCTATGCCAGTATTGCAATGGGGGAACTTTTTTTTTTTCTTTTTGAGACAGGAGCTTGCTTTGTAGTCCAGGCTGACCTCAAATTCAAGGCAATCCTCCTGCCTCAGCCACCCGAATGCTGAGATTACAGGCCCATTCCACCATGCCCAGTGGGAAAAACCAGTTTTCAATCATAGCTCTCCAGACTTCTGTCACCCCGCACCAGTCTGAAGAAGTCTTCTGCCCAAGCTAAAACGTTCCACAGAGCTGGTGTCTCGTGTCCTCTTCCAGATGGCAAACTGACCCAAGAATCCTCACGTTTTTCATCACATTCACCGTGGTGACTGCAGAGCCTTGATCTCCCGCCCTCCTTCAGGTGAGCACCAAACACCACCAGGCCCTCTCTCAGTGTCCCTGTCCAAGTGATCTCAAAGCCAGAGCAACAACAGCAAAAACCTCTACCCAAAGCCCCAACAAGCGTGTGTCTCAAAAGCCTTGGCTTTGAAAGCCAGCGAACTTCTATGTAGCAGAAAACAATGCACATTCTGCTTCCATTTCTTGACCAAGCCTCTCAACAGGCAGGGACTCCAGACCCAGCTCTGAGGCAGCCAGCAGCAGGCGCAGCTGCGAGGAGCCGCCGGCAGGGGCTGGCAGCTGTGGGTGGGTACTCAGGAGGGCAGGAGGCCCTGCATTAGCCCCGGAGCAGCTGAGCCAGCTGGGCTGCCCAGCACCACAGGTGCCCCTGAGCTGGAAAACTGACAGTTTCCCTGCCACTGGAGTGGTGTTGGGGGCTGGGGTGTAGCTCAGTGGTAGGCTCGCCAGCTGCATGAGGCCCTGGGTTCCATCTCCAGCAATGCAAAAAACAAACAAAGAACAACAACAAAAATATCTATATAGTGTTTGGCAAAGAAACTGTTCAGTGTTGTACAGGTACTAACAGCTCTGGAGTCTCCAAAATAGGTCAGAAAATAGGAATTTTCCTCTGAGGTTATCAGTGGACACATGGTAGGTAAGCAGATGCTCTTAGTGTTTAGAAAAATATCTGAGGTTCAGTGCAGTTACATGCTGAAGGGGGACCCTCCAAGACCCCTGTCAACATACTAAAAGAAACCAGGCATGGTGGGTGCACACCTGTGATCCCCGCACTCTGAGAGGCTGAGGCAGGAGTATCTCAAGTTCAAGTCCAGTCTGAGCAACTTATTGATTTAGTGAGACCCTGTTTCAAAATAAAACATAAAAAGGGCCAGAGATGTACCTCAGTGTAAAGGTCCCTGGATTCAATCCCTAACACTTAAAAAAAAAGACACTTTTATCATTTCTGAGTTGATAGTAGAGACCCTTTTTCCTTCCTAATTTACATCACATGTCAATTCAGCCATTTCTAGGACACACAGCTCTGCTGAGATCTAACTCCACAAGCTGTAAGAGACTTCATGACTAAGTCTTGTGCCAGAACAATTCCAACTCCTTACAGGCTTCCCATCTTTCTAAATTCTGCTTTCCAAATACACGCGTGTATGGAAACGCTGCAGTGAATCCCATTAATCTGTACAATTAATATGTATTAATAACTAGGCTTTAAAAATGGCGGAGAACTTTCTTTAGTCAAATCTCTGCATATAATTGTGAGTATTTCCACAAAATAAATTTCCACAGGGTCAAAAAGTAAGAAAAATGAAACTTTTGTTATTCATTATTTTATAGCCCAGAAGACAATTTGGACCAATTTATTTGCCTTCCAGGTGTTTAAAAAAGTGTACTTCGTTTACACACACACAAATAATTGTGTTCAGGTTGAATGGATGTAAGATTCTCAGTCTGCATTGCAAGCATCCTAATTTGAATTCCCTCAGAAGCCAAATCTGAGACAAGAATTTGAGGATAAGTAGACTCCTATATTTAGGAAGTAGCCACAGGAAGCATCAAAGAATGGAGAATTAAAAGCTAGGTGTGGTGGATCACACATACCTGTAACCCCAGCACTCTTGAAGGCTCAGACAGGAAGATCAAGAATTCAAGCTCAGCCTGGGTGACTTGGTGAGATCCCCCGCAACATGTCTCAAAATTTTAAAAATTTAAAAAAGGGCTACAGGTGTAGCTCACTGTGAAAGCCCTGGGTTCAATCTCCAGAGCTAGGAGAGGAGGGGGAAGAGGAGGGCATTAAAACAGAAACGCAGAGCCATGTGGTGCTGCACACCTGTAATCCCAGCACTTGTGAGGCTGGGGCAAGAGGACTGCCATGAGTTCAAGGCCAACCTGGGCTACATAGTGAGTTCAAGTTCAGGCTGGACTACGTAGTGAGAACCTGTCTCAAAACACCATAAAAAAAAAAAAAGCAGGGATACAAAGACACCCTGTAAAGGGTGCGTTAGCAAATGAGTTACTGTTGTGTACACAGAAGCTTGCTCTTACAGGGAGGTCCAGGAGCCCGAGGACAGCATGCACTTGACAATGATCTCAGCTGAGGGGAGGGAGCTGGGGTAGTGATCCTCCACTTCTCACAGTCACTATAGCAGAATGCTCTCAAAGTACTTTAGTTCCCCAGGAACTCTTGCTGTCACAGAGGAGGTAAAACAGATTCTGACTATAAGAAAAAGCACTGGATGAAGAAAGGCAGGTCCTGGAAGCTCGATACAGGGTAAAGTCTGCTACAGTGTAAGGGACAATGTGAAACCTCTAGAAAGAGGCGAGAGCTTGTGGCATAGGTGGTATAGCAAGTGTTCCTGGTACAGCAACACATGGTCTACGTAAACTAAAAGCCTCCACAGACCAGGCAAGATTAGTGTCTTAGCTTTCCCATGGCTGGGACAAAACACCCAACACTCACAACTTAAAGGAGAAAAGGTTTATCTGGTTCATGTTTCAGTGGATTCAGTCCATGGTCAGGGGCTCCAAGGCAAAATCAGCATAGTGGAAGCGGGTGGAGGATCACAGCTGCTGAGCTCATGGTGCAGGAAGCAGAGCCGAGGAACAGCGCCAGAGAGGAAGGAGCAAGGGCCCAGATGGAGACCCCAAGGTCACCCTCTGTGACCCACCTATACACACCCAGAAGTGTGCTTTACCCAGGGTTGCTGCCAAAGCCAGTCAAGCTGACCCTCCACCTTCACCATCCCAGTTAACTGCCTATGGGGGAAAAAAACTTTTTAACAGTCTCAAAGAATTTTTATTGTAGTAAAACAGGGATCGTCATAACCATATTTAAATGTATATTTCACCTGCTGTCAGGATGAGGAGGTGGAGGTTGACGCTCGGGTCCATCTCTGCCCACTGCTGTGGCAGTGCCCACAGCTCCAGCCTTAGCGGTTCCTCCCTGGGCTGTGGAGGCGGTGACTTGGTCAACGCCTTTTCCGCCAGCTGAGCCCACGGCAGCCCAGCTCTGCTCCCCGTGGCCGGCTGCCTGGCCATGGCGCAGCCGGGCCTGGCTCCCCAGCCTGACTTTTCTCTTCAGCAACGAATTGGAAAAAATTAATGCAGAATTTTTACATGTACAGCAGCAGCTTGAGCAAGAGTTTAATCAAAAGAGAGAAAAATTTAAGGAGTTATATTTGGCCAAAGAAGAGGATCTAAAGAGGCAAAATGCAGTGCTACAAGCTGCGCAGAATGATTTGGGACACCTTCGGACACAGCTGTGGAAAGCACAAGCAGGGGTGGAGAATATTAAGGCTATTGCCGCAGTTTCTGAGAATATCAAACAAGAAGCCATAGATGAAGTGAAAAGGCAGAGGAGGGAAGAAGTTGCGTGGCTTCAGGCTCTTGTGAAAGAAACAGTTCATGACTATGAACACCAGTTTCACCTCAGCCTGGAACAGGAGCGAACACAGTGGGCACAATATCGAGAATCCGCAGAAAGAGAAATAGCTGATTTGAGGCAAATGCTGTCTGAAGGCCAAGAAGAAGAAAATTTAGAAAATGAAATGAAAGGGGCTGGGGATTTAGCTCAGCGGCACAGCGCCTACCTGGCAAGCGCAAGGTTGTGCGTTTGATTCTCAGTACTGGAAAAAAAAAAAAAAAAGAAATGAAAAAGGCCCAAGAAGATGCTGAAAAACTTCGGTCTGTTGTGATGCCCATGGAAAAGGAAATTGCAGCTTTGAAAGATAAACTGACAGAGGTGGAAGACAAAATTAAAGATTTGGAGGCTTCAAAGGTTAAAGAACTGAATCATTATCTGGAAGCTGAGAAATCTTGTAGGACCAATCTAGAGAGGTATGTAGCTGTTTTGAATACTCAGAAATCTGTTCTTCAGGAAGACGCTGAAAAACTTCGGAAAGAATTGCATGAAGTTTGCCATCTCTTGGAGCAAGAGCAACAGCAGCACCACCAGTTAAAACACACGTGGCAGAAGACCAATGACCAGTTCCTGGAACCTCAGTATTTGCTGATGAGAGACATGCAGCGAATGGAGATTGTGCTAACTTCAGAACAGCTCTGACAAGTTGAAGAACTGAAGAAGAGAGATCAGGAAGATGATGAACAACTAAGATTTAAGAGAAAAGATCATAAAAAAAAAAACAGGTGCTGAAGAAGTCAAAGTACCAGTAGTCTGTGCTTTAACGCAGGAAGAATCTTCAGTGCGCTTATCACATGTGTATTTCAGTAGCGTTACACACACACACTGTTGTGCAGCTAATCTCCAGAACGTTTACACCTTCCTCATCTGATCTAATGTAAACTCGACCTCCTCCTTGAGGTTTGGGTCTGGAATTGTCCCCAGGTCTCATGTTTTGGAGACAGGGCTTTCAGAAGGTGGTTGGATCCTAGGACCGCTATACTCACAGTGGACTCATCCACCCTTGAGTTCAGCTGCTCAGTGTGCTCTTGGGAGGCACGGCAGGGGTCGTTATGGGGGCGTGGCCTGGGCGGGTGAATCTCCTTCCTGGGCTCCTCCCTTCCCTTGCGGCTTCCGGGTGTCCATGAAGTGAGCCGTTCTCCTCGCCCAGCTCCTTCCGCCATGCTCTTAGTGTGTTTCAGCCTGCTGACCCCAGTTTTTCAAAATAACCCGAAACAAACCTCTCCTTCTTCAAACTTGTGGGTGTTGGCTATTGTGTCCTGCAACAAGAAAGTGGCTAAGACGCTCCCCATGCCACTCCACAGGCCCTGGCACCTACTCTTCTGCTTTCTATCTCTATAAATTTACCTTTTGCTGGGCATGGCAGTACATTCCTATAATCCCAGCTACTTGGGAGGCTGAGGCAGGAGGATTGCAAGTTCATTGCCAGCCTGGGCAACATGGTAAGATCCTGCCTCAAAATAAAACAAAAAGGGTAGGGTATGTAGTTCAGTGGTAGAGCACCCCTGGGCTTGATCCGCAGTACTGAAAAAAATTACTCCAAGGATCTCATATAAGTGGAATCCTACATATTAGTATGTCTTTTTGTGACTGATTTATTTCACTTAGCAAAATGTCCTCAAAGTTCATCCATGTTGATGTCTCCCTCCTCCTTCTCCTCCTCTTCTTCTTCTTTCTCTTCCCCTTCTCCATCCCCCTCTCCCTCTTTTCCTTTCTCTCAGCACTAGGGATTGAATCTAGAACCTTGAGACTGAACTGCCTCCCAGGCCTGTTTTTTCTATCTTGCAACAGTATCTCACTGAGTCACTTAATTGCCCAGGCAAGATTTGAACTTGTGATCCTCCTCCCTCAGACTCCTGAATAGCAAGAATTATAGGCACCCACCATTACACCCAGCTAAGATTTCTCTTTTGAAGGCTAAACAATATTCCTTTGTATGTGTGTAGTCCATTTTGTTCACCCATTCATCCATCAGTAGGCAGTTGACTTGCTTCCACCCCTTGGCTATTGTGAATCATCTCACTATAAACATAAGTCTACAGGTATCTTTCCAAAATCCTGCTCTCAATCATTTTAGGGAATATATTCAGAAGCAGATTGCTGGAAAAATCCTTTTTAAAGCTGAAAATGAGTAAGCACAGGGCATTTAGTGTTGCTTCAAAGGCTACAAAATTGAGCTCAAGGCACAATTTCACATCACTGTGTGACTAGTCCACTGGAGAACACTCCAGAAGGTGAAAGTGCTGTGTTCAACCCGTGTTCACCCAGCCCTCCCTCCACAAGTCCTGGATGCAGAGCTCAACTCGATTTCCCATCCTCCCTTACAGTCATGGTCGTTAGGATGTTGCCAGAGGGGCTGGGCACCACTTCCAGTCATGGTCTCTAAACTCCCTGTACATTCATTCTCCATGTGTTTCAATTCCTCCTGCCACCAGCTGGAAGCAAAGATTCTAGGGGTTGGCCATGGTGGAAAGACCCTGGGACCACAAAACCAGATCTGTAGGAAGTGAGGTTGCCCAAGTGCCCCCACTACTGGGCTCTGAAGTGGAGCGCTTGGCAAGGCAGAGGCTGCACCTCCCACAGACTCCTCCCCATGAAAACCAAGCATGGCGGGGACACTGAGGCAGGCCAGGTTCCGAGAAATGATGGCTCTGCTGGCAGGAGTCACATTGGTCTGTGTCCCAGCTAAAGCCTCTGGGACTCACCATGCACTCTAAGCTGCTGCTATCTTACCCTCTGTCCATCTCTCCTATTCTTTCCCTGTGTGCATCATTCGCAGCCCTCCCATCCTCCGCGGCTCCATCCCTGCTTCCCAATGCAGCCTTGCTCCCAACATACCTCTTATAAAGCAAGCCCATCCTGATCTCTGCCTCTGGGTGGCCTCAGTCTCACTCACATGAGAAACCAATTGCCAAGCATCCCATGGACCTCAGCCTGTTTTCTGTTGCTGTAACAAAATGCCTGAGGCTGAGTACTTTATAAGGAAAAGAAGTGTCCTCAACTCACAGGTTTAGAAACTGACTGTCCAAGGTCATGTGGCCCCATTCTTCAGCCTCTGGTGAGGGCCTTGTGGAAGATGGCATCACAGTAACAGGAGCACACACAGAAGGGATCCCGGGGGGGACAGGAAACCAGAGAGGTGGAGGGGCCAGGCTTGCTCTCTTATGACAATATGCTCTCACAGGAACAAGTCAGTGGCCCTTGAGAACTACACTAATCCCTACCACAGGTGGTGCCCCAGTGATCTAACCACCTCCTGCTACTTCCAGCTCTCTGAGTTCTCACCACTTCTTAATGTTGACATGCAGAAGACCAAGTTTCCAGCATGTGAACCCTGGGGTCAAATCACAACCACATTAGCACCGTGGAAGTTCACAGGAACAAAACATCTGTTGCCTTAGAACACATTAGTGTCAGACACAGTGATACATGTCTATAGCCCCAGCTAGCTATTTGGGAGGCTGAGGCAGGATGATTACAAGTCTAAAGCCAATCTGAGCAACACAGAAAGATTCTATCTCAACACACACACCACACACACACACACAAACACACACACACCAAGCATGGTGGTACATGCCTATAATCTTAGCACTCTAGGGGGCTGAGGCAGGAGTACCACAAGTTTGAGCCCAGCCTGAGCAACTTAGAGATTTAGTGAGATCCTGTCTCAAAGTAAAAAATAAAAGGGCTGGGGATGGACCTCTATGCAAAGGCCCTAGATTTAATCCCCAGTACTACAAAAAAAAAAATCCAGCAGCAACAAAACTCTCCAGGGTTATGGGATGTATCTATGCCAGCAGCCATTGTTTTTCCCTTAATTAATACGGGAGGCGTCAAGGCCACTGCCCAGGGTGCAGAGTTCCATCCATTCACTTGTTATTCAGAAATCAGGAAGCTGCCAGAATTTGTCTTGGAACTCACAACCTAGTCAGCTTCCCATCACTGTGACAATATGACTGAGACAATGAACTTACAGGAAGGAAAGGTTTACTTTGGGTCACAGGTTCTAAGGGTTCAACCCATGGTCAAATGCCCCCCTCTCTCTGGGCCTGTGGTGAGGCAGCGCATCCCAGGGAGGGCATGTGGCAGAGCAAATCTCCTCACCCCATGGAAGCCAGAGAGCAGAGAGAGCAAGAGGAAGAGGTGGAGTCCACCATCTCCTCCAAGTCCACACCGCCCAGTGGCCTGACTTCCTCCCACTAGACTCCAGCCTTTAAAAGTCCACCACCTCCCGAAAGATCTACAGGCTGGTGACCAATTAACACATGAGCCTGTAGGGGGCCTTTAAAATCCAACCCAAAACAGCTGGCATCTGACCACTGGAATTTTGCTAGAGAATAAAAATTAAAAGGCAAATCTTGCCAACCAGGCTCACCATTACTGAGGCAACAGAGAGTTGGCCCCAGCTCACTTTTGCCTTCCAAATCTGCAGCACTTCCAGTTGCCTCAGGGAAATTCACGTCCAGCACTCTGGCTGCCAGGGCCAGTAGGGTGACTATGGAAAATGATAATATCCTGTATATTCCAGAAAAGCTGGAAGAAGCCAGGGTGCAGCTCAGTGTAGAGCACTTACCCAGCATGCATGAAGCCCTGGTTCCCTCCCCAGTACTGCAAAAAGAAGAAAAGAAAAGAAAAGAAAAGAAAAGAAAAGAAAAGAAAAGAAAAGAAAAGAAAAGGCTACATGATGCATGTTTCCACTACAAAGAAATGATAAATGCTTGAGGCAATAGATGTACTCCTAACCTGAATATTTTGCAATTTAATATGCATTGAGACATCACATCCCACAAATAGGTACAATATTTTCATGGTACCAGGAACTAAACACAGGGCCTTCATCCTCGCCCCTTTTTTATTTTCAATTTTGAAAAGGGGTCTTGGTAAGTTGATAAATTGCTTAGGTTGGGCTTGAATTGTGATCCTCCTGCCTCAGCCTCACAGAGTGCTGGGGTTACGGGCATGCGCCGTGACATCTGGTTACTATATGCAATATGTATATGTCAGTCAAAAATTTAAAAAAGAGGGGGCTGGGGATGTGACTCCGTGGTAGAAGTCTTGCCTTGCATGCACAAGGCTCTGGGTTAAATCCCCAGCACCACATGCATTTTAAAAAAACAATAATAATAATAATAATAATAAATAAATTTTAAAAATAATAAAAAAATGAAAAGAAAGAAATCATAAAAGGAACAGCCCTTGAGTGGCTGATACTGGCTATATTTCTGGCTATCCATCATTTAACCTCCACCCTCCTATTAGCAATTGGATCTCACTGGTGGGGAGGGAATACATTTCTCAACTGAGAGTGTCTTAACATAATGATGTTTCACAATACTAGTCCCTTAGGGTACGCACAGGACCACACTCAGCCAACCCAGAGTTCACTGCTTTGATTTTGGGGTGAGGGTCGCTGTATCACTTGGGAATGACTGAAGGACAGTGGGAGGGGCATGTGGCCACAGCTGTCTTCTACGTGGCCTTGGCTTGGGATACTCTTGCTGGCCTCCAAGTAGGACTGTTAGTGTAGTGTGGACATGCCGAGGGTTAACTTCCTGTGAGCTTCCCGTCTAGCGTTACTGTGTGCGTGCATCCCACAGTGACACCAGAGTGACCCTGAGAAGGGATGTGCTGAGCTCTGACGGGGGCCACCTCCCACCACAGCATCAGGAGGAAGATCATTCCCCTACAGAAAGCACGCCTGTAACCCCAGCACTCTGGGAGGCTGAGGCAGAAGGATCACGAGGACAAGCCTAGCCAGGACAGCTTAGCGACTTAGTGAGAACCTGCCTCACCAGGAGGCTTGCAGCCTGTGTGAGTCTGTGTAGACTGAGAGTCTGCATTGGAGACGACTGCAAAGGCAATGACAGAGACTGGAGCGCCTCCAAAAATGGAGCGGATAGCCTTTTCCTTTTTATTCTGTCCAGGCTGTAAGTCTATTGTTGGTGCCACCACATCCGGGGTGGGTCTTTTCCCGCATTTGCTGGCCTACCTGTCAATCACATGCACCGAGAGCTTTGCTCATCAGCTGAGACAGGCATTTCTTCCTCAAGTCAAGCTGACACGTCTCAGTGAACCCCCGCAGCGTCAGCGCACACACCTGGAGCCCTCTCTCCTTCATGGCCGTTTCTGGCTCTCTGAGCACCTGGGGGGCTCCTTAAACCCCAGCGCCGAATGCCCTGGCGGTATTATTAATGAGTGAGTGCTGGGCTCAGCACCCTGCGCTGGCTGCATGGCCCTTCTTGCCACCCTCTCTGCAAGGCCCAGGTTGGAAGCCCTTCAGTTCTTTACTATCAAGTTCATCCCAGGTCACCTGATCTAAAATTGCAGTCAACTTTGTTTTACAATATAGATTTTAGCTGGTCATCAAGGTGCATGCCTGTAATCTCAACACTGTGGGAGGCTGAGGCAGGAAAACTCCAAGTTCAAGCACAGCCTGGGCAATTTAGCAATGTAGCCAGACCTTGTCTCAGAATTA
>NW_004955415.1:32524753-32558299 GCF_000276665.1 Chinchilla lanigera
GCAGGAAGATCATATCAAATCTGAGGCCAGCCTGGGCTACACAATGAGTTCAAGACCTGCCTGATCTACATAGTGAGATACTATTTCAAACAAAACAAAATGTACTGTGTATATCCAATTAACTGGAAGAGAGGAGTTTAAATGTTCCCACCATAAAGAGATGATAAATGGTTGAGGTGGAGGACACGCTAATCATTGTTTTGTCATGATTCCTGCAGAGAGAAGGGAGCCTTAGGTAGGGTTAAAATAAAGACCTGGGACCTTTTCGAGAGTAGGAAAAAAAGCAGCCTCTGTGTGCCCATAAGCAGCAAGCAGTTTTGTGTTTTTGTCCTGAAGCTGGCAGGTGGTGGTTTAACATCTCCCCCTGGGCAGGCAACACTGACCTCCTAGTGCAGGTACCATGCCTGCCCAAATTCCCCGATTAGCCCACAATACCCAAACCCCTAGCAACAAGCCCAGTACCCAGGCAATCAAGTGTTGACCCTCAGGGGGAAGGAGACAGGGTCCCGGCCCCATAAAACAGCACCCCAGACACAGATGCATTGGGCAGGGTTCCAGCTGTGGCCCCATTGCTCCAAAATGGCTTTCTCTTGCAATACATACAATGAAGTTTCTTTTGCTTTGCACTGGTCTTCTGACTCCTCTGCCTCATTCTATGTCAGAGAGAGAGACAAGCCTGGTGAGGGTGACTCTCAGGATCCCTAGGCCCCAGACTGACTGATGCAACATAATTTGTTCCTATGTACTGACACGTCACACCATGCCCCATGAATATGTACAACTACAATTTATCAATTAAAAATAAAATTTGGAGGACTTGGGTGTGGCTCAGTGTTAAAGCACTCAACAGCATGCATGAAGCCCTGGGTTCCATCCCAGCACCATAAAATAAAATAAAATACTTTTAAAGAAACACATAGTTAATACCACCAGCCCTGCACTTCTCCTTTTACTGATTGTATGTATACATGTGTGTGTGTGGTACTGGGGGTGGAACCCAGAGATACCCAGCCGCTTAACCATACCCCAGCCCTTTTTATTTTTTATCTGAAGGAAGGTCTTGCTAAGTTGCCCAGGCTGGACTGGGACTTATGATCCTCCTGCCTCAGCCTCCTGATGACAGGCATGAGCCACCACATCCAGGCTGATTTATTTTCTTCATATTAATGAACAAGGCCTGGCACAGCATGCATTTTCCCTCTTTATTTTGTTTCTTGTCTGACTCCTCAACTAGGCTGCCAGCCCCGTGAAGGCAGGAGCTGTTTATTTTAGTTTACCAATGCCTAGAGTCACATCTGCTGCAATTAATTAACCGACTGCGCTGCTCCGTACATTCCCTGAGTATCCAGCACAACCTTTCAGCAGCTGGTACCACATACCCAGAGTCTTTCTGGGATCTTCTGTGGTTTTTCTGACGTGACCCCACAGCATTCATCTCAGCACAGCCCACAATCTGCCCAACATCCAAAACCCAGTAGCAGAGTCGCGTGTGGTGGCACACGCCTGGCATCCCAGCACTGTAGAAGGCTGAGGCAAGGGGATCGAAAGTTCAAGCCCAGCCTGGATAACTTAGGGAGACCCTGTATCAAAATAAAAAATAAAAAAAAGGGCTGGGGACGTAGCTGAGTGCAAAGGTCCTGGATTCCATCCCCAGTACAGGAGAGGACAGGGTGGAAAGTCCCATAGCAAGGGAAAACGCACTACTTCTTAGATGTGAGTCTTTCCCAGAAGTGAGCTTCTCTGAGCCGGAGGGAGGGGATGCTGCCCCCTGGAGGTGACTCTTAGTCGAAACCCTCTCCTCAGACCTAAAAATAGCCAGAATGCCAGGAGCTGTGCAAGCTTAGGGGAGGATCTGGAGCCTTAACATGAGAAGCTGAGGCCTGGCTGAGTTTACCTGCAGTCAAGGGTTGCCAGCGGGAAGGTCTAACGCCAAGAGCTTGTCTGGTGACCCTGTAATGTCCAAGTTCCAATTTCCAGCTCAATGGGTAGTGAAAATTTGAGTGATTGGGAAGAAGAAGAGGAATTAGTGAAGCTTAAGAATTAATTCATCCATCTGTCTGTCCACTCATTCACCCACTCACCCACCCATCCATCCGTCTGTCCAACCATTCACTGCCAAGCTCTGTTCTCAGCCCTAACGATATAGGCAAGTGTAAGCGGGAGGGGCATGCCTATAATTCCGGCACTCTGGAAGGCTGAAGCAGGAGGATTGCAAATTACAGCCCAGCCTGGGCAACTTAGCAACTTAGCAAGACACTATCTCAAAATAAAAAATAAAAAAGGGCAGGGGATGGATCTCAGCGCTAAGGCCCTGGGTTCTATTTCCAGTATCATGCGTGTGCACACACACACACAGACAAAAATCTGTGCCCTGCAAATCAATAGGGAGATCACAGAATACTGAATTGCATCAGAGATCAGAGAAGAAGCTTTAGCACTAACAGCTTTTGTCCAAAGCAGGTAGGAACTTGCCCGAAGGGGCTCTCCCCCTCAGAATGGGGATAATCATGTCCTGCGGTGCTTATCTGAAGCCGGTATCATAAAAACCTTGCTTACAGATGTTAAATGCAATTTCTTCCGGCTCCAATCAGGGCAATTAAATCAACAGACCGTCTAGGGGATTCACATAACGAGAATAAATAGCCAAATGCCAAGGATTTTTGAAAAGCAATATGGCACATTATTTCCCCTGGGATGGTGAACGCCGAGCCGCAAATTAATCAGCGCACAGCACATGGGCGCGGAAAGGTTCCTAGTGCAGGAAGAGGGGCTTCCGGCTTGTTCTGTGTAGAACAGGAATTGCTGCTGACGACCCGGTCTTTTCTCAGTGCCGGGCACTGCTCTGTGTGCCGTTGGTATTTTATTCTGCTTGACTCACACCGTGACGCGGTAAGAAAGAGTTAGGGTACCAGGATTTCACAGAGATCACTGAACACCCAGACCCTTTAAAGCACATTTTAGAAAAAAAGAAGGAGGCAGAAGTGCAAAAGGAAAAAAAGGGAGTGGGGGAAAAGACAGGAGAAAATATTTTAGTAATGTTAGTTCCCTCTTCAGTATATGAATACAGTTAGAATTCAACTCTGCATAGAACAAAAAACCCAAATAACAATAATTTAAACTAGAAAAGGTGTATTTTTCTGCCATGTCGGGGAACAGTAATGGACAGTTCTTTGATGTTGGGCAGCTCAATTATTTGGGCCTTTCAACTCTACTGCTCTGTCAACCTTGGTTTCCACCTTTAAGGTTGCCTTGTGACCACAAAATGGTTGCCGTAGCTTCGGTTATATCCACATTCCAGGCAACACTAAGAGGAAAGGAGCTAGGGCAAATGAGCATACTTCATAACCCAAGCCTCACAGTTAAAAAGGTTACTAGAAGCCTTCTTCAGTAATTTATGTTTAGGCTATCATAATGGTGCATGCCTATCATCCCAGCACTCAAGAGGCTGAGGCAGGAGAATCGCCCTGAGTTTGAGGCCAGCCTGGGCTACATAGTGAGTTCAAGGCCAGTCTGAACTACACAATAAGACTCCATCTCAAACTAAATTTTTTTGCACTTTTATTGCATTAAGTCAGTACTATCTGCATTGAAAGTTAGAAAATGTAGCAGGACATGGTGGCACAGGGCTGTAATCCCAGCACTCTGGAAAGCTGAGGCAGGAGGACTGCAAGTTCAAGTCTCATCTGGGTGATTTAGCAACTTAGCATGACCGTGTCTCAAAATTTAAAAATAAAAAATAAAAAAGGCTGGGGATGTAGCTCAGGGCAAAGGCCCTGGGTTCAATCCCCAGTACTGGGGAAAAAAGAAAAGAAAAAAATGAAGATTTTCAGCTGAGTGAACCCTCATCCCCAAGAAGTATGAAGACTAGGTTCTGTTAGAATTAGAGAGGGTGCCCACAGACCTCTCTGTCGATCGCCGAGCGGAATTTTCGGCAGCTCTCTTAGATTCGCGGCTTTGTAGGTGGCTTACAGCCCAAGCTATGTTTCCGGTTGGAGCCCTCAGGGCATTACTCACCCAACTTGACTATGCGATGGTAGCTGGTTTTTTGTTTTTTGTTTTTTGTTTTTTGTGTTTTTTTTGGTTTTTCTCCGGTACCGGGAATCGAACTCATGTCCTTGCGCTTGCCAGGCAGGCGCTTTTGCCACTGAGCTAAATCCCCAGCCCCAATGGTAGCTGTTTAACAAGTTTCTGCCACAGTTGGTTCGAAATCAAAAACCCATGCAGTGTTGGTCACATTGAAGAGGGCGCTGCGAGAGCTTGCCGCTCACCATAAAAAAGATTCTCCATGTCGACAACCATATTGGTATCTCTCTGGCGGGACTCCCTGCTGATGCCAGGCTCTTACATAATTTTATGCGACAGGAGCGTTTGGATTCCAGATTCGTACTTGCCAGACCACTTCCTGTGTCTCACCTTGTATCGCTAATTGGAAGCAAGACCCAGATACCAACACAGCGGTATGGCCGGAGACCATATGGTATCAGGCTGCTTGTGGTTGGTTACGATGATATGGGCCCTCACGTTTTCCAGACCTGTCCATCTGCTAACTACTTTCACGGCACAGCTATGTCTATTGGAGTCCGTTCTCACTCAGCTCATACTTATTTGTAGAGACATATGTCTGAATTTATGGAGAGTGATTTAAATGACCTGGTGAAAAATGGTCTGCATGCCTTAACAGAGACACTTCCTGCAGAGCAGGACCTGACTACGGAGGATGTTTCCACTGGAATTGTTGGTAAAGAATTGGAGTTCATGATCTATAGTGACGATGATGTGTCTCCATTCCTGGAAAGTCCTGAAGAAAGACCACAGAGAAAGGCATGGCCTAGGGCCGGGGATATAGCTCAGTGGCACAAGTGCCTGCCTAGCAAGTGCAAGGTCCTGAGTTCAATTTCCAGTACCAAAAAAAAAAAAAAAAAAAAAAAAAGGCACGGCCTACACAAACCTGCTGATGAACCTGCAGAAAAAGCTAACAAACCAATAGAATATTAATAAACCAGTCTCTATGTGTGTCATCCAATATGTAAGAATGCAGGAACACGTACTGACGACAGTCATCTCTACTTGGAACCAAAAGACGCAGAGTGTGGAATATGGTGTGCTTTAAGAATCAGTCCAGATATGTTCTTTTTTTCCAACCAACCTCCCTGAAACCGTATAATGAGCTGCAGTTTTCTTTAAGGGGGGGTCTGTGTAATCGTTTTCTAAAAAGTATAGATATACCAATGCTTTTATATGCAGAAAATAGTGTCTATGCAGTTTTAAAGACAACTGTGAAATAAAAGTGCTTCACTTCAAAGAAAAGAACTAGAGGATGTGTACTCAGGATGCACCAGGCATCCGTGCCACAAATGCAGGTACATTTCCCTCCAGAGTTTGTTGATTGCACAGGAATTCTAGATGTGCTCCCTTGGGCCTTACCCTCCAGTGCACCCAGACTGTCTTCCAGACTGCCAGAACTGGGAGCTTTGTGTATGTGCAGGTGCTGGGGACTGAACCCCGGGCCTTCACATTGAGCTACATTTTGAGACAGGATCTTACTGAGTTGCCCAGGTTGGGCTTGATCTTGCAATCCACCTGCCTTGGCTTCCCTGAGTACTGAGATGACAGGTGTGACCACAGCGCCCGGCTTCAGTCTTGGGGGCTTTTGTTTGCTGCTGCGCTTTGCTCTGCACATTTAACTCACAGAAATGATGCCCCTTGGAGGAGCTCTTGACTTATAACTGACAAGGGCTGATGGATAAACACCCCAGCACTCTCTCCTCCACATGGGGACCACTCTGAAGCTTGTGCCTTGCTCTGTCTCCCGGAGACCTGGACAAAATCAAACTCCAGCTGCCACAGCAGACATAAGCTTGGAATATCCCTCCCTTCCCATTCCCTCTATTGGGTTTTCCTGTGTAGCTCCTGCTCCTGTCTACCAAGTAACAGACAGACAGCACTTCTGGAACCTTGGGAGGGTCATAGGACCTGTTCTGACCAATGAGGTTTGAGAGAAAGCGTCTTCTGTCCCTTCCAGGTGCAAGCATTTAATTACCAGTCGGATTCATCTCCCTGTTAATTTTGACTTCCAACAGAACTGAATCGTTGCAACAGAGACATATGGCTCATAATGCCAATAATATTTACCATCTGGCCCTGACAGAAATATATACCAGTCCCTATTTAAACCAGCAGGAAATGGCATGGTGGTACACACTTATAATCCTAGGACTCTGGGAAGCTGAGGCAGGAGGATCCCAAATTTGACCCAGCTTAGGCAATTTAGTGACTTATCAAGACCCTGTCTCAAAATTTAAAAATAAATAAATAGGGCTGGGGTTTTAGCTCAGTGTGAAGGCCCTGGATTCAATCCCTAGTACTTCCAAAAAACTTTTTTAAAATAAAATTAAAACAATTTATAAAAATAAACCACCAGGACTTGAAGGTTATTGCCTCACTACAATCTAGACATTCTGTTTTTTGGTTCTCATCTTAGAGAGTGTCGGCCTGCTCAGAGGGCCCAAGGGAGATTTTTGCAGATGAGGTTCCCAAGGTTAAAGAATACATGTGTGCAAGACATCAGCAACAAGAGCAGGCAGCATGGAGCAGAGCAGAGAGCCAGAGCCGCCTGCATCTTTACTGTATAATTCCTGTACAGGGTATTATCTCGCATTTACATTCTTACACAGTGCCGTACCAGCACATGTGTGTTTTCCTGTGCTAAGTCATGCTTACATAACTCTATCCCACTGTGCGCCTGCCCTGGACAAGAGGGGTCTCATCCTCAGGTGTCCTTAGATGCCCCTGAGCTTTGAGCAGTCTGAGTGATTCCCCACAGAGAGTTCAACTCTTTCCTCACATGCTGGAGACCCTGGGCTCCATCCTCAGCACCACAGAAAAACCTGATCAACAGAATGCAGCAGGTGAGACATTCTGGAAGGTCAAGGGGTCAGGGGCTTCTGCAGACAGCAGCTTCTTCTTCCTGTCCCATGCCCTCCCAGCACATCAGAACTGAGTGTCCAAGGAGACAAGACACCAAGAGCGAGCAGAAGCGATTCGGGGAAGCACGCTGTTTCCCTCACTTTCCACACCTGGGTCACAATGCCCAGCTGTGGAGTCAGGGCAGCTCCTCAGCTACAGATCCGGGAAGCAGCATCACACAGTCCAAGCCGTTGTGGCGTCCAGCGCTGACCTCCGGGCCCACAGAGCTGGTATGGTAGTGCACACCTGTGATCCTAGCACAGGGGAGGCTGAGGCAGGAAGATACAGACCATCCTGGGCAACCTTGTGAGACCCTGTCACCAAGAAGAGGCCATCACGCACCCTCTTGTGCGACCCTGTGGGGCGCACCATCTATCGTTGGCTGAAATGTCACTATGCTGTGTGGCTACAGTTGACTTGGCTCCTGCATTCGGGGAATTCTTCTGTCCAAAGCTTTGGAAAACAGCGGCTTCTCCCAGCGTCTGCCCTCGGGGCTTTGAGCCCAGTGAGAGAAACAGAACAGCAGTGATGTGCAGATTGAATTCTTGGTTCCATTTCTTCAACCTTCCCTTCACCACTCTAATATCATAGAAATTTGATCCTTTGTTTTGTTTGGTTTTTGAGACAAAGTCTCACTATGCAGTTCAGGCTGATCTTGAACTCACTATTTAGCCCAGGCTGACCTCAGACTTACAGCAATCCTCCTGCCTCAGCTTCTTGAGTACTGGGATTACAGGCGTGCGCCACCATGCCTGGCTGGAGATTTGCTCTTGTTCTCACCAAATTCAGAGTGTTCACGCCCTGAAATGGGGCCATGTGACCTGCGTTGGTCATCAGTAATAGAAATAGATCTCAAGAGAGCTCACAAGCAGCCAGGTGTAGGGGTGCACACCTGTCACCCCAGGGCTCTGTGAGGCCTAGGCAGAAGGACCACAAGTTGGAGCGCAATCTGGCCAATTTACATAATTTAGTGGGATCCTGTCTCAAAATAAAAAGGACTGGGCCTGTAGCTTCAGTGGGAATGCCCTGGCTTAAATCCCAGTACCATAAAAACCAGATTAAAATTTAAAAAGGATTCTTGATGTAGCTCAGTTCCAAAGGCCTGGGTTCAATCCCTGGTACCCCAAGAAAGAAAAAAGTAAATGAAACCTTATGAATTCGGCTTGGGGTGCTCCCCTGGGCTGGAGCACCCACTTAGCACACACCAGGCCCTGGGTTTAATCTGCAGCATCACAAAATAAAACAACCACCATGTATAAATTTTTTCTGGAATTTTCCATTTCATATTACCATGGACCATGGGAAGTAGAACCATGAATGGGGTCTGGGGGCACGGCTGTACGTGGAACTGAGCTCAGTTCTACACCGAACTCTTCCCCACTGTCACGGTACTGAACACGGTAAGCTGTGTTTACCCCTTTAAACAGCACCCTGAGTCTCCAAGACCTGAATTGCCCATTAGCAGTTGGGTCGGTTCGGGCGTCAGGAATGTGTTCAGGGGCTGAGGACGTCTCTCAGTTGGTTCCATCCCCCACACTACAAAATACTAACAAACCAAATACTAACTAAGCCAAAATAATTGGCTTCACAACTCCTGTGTGCTGGATTTTGTCTGCGGCATCAGGGTCCCAGCAGCGAACACACCGGGAGCCGCCCCTGCCCGCTCAGAGCTGGCATCGGGATGAACCCGATGAGCCAGTCAGAGAAGACGTAGGAGTCGCGGTGTCCCACGGCGGCCGGTGAGGGACGAGGGGTCCGGGAGCGAGGCTGAGGAACACTCAGTCTCAGGCTAGGGAAGCTCGGAGGAGAAGCCAGGGTCCGACTGCAGGGCTGGGTGGAGTAAAGCGAAGTCAGCCTTGGCCACAGCCAAGGTCAAAGCTTCTGTGGCTCCGCCGTGGCCTGGAGTTGCCCCTGGGATCACAGGTTAGACACCCGGTCTTCACAGCCTTGTGTGGATGGGCTGCGAGGAGGGACCTGCTGAAGCTACTGGGGCACCAGGGCTCCTCCTTGGGAATGGAACGGGTGAATCCATTTCATTCACAGGTTCACCGGCTCTAGGGAGCAGCTTTGTTATAACAGCTGCCCTGGCTGGATGTGATGGCGCACTCCTGTCATCCCAGCACTCTAGGAAGCTGAGGCAGGGAGAGCAAAAGTGCAAGCCCAAGTGACTTAGCAAGACTCTGTTTCAAAATAAAACGATTCTTTTCAAAGTGCTGGGGATGCAGCTCAATGTGAAGACCCTGAGTTCCATCCCTAGTACCAAACACCAAATAAAACAGCAGGAGCCCTCTGCCAAGCCATGACTGAGCTAGAAGTCCCTCGCTAAGTGCTGGCAGAGGCTCTCCCAGTCCCCAGACCCATGAGTAACTAGCACTCCAATCTTTAGAAATCACCTAGCGTCCAGCGGAGGGGCTCTCAGCAGCAGGGTGCCAGGACCTGGGAAGCAGATCCCATGGCAGAGGAGGAAGCATCCTCTTTTTAGCCAAAACACTGTGTGGGTGAGAAGACTTGGAGCAGGGAGACGAAAAGGAATAGGGACAAAGACCCAGGCGACCAAGGAATCTAATGACCATGGAGGGGACTGAGAAGGAGCAGGTGGAGAGGGGAAGGGAGGACATCAGCGTCCCTGGCTTCCAGACACAAAGGGACAAATCTGGCGTGAGTCCTTAGAACAGCCCAATTCACAGACATGGAAAGGACAGTGGCAGCTCTCTCTCCCCCTAGAGAGAGCGGAGTGGGGAGTTCTGTGAGTGTTTCACGGGTGCAAAGTTTCCACCTGGGGACGTGAAAACGTTCTGGAGATGGAGGGTGTTGACAGTTGTGCGACCAAAGAAACACGCCGAATGCCACTGAACTGTTCTCATAAACACTGTTAAAGGGGAATGTTCTACATTCATCTATTTTACCACAATAAAAAAAAAAATCCAGGTAGACAGCAGTAAATGCTAAAATGAGTTGTCAAGGTCATTCCAACTACTCAGGAGGCTGAAGCAGGAGGATGGCAAGTTCGAGGCCAACCTGGGCAACTCAGCCAGAGGCTGCCTCCAAGTGAAATAAAAAGGGCTGGGAATGTAGCTCAGTGGTAGAGCCCTGGGTTCCACCCCCAGCACCGCAATCAATCAATCAATCAATGAACAAGTAGTCAAAGGTTTGATGGAAAATGGGATGTCAGCATAGCTTCAAAGCACCTCCTGCACAGGGTCCTTAATGTGTCACAAACTACGGCGGAGACACTGTCAGAGCGATACTGGGTGTCTCCCTGCGTCTTCGAGGCGATCTCTGAGTGCCGCAGACCGGGTCATCCACGAAGGACAGAGGTCTGCGCTGCTCAGGCTTCCAAGGGCTGGAAATCCAAGAACACCAGCCAGGGCATGGTACTGCCTCATCGCGGGGGGGGGGGGGTCCCAAGGGTAGCGAGAGCAGTGCCTTCCTTCTTGTCTTTCATTCGTGTGTGTATGTGTGTGTGTTGTGTGGTGTGTGTGTGGTATGTGTGTGTGTATGTTGTGTGTGGTGTGGGGGTGGGGGAGGTGTGTGTGTGTGGTGTGTTTGTGTATGCTGTGTGTATGGTGTGCGTGGTGTGTGTGTATGTTGTGTGTGTGTTGTGTGTGTGTGTTGTGTTTGTGTGTGTGCGCGCGCGCGTGCGAGCACAGTTTAGGCTCGAACTTGTGATCCTCCCACCTCATTCACATAACAAAGCCACTCCATCCACAACCCACGGATCCATAACTGGGTTAACCCACTAGGGAGGGAAGAGCTCTCAGGACCAATTTCCCGCCAAAGATCCACCACTCCACACCGCTGCGTGGGGACCAACTTGCCCACCCGCCTTCAAAGCTTTTCGGCCCAGGGTGCGCCTCAGGGGCGAGCAGCTGCTCAGCGCGCGTGCGCAGGCCAGGGCTCCACCCCTACTGCGGAGGGGGAGTCCCCCCACCCCCGGGCAACTGCCGGGATCCATGCAGTGGCGGAGCTCTCGCGCCCTCCTGTGGGCACTGACAGTTCCAAGCGCAAGGGATGAGGATCAGACAAGGTGCACGGCTGCTCACGCAGTCCCGAGCAACTGTCGGGCCAGGCAGCCAAAAGAAAGCAGCAGCACCTGTTATCCCAGCCAGCATTCAGGGAAGCTGAGGCAGGAGGCTCCCAAGTTCCAGCCCAGCCTGGACAAATTTGCAACTTAGTGAGATTCTGTCTCAAAATTTAAAAATTAAAAAACAAGGCTGAGGATGGAGCTCAGTAGGAAGGCCCAGGGTTCAAATCCCAGTACTACAAAAAGGCAAACAGAAAGAAAAAGGAAGGGGAAGGGAAGGGGGGAGGAGAGGGGAGGGGAGGGGGAGGGGAAGGGTGGGGGTAGGAGAGGGGAAGGGAGAGGAGGGAAGAGGGAAGGGGAAAATGGGAAAATGCAAAGGTTTTCACCCAAGATTCATAAGTAAAGCCACCCCTCTGCTTCTGTGATATCTGTGGCCACAACTTGGGATCAGAAATATTCAGGACAGCCAGGCTTGGTGGCACATGCCTGTTATCCCTGAACTTGTCAGGCTGAGGCACAAGGACTGGGGCAAGTTTAAGGCCAGACTACACAGCATAGCAAGAGAAAAAAATGCATCTCTACTGAATAGAATTCTTTTTTTGAACAGAATTTTTTGTTGTTGTTCTGTGAGAATCTTGCTATGTAGCTCAGGTCAGCCTCAAACTTTGATCCTCCTGACTCAGCCTCCTAAGTACTGGAATTACAGGCACACAAGGGCTCTTGAGAGCAGAAGGTGTTTGTTTTTTTTCCCAGTACTGGGATGGAACCCAGAGCCTCAGGTTTGTCAGGCAAGCACTCACCACTGACCTACATCCCCAATCCTTTCTTGTTTCCTATTTTGAAACAATTGACCGAGCTGGTTTTGAACTTGTGACCCTCCTGCCTCAGCCTCCCAAGGAGCTAGGATTACAGGTGTGCATCACTTCACCCAGCTGGTGGGTACATTGTATATACATATGCACTGATCCATCAGGCCTGATGCTTAAGGGTTATATGCGTTTGTGGACCTAAGTGTGCACATCAGCAAGCCGTCTTCACCACTCCTGCCACCAGCTATTAACACACCCCAACCCCAGCTTCTAAGCCTCCTATCTACACTGAATGTGCCCTACTTCTATCCACCAGGGGTTAACAAACATTCTTCCTTAAAGGGCCAGATAGTAAATACTTTCAGGTTTGTAAGCCAGATGGTCTCTGACCCAGAAATTCAAGTCTGGCATGGGGGATGAAGATTACCCCAGACAACACATAAACAAATGGGCTGGGTGTGATGGCACATGCTTGTAATCCAGCCTGGGAGAGGCTGAGCAGGAGGATCACCATAAGTTTGAGGCCATTCTGGGCTACATATTGAGTTCAAGGCCAACTTGGGGTACATAGGGAGACCCTGACTCAAAAAACAAAAAGTGGGGACATGGCTGTGTGCCAATAAAACTTTATGCATAAACACACATGATCCTGGCGTAGTGGTGCACATCTGTCATCCCAGCACCCTGGAGGCTGAGACAGGAGGACTGCCACAAATTCAAGGACAGCCTGAACTACATAGCGAAACCTTGTCTCAGAAAAACAAAAGAAAAAAAGAAAAGAAAAGACACGTGAGGGCTCCCACTTAGCCCTCTGCTGACAGTCTGCGGGCTGCTGATATATACAGGCTGTGCATCACTAATCTGAAAATCTTGAATGCAAAATGCTCCAAAACCTGAAACTATTTGAGCATTACTGTGATGCCATTGTGGAAAATTCCACAGCTCATGTCCTGTGTCCAGAGGCAAGGGCAAAAGCTCACACATGGACTTCTCGTGGGAACTCAAGAGGGTTTTCAATAGGGTGGCCTAACCATGAGGCATGGGATCACAGCACCTCCCCTCAGAACTCGTGTGTAGAAGTCCTTCCGGGTTTCCTCCAGAGGTAGACAGTATGAAAGGACACCACTGCCAGGAGGAGCTTGCGATCTTGGCTTTCCCGTTCCTAGAGTGTGATTTATCGAGCTTTTTCCTCTTCTTCTTGGCTCAGGCTCACTCTGCAGAGCCCGTTTCCCCCTCATTCTGATATAGCCCCTACCACCACGTACCACCCTTACCTGTCCAGTCTTGGACTTAAACCTTTAGAGCCATGAGCCAAAAATAAATGGCTCCTTCATAACTGCTCTCACTGCAAAGTGGGAAAGTGTTAAAGTGATGGCAAGCTGACAGGTATCAGGCTATGCATGAAAGGTACATAGGCAGGAAACCTGTTTAGTATTTTGTTTACTTAGTGAGTTGGTTTTTTGAGACAGGGTCCCAATGTGTAGTTCTGGCTGGGCTTGAGCTCACTTTGTAGCCCAGGCTGGCCTCAAACTCACAGCAATCCTCCTGCCTCAGCCTCCCAAGTGCTGGGATGATAGGCATGTGTCACCACACCTGGCTGGAATTTTATGCTTAGACTTGAGCCTCATCCCCCAACATATTATCCACAGCAGGTACAAATATCCCAGAAGCAGAAACCCTAAGCGCTTCTGGTCCTAAATTATACAGTTTCATCTGACTCATCAATTGAAGGTAAGGACGGATGCTGCACGGAGAGAACCTCACCACCTGGACCATGATGGACACAGTTAATGACCGTCCATGAAGTAATCAATGGGTGTGCTCAGTCACTGTTTACCCAGCTCATGAGGAAGCGAGAAGGCATGGAGAGCAAAGCTGGGTGCTACAAGGGCGCGGTGAGGTCGCACCCCGAAACCACGGCTGACCAACTTTCCAAGTAGCCCACACGTCCCCAAGGGCTGCATTTCCTGCTGACGGATGAAAATACTCTGGAACTAGGTAGAGAGGGTGGTTCGCCAATACTGCTAGTGTACTGATTGTCACTCAATTGTATCTTCCTGCTTGTTTGTTTGGCTGGGTTTTTTTAGTTGTGGCTTTTAAGTGAGTTGATTTGCTGGGGGTCACACACCTGTAACCCCAGCACTGCAGGGGCTGAGGCGGAAGGATCACAAGTTTAAGCTCATGCTAGGGAATTTAGCAGTTTATCAAGAGCCTGCCTCAAAATAAAAAATAAAAGAGCTAAGGATGGAGCTCAGTGGGAAGGCCCTGGGTACAGCAGAAGGGGGAAAAAAACTTTAAATGGGTTGATATGTGTAATTTTGTTTTGTGACTCAAATCCAAAAAAAAAAAAAAAAACAGTGATATACAAATCTCAAAACTTTTGTTAATACATAAAAACAAAGGCTCCCTCTGGCTGCAGTGCGGAGAATAGACAACACTGTGGACAGAATCTGAGGTTAGAGTTCTGAAAAAGGCTGGCAAGAGAAAAACCCAGGGAAAAGACGAACAAATGCAGATGTGGGGGGCATGTTGAGGCAGAGTCTTACTGTGTAGCCCAGGCTGGCCTCAAACTTACGGCCACCCTCCTGCCTCAGCCTCCTGAGTGCAGGGATTCCAGGCTTGCAACACCACACCCGACATCTGCCCCAGATGCGGGCACAGTGAGGAGGTGCAACAAGTAGGCCCTTGCCAGCCACTGAATCTTCCCCACATTGAACCTCTTAGCTTCCAGAATGCTGAGAAATGAACGCTTGTGGTTTAAACCAACTGGTTTGTGTTGTTTTTTCATAGCAATCTGAGATTTCTAACCCGGATGTGTTTCCCATCTTGCAGGAATTCTTACTTTTGAGAGCTGAGCAATAAATATTCCATTGTGGGTATATGCACCACTTTTGGAGAGAAGGTGCTGGGGATGACCCCAGGGACTTGCACATCTAGGCAAGAGTGTCACTCCGCTACCGAGCAGCACCCTCAGCCTCACATAGGACTGAAGTCTTTCTTGCCTGTTTAATTCCATCTAGGGCACTTCTTCTTGGATGCTTCCCAAATAAATAACTTGAATCCAAGTCCTGTTCCAGGGGGATAATAACCTGCCTTACTGAGTAGTCGCCAAGCAAGAGAAAAATGATGGCAGGTAAGGCAAAGATACACTGATTGGAACTGGCTTTCTGGTTTTTTTTTTATTTTTTTGTTTTTGTTTTTTGAGACAGGGTCACGCTATTAGTTCAGGCTGGCCTCAAACTCATGGCAATCTTCCTGCCTCAGCCTCCCAAGTGTTGGGGTTACAGGCATGCACACTATGCCTGGCTCAGAGCTGGTATTTTTTATTCTAATTTTTTTTTTTTTTTTTTTTTTTTTTTTTTTTGGTCTTTTTGAGACAGGGTCTCGCTATGCAGTTCAGGCTGGCCTTGAGCCCACTTTGTAGCCCAGGCTGGTCTCAAACTCACAACGATCCTCCTGCCTCAGCCTCCCAAGTGCTGGGATTACAGGCGTGCGCCACCACGCCCGGCTAGTCTAGCTTTCAAAACTGATTATTTTCCAGTTAGGTCTGAGTGCCTGTTGAGTGCATGTGAGGGTGAGTGGAACGGGCAGCATGAGCACAGGCTGCTCTGTCTGTGCACAAAGGTTGGGAAGCAGTGGTCACGGTGACTGATTGGGCCCTCACCTGCGGTTCTATGCTGATCGACATATGGCATAACAGAGGCCTTGCACCCTCCTTGGCTAAGTCACACCTCTGTCCCCACCAGGGGCATGGCCAGGCAGGCCTCTGGATGTCTCTCTCTGAGGGACACCCACCCTTTATGTGTTGCACCATCCTTCAAGGGTACGCAACATACACTACAGGGCGATAGAATGGGAACTCATTAGTTAAAACCCACAGTTCCTTACTGTAGGAACAGAGGCTTTCGCGGAGTTAATAATGAAACCAAACTGCCACCTGCACCTCAAAGAAAAAAAAGGAAAAGGAGGCCCATTCCTCCCGAGAATTCCACCTTGGCACCCTCCAGGGCTGCTGCAGCTGCTGCCAACAGCTACAGCTCACTCCCCGCTCCCAACTCGTCTACTTCCAGCCAGTGGAACTGGTTCCAGCTAACCATTGCCTGCCTTTGGCCACAGAGGGCCCCTGGAGACACGCCTATCCTGGTCAAGTGACGTGATCCAGTGCCCACCAGTCAGCAATTCCTTCTGAGTTCCACATTTTGACTGAGGGAAAACTGGACCATCAGCCCTGACGAGTGAGTTGCCTTGGCCCTTCCAAAGGTCGCCTCACCTAGAAACAGCGCAGTCAAGCATGTCTTAAAGACATCGAAAAGGGGGACAAAAAGCCCATTAACTACTGTTACCCAGAAAGCTGATTTTAATAAAAGCATCTGATGTCTGTAAGAAAATCCAGGCTGATAGATGACCATACCCTCTGGCTATAAATTATAAGAACTGTGTGATATAGGGGAAAGAAACTCCCAAACTGCTAGATATCTGGGACAAGTTCATGTTCTCTAAAACTGAAGAATAAATTTTAGGAATAATGGAGGTTAAGAGCAGAATATATTTTGGGGGGGAAAGAAAACTCTGTCTGAGATAGAGACAGAAGGGGTCCTGAATGGGTTGTCAAGGAACTTGCCTTTTTTAGGGATTTTTATACAGCAAATCCATGATGTGAGGCAGGTCCAAAGTGGGAAACATGGGACTCACAAGGTGGGTGTTATGGTTTGTGTCTGCATGTCCCCCCAAATCCTCACGCAGTCATAGGACAGGCTTCTACATTTTTGATTGATCCATAGTCCAATGCTGGGATTATGGGTGTGAGTGCTACACTTGCCCCCAGGGCAGGTAGTTTGCATACTGTATGAGGGAAGGAAAGAGCCTTGCTCTCTGCCACCACTCCCCTTTTTGCTCTTTGACCCGACCCGCGGGTATAGTCAACGAGGACCCTAGAAGGGGAGTGGGGATTATAAAGGGACAAGAGACATGAAGAACGGAGGCAAGACAGGATTCTGATCAAGACTCTTTCATTGGCAGGGAGTGTTGCGAATATATAGGGCGCAGGGAAATACGGAAGTTCTTAAGGCGGGAGTAACCAAGTAACCCGACAAGGGCGGGAGTAGCTAGGCAACGGTGGGCAGTCCTGACTTAAAGGGAAAGGTGCGTCTCTTTGGAGAAGTAGGCAGGATAACAGAAACTTAATGCTTAAGACGGCTACTAATATACAGTGGACGTCAGCTACAGTCTCCTACAGCTCTTGTTGCTTTTGCTGTTTTATGCCGCCATGAACTGTTGCCCTCTGCCTTGTTCCATCCTGCCTTGGAGCCAGCCAGCCAAGTATGAACTGAAACCTCCACCAGCTGTGAGCTAAATAAACCTTTCCTTCCTTAATTCTGGGTGTCAGTTATTTTGTCTCAGCAACAAGAGGAAAGTAACCAAGACAGTGGGCATGAGGTGGGACAAAACTATGGCCAGCCAATAAGATTACAAGTATAATTGCTCTGGTAAAATCGATTATATCAGATTCAAATAGGGAAGCAAGCCACGTAGCAAGTGGGCCTGAATACAGAAGACGGGCTTTCCTGTAGGGGGCTGAGTTAGTGACTCTTCCTGGCTTTCTCAAGGTGATAGAGACCTATTTAGAATATCAATCCCTGAAGTTTATCCTTAGGGAGGTATGTGAGTACATTTGTTTTATCTCTTGCCTTGAGGCCTGGCCCACGGCTAGAGGTGTCTGTCCTTCCCACAGTTGCAAGGGATCTCGTCTTCCACACTGGCTCCTTTGAGGGCCTAGCCCTATCTGACTGCCTATAATATTTCTCTCTAACTCAGTTGCCTGCAACATATGGGCACTAAAAAATAAATAAATAAAAGGATAAGAACTCTCAAAAGTTCCCTCTCTCAAAGGGTTCTACTGGGAAAATTCTGAGGCAAAAGGCCAACTCTCCCACCTTGGCTTCACATCTGTGTCGTGCACAACAGGAAAGCCATCCTAGTCATCAGAACAAACCTACTAGACCACCTGAGAGGCTGTCAGATGCAGCCCATGCCAGAAATGCTTTATCCTGTTCTGCCCGAAGACCCCAAGTCTGATCTGCCTTCTCCTTACATTCATCAACTCCAAGCTGTTCTGCCAGCTGCGATGCACCACTGCCAGTTCTGCCTCTTGCACCACAGCCTCCTGCTCTCCCAGATTAATGCACTTGGACTCAATTGTCATAAGAGGTTAAGAACTCTTCCACCTTAGCTCTGTACCTGTGTACCCACCTACCAACATGGGACAGCTATCAGCAAGTCCTTCTGACTCCGTGCAATGCTGATGAATGCTACTGCATTTTAGATGGGGCCCAAGCCCAGTTAAAGTCAAAAGTCCCCACCACAGTGGCTGACCCTGATGCTTGGGTGAGCACAGTCCTCACCAGAGTGCATCCAAATGGGGACTATAATGTGACAGAGAGCCAGGCAGCCTTAAATCAGCACTGCACTGCTCTCCCGGCAGGCCACAAAGAGGGAGGCAGGAAGCCAATACACATCTAAAGTTACTGACAGATGCCTGCTGAAAAGACACAAAAGTTCTGCTATATTATCTGGCAGAAACTGGTTACAAGAAAAAAATTCCACAATTTTCTTGGAGCTTCTGGCTCAGACTATCAGTCCCTGGCAGAACCCAGTGGCCTTTGAGGGCTACCTCCCCACTTTGCCTCAGCGTTCTAACAGCCATCGTCCTTCTGATCGACAAAGCTGGCAAGCTCATGTTAGACTGAGACTTAACTGCCCAAGGGCCACCTGCTGTGCTGGGATGAACTGTTCTAAAAATGGACCCCCTGACAGATGCTGAGTACACCCTGTTTATGGACGGAAGTAGCTCTGTTAGAAATGAAGTCTGACAGGCTAGATATGCTGTGGTCACCTTGGACAAAAAAACTATTTTGATCAAAACTCTCCTGCAGGGGTGATTTGCACAGCAAACTGCTTCTTGCTGCTGTTTGGAATCCTGTTACCAACAACCAATCCAGTCCAGAGGCCCAAGCGCTCTTCAGGGATCCAGCTGACTGAAACATCAGCCCCAACCACCAGGCCTGCCCCCATCATTTATTCTGCAAGCTCACACCGCTGCACAGGCATCCATACCCTTGCAGCCAGCTCAGGCTTCAGAGTCTGTGTCACCAGCCCTGATCTCCCATTCCCTACTGGTGCTGAGAAGATAACAAAAGTTTGTAGGGTCCTGCCATAGAAATTACCTATATGGCCTACCCCGGATCATTGGTAGTGACAATGGGTCTGCATTTGCAGCAGAGGTAACTCAAAAACTAGATTAAATAAAAACTACATATAGCATACAGGCCACAAAGCTCTAAAAAGCTTTTTAAAAAGTTTATAGCCAGTTAAAAGACCAGCTATGTCTGTAGATATTCCTACACACACATATACCCCAGATACATATTAACTACCTCTACAAGTTTCAGAAATCCAACCTTAGATCTGCTGAAAAATGTACCTGCATAGCTCCTCTGAGGCTCACTCTGAAGAGACAGTGCACAACTGAAGCCTGAGGACATCATTCACAGGATTGCTTCATACCTATCTTTCTTGATTTTTGTGTCTTTTCAGGTTTCTTATCCCAGCCCTTGCATTCCCTCCCTCTGCTAGCTGTGGTTTGTGTTTGTGTTTTTTGTTTTGTTTTGTTTTGTTTTTGCCTTAGACTCTATGGATGGTTGCCCCAAAAGAATAGAACAATCAATTAAACACTTGACCAAGATCTGATGAGCATCCAAGGCACACTGGACACTTTTCTACATCAGATTAACTCCCTCACTCCCTCACCAGAGTAACGTTACAGAACAGACAGGCCTAAATTATATCTACCGCTTCTAGCTGGACCTCGTCTCAGAAGACACATGTAATATGCCCAGCAAAGACTTGCCATGGAAACTAAAATGGGGTGGGGATATAGCAGAAAATGCCCCCTGCCCCAGCTAGTATACTTCAGCTAATTAGTTGCCCAGGTAATAGTTCCTGTTTCAGTTTTTGTTGCCCCTGTCTCTTAGAAATACGTTGTCACTGTGATGCATAGCTGCATGGACTGCTTTTGAGTGTTGCTTTCATTCTTTTTTTTTTTTTTTTTTTGGTACTGGGAATTGAACTCAGGGCCTTGTGCTTGCCAAGCAGGCACTATGCCACTGAGCTACATCCCCAGCCCTTAAGTGTTGCTTTCTAAGGAGCACTGAAGGAACCTTAATGTGACAAACTTGGCAAGGAAACTATCAGTTTCTGTATTTTTATGTGTGAGATGATTTAAGGGAAAGCAGCATGAATCAACCTCAATTATTTGTAAGTAAAATTAGCTTCAAGCTGTCACATTCCTCTGCACAGTTATTCGAATAAATTGGGAAATGTTGTTGGAATGGCAAGCAGAAGCACCGAAATGACACTCAGGGTTTGGAGGCAGAAGAATTTACATCAACAGCCACTGATCCAGATCATTCCCAGAATATCAGGCCCTGATCTCTGGTGGGCTAGGGCTTATATGAGATAGGCAAGGGGAAAGGACAAAGGCAGAATGGCTTGTCAGCTGGGGATTGGTGTACGCAATGTACATCACAGTGACCAGCATCTCTCTGTTTCTAACAGTGTTTCCGACAGTGTCCCTCTGTTTCTAAGCGATGGGAACAACCAAGACTAGAACAGGAACTATTATCCAGGCAACTAACAAGCTGAAGTATACTAGCTGAGGGGTGCATTTTCTGCTACATTCCCCGCCCCTTTTAGTTTCCCTGTCAAGTCTTTGCTGGGCATATTACATGTGTCTTCTGAGACAAGGCCGAACTAAAAGCAGTAGATATAATTCAGGCCTGCCTGTTCTGTAACGTTACTCTGGCAAGGGAGTTAATCTGATATAGGAAACTGTCCAATATGCCTTGGACACTCATTAAATCTTAGTCAAGTGTTTGATGGATTGTGCTATTCTCTTGCGGCAACTGTCCATAGAGTTTAAGGCAAAAACAAAACAAAACAAAAACAAAAGACCCCAACTAACAGGGGGCAAGGAAGCAAAGACTGGAGTAAACAGCCTGAAAAGACACAAAAATCATGTGGAACAGGTACAGAGCAATCCTGTAAACAACATCCTCAGGCTGCAGCTGTGTGTGGACTAGCCAGCATCCAGTGACCAGAGCAGGGCTCTGAGTGTGTGATCTCTTCAGAGTGAGGCTTAGCAGCAATCTGTCTCAAAATAAAATAGACGCCACAGGCCGTGGTAGCACACACCTGTGATCCCAGCACTTGGGGAGGCTAAGGCAGGAGGATAGTTGCAAGTTTGAGACCAGCCTGGGCTACATAGTGAGATCCTGTCTCTAAAAACAAAAAATAAACAAGTAAAAATAAAATAAAATATTCAAATGGGCTAGAAATTATGATAAGTGTGTTCGAAGCAAAGGGAAGTATTTTGAGAGGAATTAATGGCAATATATCTTTAACTATAATAAGTTGTACTTAAACATTCACTTTCTACTTTCTACCTCATTGGTCAACCATTTGTGGCAATTTCTGACAAATAAGAACATCATAGTTTGTCTTCATCCCTTTATTCACCAGCTGTGGTACCTCTGGCTCTTCCCCAAAGTCAAAATGACTATGAAAGATAAAGCTTTGAATCAATTCGGAACATAGAGGCAGCCACAACAGCACAACAAAAGATACTCACAGAAGAGGACTTCTAGAACTGCTTCAGAAAGTGTCCAGGTGATGGGATGGGTGAATTTAAGTGAGGGGCTGTATTTTGAAGAGGAGTAATGCCAGTGTGTCTTCTGTAATAAATGGGGTTTTTGTTGTTTTTGTTGTTGTTGTTCTGTTGGGGTTTTTTTGGTACCTGGAATCGAACTCAGGACCTTGCACTTGCACTTGCCTGCCACAGGCAGGCACTGGGGCGCTGCGCTATATCCCCGGCCCAATAAATGTTTTTAAATAAATAAATATTAAAATAAAAAGGATTGGAGATATAGCTCAGTAATAGCGTGCTTGCCTAGCAGGTATGAGACCCTGGATTTGATCCCCTACACCACAAAAATAGAAGGGAAAATGCAAGTCATTCTGACATCCCACAAATGCTAGCTCTAATCATAAACAAAACACGTACAAAAACCACAAGCTATATCCACTTCAGCATGACTCAGTGAAATTAAACCAATCAGATCTAGGCCAGTCAGCTTAAACAGCTATTTGCCTTTCCATGAATGTTCACACAGAAGAGCTGATCACTAAAAGGGGCAAAATATTTTCTCCCTAACACTTTCTAAACTGTCCTAACTGATCAAAGGGTCTTCTTACCACCTGGGCTGAAGTCTCCCCAATTCCAAACTATACTTTTTGTATTTTTCCTGAATTGATTTGAGACAAGATCTCACTATGTAGTTCAGGCTGACCTTAAACTCATTATATAATGTAGCCTACGTTGGCCTCACAGCGATCCTCCTGCCTCAGCCTCCTGGGTCTTAGGGTTACAGGGGTGCAGCACCACACCCAGCTCCTAGATGTGACTTTTTTTTTTTTTAGAGTAAATAATCCAAAAGTTTATTTGTGGCGGTGGGACGTAGGAAAATTCATTTCCATGGGCTAGGAGAAATTTAAACCTAACAAGTCTTAGAGTTATAAGGTTAAAAGACACCCCCTCCCTCATCCAACTTAGAACAGAACAATAAATGTAGAGCTTGACCCTGACCTTCCATCCATGATATTGACAACAACAAGCAGAGACTGTCATTAGGTTCTGACAATTATATACGGCACGTTGAATTTCTTTCTGTATTCCTTAGAGTCTTCTCCACCAACTAAAAGTGTAAAGCCTATTCATAATCTGAAAATAAAAAGCAGGAAGTACCTCAATATTGCTTTTACTTTTGGTCTCTAAAACCATGCAATATTTGAACATGTGTGTGGTGGACTGACAACTGGTGGTCAACTTGTAACACCCAGCTGAACTCAACCAGCATGGAGCTGGCTGTGGGAGGCCCACCTGAGGATTGTTGCCAGCAGCCTAAGAAGCAGAATTGGAGAGGAAGAAGTTTAGAAGCTGTTTTTGGGAAGCTGTTGGAAGGTGTAGGGAGCTGTAGGGAGCTGTAGAGAGCTATAGGGAGCTGTAGGGAGCTGTAGGGAGCTGTTAGGAGCTGTTGGGAGCTGTTGAGAGCTGTTGAGAGCTGTTGGTTTTCCAGGAGGAGCTTGTCATGCTGGCTTTCCTGATGAACTCAGCTGTTCTTATCGTCGAAGGAGCTTGGGACCTTACTGTCACTGAGAATGACTACACTTCACTTTGGGGGAGCTCTGGTCCTCACATTAAGCATCACTTCCTGGCTCCAGAGGGAAGATGGTACACCGCTCAGTCTCCTGGCGAAGGTTATCGTGTTGGCTTTCCTGATGGGAATTTGGCTGTTTTCATCATCAGAGGAGCTCAGGACCTCACTGTTGCGAGGATGGCTGTGGTACTTTTCAGGGGAGCTCTGGGTCTTACTTTGAGCATCGCTTCCTGGCTCCAGTGCAGATCTCTCAGCCTGCTAGCACAGATCCTTCATCCTGCTGGCATAGACTTTCTAGCTTCCATCACTGACCTTTGGGCCTTCTCAGCGTAGATCCATGAAACAGACCTGCATGAGACATCGTCATGGGCTCTTGGTCTCCAGCTGGACTTATGGAGGGGAATTGTTATGAGTTCTAGGACTTCAGCTGGACTCATGTCAGACATTACCATGGGATCCAAGCCCTCAGCTAGATTCTTTGGTCTTTAGTGTATGGACAGATTTCCTTCACTCTTTTTGTATATGACAAAAAGAGTTTTTGAGTGACTATTATAAAGTAATTGTAGGGGCCAGGATATAGCTCAGTGGCACAATGCCTGCCTGGCAAGCCCAAGCTCATCAGTTTGATTCCCTGTACCAAAAAAAAAAAAAGAAAAGAAAAAAATTTAACTTATTATAAAATAATTCTATAAATTATGTGTCCTGTATTGTTCCCCTTGCAAAACCCCAAACTACAACAATGTGTATCTGATTTATTTCACTTAAGACTATGGTCTCTAGGTACCTCCATTTAACTAGAACTGTCACAAGTTTATCCTTCTTTATAGCAGAGTAGTACTCCATTATATTTTTAGCAGGGGTTTTTTTTGGGGGTACCAGGAATTGAACCCAGGACCTTGTGCTTGCCAGGCAGGCACTGTGCCACTGAGCTATGTCCTTGGCTCCTGCATTATATTTTTTTAAACCCATATCTTTGTCCATTCATAGGTTGATAGGTATTTGGGCTGTTTCCAAGATTTAGCTATTACAAACTGTGCTGCCGTAAACATGGGTGTCCATACATCTTTATGCTATAATGCTTTTAATTCTTTTGGGAAGATACCAAGAAGGGGAATGGCTGGGTTGAATGGAACCTCTAGTTTTAGTTTTCTGAGGAATCTCCACACTAATTTCCACACTAGTTACACCAGTCTACATTCCCACCAGCAGTAGAGAAGGGTTCCTTTTTCTCCACAGCCTCGCCAGCATTTGTTACTGGTTGATTTCTTGACAATAGCCATTCTTTCTGGAGTGACATGGACTCTCAGTGTTGCTTTAATTTGCAACTCTCAAATGACCAGTAATGTTGAACACTTTTTCATCTATTTATTTGCTGTTTCTGCTCCTTCATCCGAGAGGTGTCTCTTCATTTCCGATGCCCATTTTTGGGTTGGGTCTTTAAATTTAGGAGGTCTGCTTTTTTTTTTTTTTTTTTTTTTTTTAGATGTTAGTCCTTAGTCTGAGGAACAGACAACAAAAATTTTTTTTTTGCACTGTGTGGGTTGTCCTTCTGCTCTGTTAGGGGTTCCTTTAGCTGTGCAAAAGCCTTGATGTGATTCTTGACACTGTACGAATACCATGCAAGAAAGCAGCTGGCACATATGGAAACCTCAGGCCTACAGAGCAAGGCACCCTCTTTAACAGAGGAAGCAGGAGAAGGAGCCCTTGGCTCCTCCAGCTTGGAAAACACAGCCTGTGGGTTTCGGCCTGTTCCTAAGTCCTCAGGTGCCACCCGTGTTCAGGGCATAGCATTCTCCAATCATACAATATAGCTGCCCAGAAGGAAGTGAGAGGATCTGGAATCCAAATGGATTTTATATAAAATGCATCTTTCTCAAACTTTCAGAGGAAGTTTTCTATTTAAAGACATCCTGTTATGACCTTTCTGGTAAAGAATGCTTTCCTAACGGAATTAGTCACCACTGATTCATTTCTGCCACTTTCACAATTGCGATTTTGCCTAAACAAGGACCTGGCTTAGAGAAGTTAGATAAATTATAGATACCCTTAATAAATTATGTAGTACCCAAAGGCAAAAGTTTTCTTTTTTTGTTGTTGTTTTAATGATGTGTATGTAAACGAACGAGACCAACACTGGGACTTCAAAGTGTGGAGGATCCGCCAGCATCTAATCACAGCCACATCTTTCTTTCGTGGGTGTGAAAACAGGCTTAAGGATAAAAAGTTTGTGTCCAGCTCGGGAGTGAGCGCACGAACAACAAAGAATGATTCGGAGCAGCCCTGGAAGCAAAGGACTATTCAGCAACAAGCCCTGAAAGATTCAGCCGCATACTTGCCACGCCCTCCGTTGCCGTGACAACCGTGCTGGAGTCTGGGCGGGGCCATAGACGCAGAACCACCCCCGCTTCCCAAGTGTTTCCCGACTCTTGCTTGCGCATGCGCTTGTGGGCCGGCGTTAGGCTGGAGGAAGCGGAACTGGCCTTGGGCGCCTGATCTAACTTCTGGATCTGTTGGAGCATTAGGGTTTGAGCTGCTCTAGAAGCGTAAGAATCTCCTCTGGGTGCCTACTTGAGACTGCGAGCCAGTCAAGGAGACCCTAGAGAAGACTCCCGCCTTCTAAGCCAGCCCTCTTTCTCAGAACTGAGATCGTGATCTCCCAGCCTCGGTTTCCCGGTTTCTGATTCTCAGCCGGTGTTCAGAGGCGGCTTTGAGGATTTAAAGAACCCGGAGCAGGGCGGGCCCCACAACAGCTGGAGGAGGTGGGTATTATTGTCTAAATCTTGTAAGAAAAGAAGCTGAGATCCAGACATCAAGCGACTCACACCGAGGGCTGAGCTGGAGCCTGGCAGAACGTGGAGGGAAAGGGGTCCACAGAAAGCCCGGGCTGGGTGAGGGCTGTGCCTCCCAGGGGTGTGCGGGCTGTATTTAAACAAGGAGGGGAGAAGGATTAAAGCCAAGAAATCGATTATGCCCACCAGACCCAGAACACCGTCCGGGCTATAAACATGGTGGAGGACATTGTTGGATTTAGGAGCACAGAGTTGCAGACTTTAGACACTATACCTTTGCGGGCTGGTTCTTCAACCCACATGGCATGGCCACTGCGGTCAAGATCCCCCCGCCCCCAGCTTCCTGTCCATCCTGAGCTACTGTTTTGGTTTCTGTACTTACAGAGCAAGTTTCTTCTCGCTCCCCAACTCCCTTCTCCTCCCTCGCACCCTCCCTCTCTTTTCTTTTCTTTTCTTCTCTCTTCCTCTCTCTTCTGTTTCTTCCTAAACAGGGTCTTGCTAAATTGCCCAGGCTTGCCTTGAACTTGGAACCCTCCTGCCTCAGCCTTGCAAGTGTTGGGATTACAGGTGTGTACCACCACCTTCGGCTTCTTAACCTCAGCATTACTGACCTGGAGGGCATGAACGTTTTTGTAGGGGGACAGTCTTGAGCGCTGTAAGGGGATGCCTAGCTTATCTGATCTCCAGGATGATTCACTGCCACCTCAAGCTATCACACCCCAAAGTCTCTCCACAACACCAGACATCACCTGGCGACAAGATGGCCCCAGTTCTGAACAGACCTAGAGCCAAAAATCAAAAGACAGGTACCTCTGTTAGTTTTCACTAAATAAGTTTCAAATTCTTTAACCATTGTCATCTGCTAAAAATGTGTGTATGATGTCATCCTCCACATAGCCAGTTTGTTATCTGACAGTACCAAACGGAAAATGCCAGAGATAATTTGTAAGTTACAAATAATTTTTATTTGGTATATTACTATAATTCTATTTTATTATCTACTGTAAATCTTACTGTGCCTAATTCATCAGTTAAATATTATGTATGTGTGGGACCAAATAAAGAGTATATGTTAACTAACCCCTAGTACTGAGGTTTTAAATGGCCCACCAAATGGTACTGCATAATCCTAGCACTTGGGAGGCTGATGCAGGAGGATCACTGTAAATTTGAGGTCATCCTAGACGACGTAGTGAGTTTGAGGCCAACCTGAACTACATAATGAGACCCTGTCCCAAAAAAATCAAAAAATTAAACAGATGTTCCAGAAACAGGTTGACCCAGTTAAAGTATGAAACAGTGGATGACTGTAGTGTATATTTCAACTGAGTAGAACAAGTGCCAGTCAAGAATCAGGAGGCCTGAGTTTGGCCCCAAATCTGTCACTGTAAGCTCTGTGATCTTATCACTTACCTTCCCAGGACTGGTCTTCCGCTGTCATGTGAGGTTGGTAAGGTGAGTTTGCAGTTCGAGGACAGGAACCCATAGCCTGGTACATAGTAGGCAAGTGCTGAACCTCTTGAACTATATCCACAGCCCCTTCTGTTTTGCAGGATCTTGCTAAGTTGCCCAAGCTGGCCTCCAACTTGGGATCCTCCTGCCACAGCCTCCTAGGTAGGTGGGACTACAGGCTGTATCATCGTGCCCAGCCTGTGACTTCTCAAGACCTGGAATTGTGCAGGATCTGCTGACTGTCCCCTCCCATGGGCACAGAGACCACCCAGCCTCTGCCTGTGACTTGTTCTCTACATGTCTTTTGTTCTTTCAGCCTCCCAGCCTGGTCTCCTAAACACATCTTCCCAAGTCAGTTCTTTCAGGCTGTTGACAACAGACAAATTCATTATTTTTCCTGATCTAACAAATAAATCCTGGTGGTGGTTAGCACAGCAGAGGCAGCAGCTTGTTTGTAGGAAATGACTGTGTTTAAGCACAAGACACCCTAATGCATGAGGAAAAATGTAAAAGTGCCCTTTTGAAATGCTCTGTGATAGGGTGCAGAAATTATGGGTGAGCCCAGGGATTCACAGCAATTATTCTGACCTGGCTAATATTCAGTATTCATCCACCTGGCTCTCCGCGTGCTTCATAGTTGCCAGGTTAGGGTAACGGGTCAGAAGTGTGTGTGACAGCAAGGAGTCACATATATTTGGCCACAGAAATTTGAGGTTCAGATCTGCACAAAGAGAGGAGAGCCACACAATAATTTTTAAAAGATGAAAGTAAGTTTATTATAAAAGTACAGCAGATATGAGCATAGTGAAATAATATAGTTCCATACAATGAGGCAGGAGACAGCACCAAAGATGAAAGGGAATCCTCTGGAGAAGATTCTTATATAAGATGGAGCCTTCAGCAGACAAGACAAAATACATTGCTACAGTTTCTCAGTTCCTTACGTACAACATTCAAACAAAAGTGACTTGGTGCCAGCAGGCTGGGACTGTGTTCCCAGGAGGTAGCCATCCGACACCTCAAAGAACATACACATTCCGAGTGACTCATCACTTTAACCCTCTTTTGGCAGTGTGCTATCCAAAAAGAGTGGGAATTTGAAGCATTTGGGATCCAGCTTATAAAAAGGGGTCTGACCAGGGTAATCCACACTGAGCCCACTAGAGCATAAGCTCCAGAGAGCAAGACAGTTTTATTTACCTGGGTGCCATGGCACATGCCTGTAACCCCAGCTATTCATGAGGCTGAGGCAGGAGGATCCCAGCCTGCATAATTTAGCAAGGTCTTGTTTAAAATTGTAAACAAGGGGCTGGGGATTTAGCTCAGCAGCACAGCGCCTGCCCGGCAAGCGCAAGGTCATGAGTTCAATCCCTGGTACCAGAAAAAATAAAAAATAAATAAAATTATAAACAAAAAGGCTAAGGGTATGGCTCAGTAGAGCACTTGCCTAGCATGCACAAAGCCCTGGGTTCAATTCCTAGTATGGCCCCCAAAAAAAGTGAGTGAAAGAGAACAGGAGATGCTTACCTCTTGAAGTCATTCTTGGCAGCATGGAACATCCTGGCATCTTCCCAACCCTAAGCAAAGGCTTTTAGGAACTTGGTGTGGTGGTGCATGCCTGTCATCCCAGCATTTGAGAGGATGAGGCAAGAGGATCACAATGAGTTCAAGGTCAGCCTGGGCACATGCACATTCCACGCACACAGTTCAAGGTCAGTCCGAACTACACAGTGAGACCCTGTCTCAATCTCCCCTCAAAAAAGGCTTTTAGGAAACCAGAAATGCTGTAAGTATCTCTTTTTTAAAAAAAAATTTAAAAACTAATAAAACAACAAGACAAAATCAAAACAACATACAAACAACAAAAACAATACATGACCTCAAAACAAAATGATAGGAATTAACAACAGTTGCTGCATTACATACTGTTATCATCAACAAAGTTGCTCAGTCCACCAGACATAAGAATGTAAGATTGGTCAAACAATCAAAGACTGTAACAATTAAAAAAATAAAACTGGAAATGATGCAGAGCTTCACCATACAAAATGGTAGGAGTTCAACAATGGTCCTTATAGTGCATATTGTTAAAATTTATATGTATATATGAGGATAGCTGGAATAAGTGTATTGCTGTTGTCTGTGGTTTATTGAAAGGAATAGTCAATGCTTGAATTTTCTTTTTTCCTGACCAGTTTTGCATGCTTGAATCTGGTAATCAGAATGACTGATCTGCTGTAAGTATCTCTTATCTCCAGTTCCCTGTTTTCTCAAATTCAAAGACAAAAGAGATTCCCAGAGACTGTCAGGCACTTGTTGCCCAGCAGCTCAACTAAAATAACAGGGAAGCAACAGAACCAAGCATAGCACCCAGTAACTTCTGAGAATCCACTTTCCCCGGCCCTACCAGGGCCCCTGTTTAGTCTGAGTATGGTTTGTCTCCCGCCCCCTGCAACCTCGAACTCGTGCTGAGGCACCTGTGAATGGCACCTGTGACCATTAATTGTGATTGTCAGCCTGACTGGATTTAAAAAGCCTGCCAGGAGCTAGGGATTTAGCTTAGTTGTGCAGTGCCTGCTTGGCAAGTGTGAGGTCTTGAGTTTGATTCCTGGTAAACTGCCCCTGCCAAAAAAAAAAGACCAGATTAGTGACATATGCTTCCAGGATGCATCCAGGTGGGGCATGGTGGCCTGACCTTGGGCTCTGTATCTGGTTCCCAGCCCTCTTTCCACACACTTTCCAACCTGCTTTGCTTCCCCACTTCCATGAGATGAGCAGCTGTCCTCCACCAGGCCTTCCCACCATAATATTGCTGCCTTGGAGCCAGCCACAGACTGAACCATCTGAAACCGTAAGGCAAATCAACCTCTCCTTGAACCTGTGGGTGTTAGGACTTTGTGCCAGTGGAGGAGAGGTGACTGACACAGTGGCCAGTGTGGCAGTGTAAAAAGGAAGCAGGAGCTCTCAAAGGCGTTTGGGCAGTGGGTATGGAATATGACTCATGGCTTTCTCCCAGGGCTAGGTTGATTATCAAGGTAGGATCAAGTTCTTATTCTTGCAGGACTGGACTAATTACAAGAGTTGGTTGTTTTAAAGCAAGGCTGCACCTTGTGCTTTGCCTCTTGCTTCTTCCCCTACATGCACCCGCCTACCTCCACCTGCCTGTGTGCTTTCCCCTCTGAACTGATGTAGCTTGAAGCCCTCCCCAGTGGCCTCCTCAGCCCCTAGAGCTGTGAGCTAAAACAAAATGGTTTATATATCACCCAATCTCAGCTACTCTGTGAGAGCAACAAAACAAACTTAAGAGCCACAAACACTTTTTTTCTTTTCCAGTACTGGAAATTGAACCCAAGGCATTCACACTGGGCTACTTCCTCAACCCTTTTATTTTGAGACAGGGTCTCAGTAAGTTGCTAAATTACCCAGGCTGGGCTGGAGCCTGCATTCCTCCTGCTCCAGCCGTCCAGAGTGCTGGGATGATAGGCACACAACACCACACCTGGCTCAGGCACAGATGCTTTTAAAAGTTCATGCACCTTGTAAAGTACGAGCAGTGCCTAAGGTGGACCATACACAAGGCTATGGGTTCCTCAGCACTGCAAGAAGAAAAAAAAAGTACCCAAGTTACTCATATTCTTGTATGTAAACAACTACAAAAATAAGGTAAATGCTTCTGTTGTGTTGTTTCTTCCTGCTACAGAGCTGCAAAGCATTGTGGGACCTCTGGCTTCCAAGTGCTCTTCCATGCTTAGGAAAGGAAGGTCCCCATTCTTATTCACAGTCAGCCCTGTCTTTTTCTTTTCAGATCCACAGCTGCATAAGTAGCTTTCACGCCACGGTGTGGATGCAGCCCATTCATTGTGTCACCACCTTCCTGCTGTCACACATGAAGGGCACATTTGTAAACAGATGTTCCTTTGCAAAGTTTTGTTTTCAGCAAAGGACCTCAGCAGCAGAGTAAGTGGACTTCAGTAGCCCCGAGAGCAAGACAGGCATGGACTGTTTCTGTAGGTCCCCTTCTCCAGAGCCTTAGGGTCAGTGGTGGCTGTCACTAAGGCTCCCTGGATGTCCCTGTGCTTGGTACCTGGCGGCAGAGAGTGGCCCACTCAGAGCCAGAGTCAGAGTGCCCTAGGAACTGGACCTGTCTGCTCGGCTTCCAAGCTTGTACTAGGAAGAGAATTCTCTTTCTTTTTTTTTTTTAGACAAGATCTCAATGAGGCAGTAAGTTACCCAGGCTGGGGTCAAACTTGAGACCCTCCTGCCTCATCCTCTGAGAATGTAGCAATTACAGGCATGAACCACTGCACTCACTTGAGTATTCTCTAGAATCATTTGAACAACTGAGAAACTAAAATGCAGGCAGGCTTCCATGTCTGTGAGTTCTATATGCATGGATTCAATGAGCCACAGATCAAAAATATTTACATGGGATTTCAGAAAGTGCAAAAGAACAAAACTTGACTTTGCCACACTCCTGGTACTCCACTGACAGACAACGGCGAGGCATTGTGTTAGGTGTCGCGGGAAACCTACAACCCAGTGAAAGTCTGGGAAGAGGTGTAGGTTCTGTGCAGATACTGTGCCATTTTGTTTGACAGATCTGAGTGTCTTCGGATAATCTGGTGTCCTCCGAGGTCCTGGAAGTGTCCCCTGCAGACACTAATGGGTGACTACTGTCCTGACTACACCAGAGTCCCACAGAGGCCTGAACTGACTTTTCCATTTGGCCTCTAGTTGGTGTGGACGCACGCCATGCAGCTTGCTTTCATTCTCGTTGCATTATGACTTGGAAGTAAACTATTAGCTGTTGCTTAACAAATTACAAGTCTAGTGGCTTCAAGCAGCTGATGCAGGTGATGAACCTGGGCACAGCTTAACTGGCTCCTCTGATACAAGTCCGGGCAGAGTGACGCACACCTGTTATCCCAGCCATTCATGAGGCTGAGGCAGGAAAATGCTAAGCTCTCCAGTGGTGGTGAATCTATGGCATGCATGCTGCTGTGAGCTCTTTGTTATCACTGAATGCTCTAAAAGTTTTGTCATCCCATGAGTAACAAGACTTCATCTCAAAAACTAAATAGATAAAAAGGACTGGGGGTGTAGTTCACTGGTGAAGCACTTGCCTAGTGTGCGCAAGGCCCAGGGTTTGAGCCACAGCCCTGAAAAAGGTTGGGTGAGTAGAATGTGGGCCACCATGTTCCCATCTGAGACTTAACTGGGGAAAGATCTTCCCAGCTTACACAGTTAGAGAATTTCCTTTGTTTTTGGTTTTATTTTTAAAGCAGAACTGGGAGAGAAACTTAGCCTATAAAATCTTTCCCGGCACCAGGCAAGCACTTCCTCTGTCAACCCTCCCTCAGAAATGCGGACTTGAGCTTTCTCACAGTGCCCTTGTGCTTTTCTTACGGATAAGGGAGACACTTCAAGCAGTTTGCTTATGGGAGTCTCCTCCCTTAGAGGAACCATCACTAAAAAGGTAACAAATGGGCTTATAAACAAGCTTCACAGCATCCTAGCATCCTGAGATGCACAGGATGTGTTTCCTTTTCAAGGCTAAGGTATAAAATCAGTGTTGGGAATGGAACCGAGGGCCTGGGCGGCGCCCCCAGCCCCAGCCCCGTTGACTTCTCGACCGCCACTGTGTTACTGTTGTGGTCAGCGAGATGCAGAGATGAGAGGCTGGATCTCATTTTGTTTAAGCGGGTGACTCCCTACCTACCTCTGCCCTACACTCGGGAAATAATATAAAGGATACAGTTTTCCAGACGCACAGAAGGTTAACCGATAACAGCAAAGGGGGCTGTCTGTGCGGATGAAGCCACTGGAATGATCACTCTTCCACCCCCCACCCTGGGCATCTGCCGTTGGTGCCAGGCTGAGATTCCTGGTGGCCTCTGGGTTCAAGAACAAGGTGGCTACCCCTCCCCCCGCAAACACACCTTCCCACCATTGGGTAGTTTTTTCCCACTCATATCTGTCATGGGACCTATCTCTTCATCATAGCCTTGAACCCTAGGGAAGTTTCAGTGGGTTAACAGCAGAAGGAAAGAGGGAGAGATGAAAAGGCAAGTAGATGACGTCATGATGTCACCACTATGATGTCATCATGGTGACATCATGGTATTGCTTCTATGATGGCATCATCACCATCACAGATCACTGATACAGATTTATTTTTATGCTGAGTGGTTGGTTCCCATTTCTTCCTGTATGTTTCAAGTTCTTTGTGTGTGTGT
>NW_004955415.1:32558399-32594960 GCF_000276665.1 Chinchilla lanigera
AAAAGAAAAAAATTTAACTTATTATAAAATAATTCTATAAATTATGTGTCCTGTATTGTTCCCCTTGCAAAACCCCAAACTACAACAATGTGTATCTGATTTATTTCACTTAAGACTATGGTCTCTAGGTACCTCCATTTAACTAGAACTGTCACAAGTTTATCCTTCTTTATAGCAGAGTAGTACTCCATTATATTTTTAGCAGGGGTTTTTTTTGGGGGTACCAGGAATTGAACCCAGGACCTTGTGCTTGCCAGGCAGGCACTGTGCCACTGAGCTATGTCCTTGGCTCCTGCATTATATTTTTTTAAACCCATATCTTTGTCCATTCATAGGTTGATAGGTATTTGGGCTGTTTCCAAGATTTAGCTATTACAAACTGTGCTGCCGTAAACATGGGTGTCCATACATCTTTATGCTATAATGCTTTTAATTCTTTTGGGAAGATACCAAGAAGGGGAATGGCTGGGTTGAATGGAACCTCTAGTTTTAGTTTTCTGAGGAATCTCCACACTAATTTCCACACTAGTTACACCAGTCTACATTCCCACCAGCAGTAGAGAAGGGTTCCTTTTTCTCCACAGCCTCGCCAGCATTTGTTACTGGTTGATTTCTTGACAATAGCCATTCTTTCTGGAGTGACATGGACTCTCAGTGTTGCTTTAATTTGCAACTCTCAAATGACCAGTAATGTTGAACACTTTTTCATCTATTTATTTGCTGTTTCTGCTCCTTCATCCGAGAAGTGTCTGTTCATTTCAGTTGCTCACTTTTTGATTGCGTCTTTTCTTTTTTTTTTTTTTTTTTTTTTTAGTTCTTTATATATTCTAGATGTTAGTCCTTAGTCTGAGGAACAGACAACAAAAATTTTTTTTTTGCACTGTGTGGGTTGTCCTTCTGCTCTGTTAGGGGTTCCTTTAGCTGTGCAAAAGCCTTGATGTGATTCTTGACACTGTACGAATACCATGCAAGAAAGCAGCTGGCACATATGGAAACCTCAGGCCTACAGAGCAAGGCACCCTCTTTAACAGAGGAAGCAGGAGAAGGAGCCCTTGGCTCCTCCAGCTTGGAAAACACAGCCTGTGGGTTTCGGCCTGTTCCTAAGTCCTCAGGTGCCACCCGTGTTCAGGGCATAGCATTCTCCAATCATACAATATAGCTGCCCAGAAGGAAGTGAGAGGATCTGGAATCCAAATGGATTTTATATAAAATGCATCTTTCTCAAACTTTCAGAGGAAGTTTTCTATTTAAAGACATCCTGTTATGACCTTTCTGGTAAAGAATGCTTTCCTAACGGAATTAGTCACCACTGATTCATTTCTGCCACTTTCACAATTGCGATTTTGCCTAAACAAGGACCTGGCTTAGAGAAGTTAGATAAATTATAGATACCCTTAATAAATTATGTAGTACCCAAAGGCAAAAGTTTTCTTTTTTTGTTGTTGTTTTAATGATGTGTATGTAAACGAACGAGACCAACACTGGGACTTCAAAGTGTGGAGGATCCGCCAGCATCTAATCACAGCCACATCTTTCTTTCGTGGGTGTGAAAACAGGCTTAAGGATAAAAAGTTTGTGTCCAGCTCGGGAGTGAGCGCACGAACAACAAAGAATGATTCGGAGCAGCCCTGGAAGCAAAGGACTATTCAGCAACAAGCCCTGAAAGATTCAGCCGCATACTTGCCACGCCCTCCGTTGCCGTGACAACCGTGCTGGAGTCTGGGCGGGGCCATAGACGCAGAACCACCCCCGCTTCCCAAGTGTTTCCCGACTCTTGCTTGCGCATGCGCTTGTGGGCCGGCGTTAGGCTGGAGGAAGCGGAACTGGCCTTGGGCGCCTGATCTAACTTCTGGATCTGTTGGAGCATTAGGGTTTGAGCTGCTCTAGAAGCGTAAGAATCTCCTCTGGGTGCCTACTTGAGACTGCGAGCCAGTCAAGGAGACCCTAGAGAAGACTCCCGCCTTCTAAGCCAGCCCTCTTTCTCAGAACTGAGATCGTGATCTCCCAGCCTCGGTTTCCCGGTTTCTGATTCTCAGCCGGTGTTCAGAGGCGGCTTTGAGGATTTAAAGAACCCGGAGCAGGGCGGGCCCCACAACAGCTGGAGGAGGTGGGTATTATTGTCTAAATCTTGTAAGAAAAGAAGCTGAGATCCAGACATCAAGCGACTCACACCGAGGGCTGAGCTGGAGCCTGGCAGAACGTGGAGGGAAAGGGGTCCACAGAAAGCCCGGGCTGGGTGAGGGCTGTGCCTCCCAGGGGTGTGCGGGCTGTATTTAAACAAGGAGGGGAGAAGGATTAAAGCCAAGAAATCGATTATGCCCACCAGACCCAGAACACCGTCCGGGCTATAAACATGGTGGAGGACATTGTTGGATTTAGGAGCACAGAGTTGCAGACTTTAGACACTATACCTTTGCGGGCTGGTTCTTCAACCCACATGGCATGGCCACTGCGGTCAAGATCCCCCCGCCCCCAGCTTCCTGTCCATCCTGAGCTACTGTTTTGGTTTCTGTACTTACAGAGCAAGTTTCTTCTCGCTCCCCAACTCCCTTCTCCTCCCTCGCACCCTCCCTCTCTTTTCTTTTCTTTTCTTCTCTCTTCCTCTCTCTTCTGTTTCTTCCTAAACAGGGTCTTGCTAAATTGCCCAGGCTTGCCTTGAACTTGGAACCCTCCTGCCTCAGCCTTGCAAGTGTTGGGATTACAGGTGTGTACCACCACCTTCGGCTTCTTAACCTCAGCATTACTGACCTGGAGGGCATGAACGTTTTTGTAGGGGGACAGTCTTGAGCGCTGTAAGGGGATGCCTAGCTTATCTGATCTCCAGGATGATTCACTGCCACCTCAAGCTATCACACCCCAAAGTCTCTCCACAACACCAGACATCACCTGGCGACAAGATGGCCCCAGTTCTGAACAGACCTAGAGCCAAAAATCAAAAGACAGGTACCTCTGTTAGTTTTCACTAAATAAGTTTCAAATTCTTTAACCATTGTCATCTGCTAAAAATGTGTGTATGATGTCATCCTCCACATAGCCAGTTTGTTATCTGACAGTACCAAACGGAAAATGCCAGAGATAATTTGTAAGTTACAAATAATTTTTATTTGGTATATTACTATAATTCTATTTTATTATCTACTGTAAATCTTACTGTGCCTAATTCATCAGTTAAATATTATGTATGTGTGGGACCAAATAAAGAGTATATGTTAACTAACCCCTAGTACTGAGGTTTTAAATGGCCCACCAAATGGTACTGCATAATCCTAGCACTTGGGAGGCTGATGCAGGAGGATCACTGTAAATTTGAGGTCATCCTAGACGACGTAGTGAGTTTGAGGCCAACCTGAACTACATAATGAGACCCTGTCCCAAAAAAATCAAAAAATTAAACAGATGTTCCAGAAACAGGTTGACCCAGTTAAAGTATGAAACAGTGGATGACTGTAGTGTATATTTCAACTGAGTAGAACAAGTGCCAGTCAAGAATCAGGAGGCCTGAGTTTGGCCCCAAATCTGTCACTGTAAGCTCTGTGATCTTATCACTTACCTTCCCAGGACTGGTCTTCCGCTGTCATGTGAGGTTGGTAAGGTGAGTTTGCAGTTCGAGGACAGGAACCCATAGCCTGGTACATAGTAGGCAAGTGCTGAACCTCTTGAACTATATCCACAGCCCCTTCTGTTTTGCAGGATCTTGCTAAGTTGCCCAAGCTGGCCTCCAACTTGGGATCCTCCTGCCACAGCCTCCTAGGTAGGTGGGACTACAGGCTGTATCATCGTGCCCAGCCTGTGACTTCTCAAGACCTGGAATTGTGCAGGATCTGCTGACTGTCCCCTCCCATGGGCACAGAGACCACCCAGCCTCTGCCTGTGACTTGTTCTCTACATGTCTTTTGTTCTTTCAGCCTCCCAGCCTGGTCTCCTAAACACATCTTCCCAAGTCAGTTCTTTCAGGCTGTTGACAACAGACAAATTCATTATTTTTCCTGATCTAACAAATAAATCCTGGTGGTGGTTAGCACAGCAGAGGCAGCAGCTTGTTTGTAGGAAATGACTGTGTTTAAGCACAAGACACCCTAATGCATGAGGAAAAATGTAAAAGTGCCCTTTTGAAATGCTCTGTGATAGGGTGCAGAAATTATGGGTGAGCCCAGGGATTCACAGCAATTATTCTGACCTGGCTAATATTCAGTATTCATCCACCTGGCTCTCCGCGTGCTTCATAGTTGCCAGGTTAGGGTAACGGGTCAGAAGTGTGTGTGACAGCAAGGAGTCACATATATTTGGCCACAGAAATTTGAGGTTCAGATCTGCACAAAGAGAGGAGAGCCACACAATAATTTTTAAAAGATGAAAGTAAGTTTATTATAAAAGTACAGCAGATATGAGCATAGTGAAATAATATAGTTCCATACAATGAGGCAGGAGACAGCACCAAAGATGAAAGGGAATCCTCTGGAGAAGATTCTTATATAAGATGGAGCCTTCAGCAGACAAGACAAAATACATTGCTACAGTTTCTCAGTTCCTTACGTACAACATTCAAACAAAAGTGACTTGGTGCCAGCAGGCTGGGACTGTGTTCCCAGGAGGTAGCCATCCGACACCTCAAAGAACATACACATTCCGAGTGACTCATCACTTTAACCCTCTTTTGGCAGTGTGCTATCCAAAAAGAGTGGGAATTTGAAGCATTTGGGATCCAGCTTATAAAAAGGGGTCTGACCAGGGTAATCCACACTGAGCCCACTAGAGCATAAGCTCCAGAGAGCAAGACAGTTTTATTTACCTGGGTGCCATGGCACATGCCTGTAACCCCAGCTATTCATGAGGCTGAGGCAGGAGGATCCCAGCCTGCATAATTTAGCAAGGTCTTGTTTAAAATTGTAAACAAGGGGCTGGGGATTTAGCTCAGCAGCACAGCGCCTGCCCGGCAAGCGCAAGGTCATGAGTTCAATCCCTGGTACCAGAAAAAATAAAAAATAAATAAAATTATAAACAAAAAGGCTAAGGGTATGGCTCAGTAGAGCACTTGCCTAGCATGCACAAAGCCCTGGGTTCAATTCCTAGTATGGCCCCCAAAAAAAGTGAGTGAAAGAGAACAGGAGATGCTTACCTCTTGAAGTCATTCTTGGCAGCATGGAACATCCTGGCATCTTCCCAACCCTAAGCAAAGGCTTTTAGGAACTTGGTGTGGTGGTGCATGCCTGTCATCCCAGCATTTGAGAGGATGAGGCAAGAGGATCACAATGAGTTCAAGGTCAGCCTGGGCACATGCACATTCCACGCACACAGTTCAAGGTCAGTCCGAACTACACAGTGAGACCCTGTCTCAATCTCCCCTCAAAAAAGGCTTTTAGGAAACCAGAAATGCTGTAAGTATCTCTTTTTTAAAAAAAAATTTAAAAACTAATAAAACAACAAGACAAAATCAAAACAACATACAAACAACAAAAACAATACATGACCTCAAAACAAAATGATAGGAATTAACAACAGTTGCTGCATTACATACTGTTATCATCAACAAAGTTGCTCAGTCCACCAGACATAAGAATGTAAGATTGGTCAAACAATCAAAGACTGTAACAATTAAAAAAATAAAACTGGAAATGATGCAGAGCTTCACCATACAAAATGGTAGGAGTTCAACAATGGTCCTTATAGTGCATATTGTTAAAATTTATATGTATATATGAGGATAGCTGGAATAAGTGTATTGCTGTTGTCTGTGGTTTATTGAAAGGAATAGTCAATGCTTGAATTTTCTTTTTTCCTGACCAGTTTTGCATGCTTGAATCTGGTAATCAGAATGACTGATCTGCTGTAAGTATCTCTTATCTCCAGTTCCCTGTTTTCTCAAATTCAAAGACAAAAGAGATTCCCAGAGACTGTCAGGCACTTGTTGCCCAGCAGCTCAACTAAAATAACAGGGAAGCAACAGAACCAAGCATAGCACCCAGTAACTTCTGAGAATCCACTTTCCCCGGCCCTACCAGGGCCCCTGTTTAGTCTGAGTATGGTTTGTCTCCCGCCCCCTGCAACCTCGAACTCGTGCTGAGGCACCTGTGAATGGCACCTGTGACCATTAATTGTGATTGTCAGCCTGACTGGATTTAAAAAGCCTGCCAGGAGCTAGGGATTTAGCTTAGTTGTGCAGTGCCTGCTTGGCAAGTGTGAGGTCTTGAGTTTGATTCCTGGTAAACTGCCCCTGCCAAAAAAAAAAGACCAGATTAGTGACATATGCTTCCAGGATGCATCCAGGTGGGGCATGGTGGCCTGACCTTGGGCTCTGTATCTGGTTCCCAGCCCTCTTTCCACACACTTTCCAACCTGCTTTGCTTCCCCACTTCCATGAGATGAGCAGCTGTCCTCCACCAGGCCTTCCCACCATAATATTGCTGCCTTGGAGCCAGCCACAGACTGAACCATCTGAAACCGTAAGGCAAATCAACCTCTCCTTGAACCTGTGGGTGTTAGGACTTTGTGCCAGTGGAGGAGAGGTGACTGACACAGTGGCCAGTGTGGCAGTGTAAAAAGGAAGCAGGAGCTCTCAAAGGCGTTTGGGCAGTGGGTATGGAATATGACTCATGGCTTTCTCCCAGGGCTAGGTTGATTATCAAGGTAGGATCAAGTTCTTATTCTTGCAGGACTGGACTAATTACAAGAGTTGGTTGTTTTAAAGCAAGGCTGCACCTTGTGCTTTGCCTCTTGCTTCTTCCCCTACATGCACCCGCCTACCTCCACCTGCCTGTGTGCTTTCCCCTCTGAACTGATGTAGCTTGAAGCCCTCCCCAGTGGCCTCCTCAGCCCCTAGAGCTGTGAGCTAAAACAAAATGGTTTATATATCACCCAATCTCAGCTACTCTGTGAGAGCAACAAAACAAACTTAAGAGCCACAAACACTTTTTTTCTTTTCCAGTACTGGAAATTGAACCCAAGGCATTCACACTGGGCTACTTCCTCAACCCTTTTATTTTGAGACAGGGTCTCAGTAAGTTGCTAAATTACCCAGGCTGGGCTGGAGCCTGCATTCCTCCTGCTCCAGCCGTCCAGAGTGCTGGGATGATAGGCACACAACACCACACCTGGCTCAGGCACAGATGCTTTTAAAAGTTCATGCACCTTGTAAAGTACGAGCAGTGCCTAAGGTGGACCATACACAAGGCTATGGGTTCCTCAGCACTGCAAGAAGAAAAAAAAAGTACCCAAGTTACTCATATTCTTGTATGTAAACAACTACAAAAATAAGGTAAATGCTTCTGTTGTGTTGTTTCTTCCTGCTACAGAGCTGCAAAGCATTGTGGGACCTCTGGCTTCCAAGTGCTCTTCCATGCTTAGGAAAGGAAGGTCCCCATTCTTATTCACAGTCAGCCCTGTCTTTTTCTTTTCAGATCCACAGCTGCATAAGTAGCTTTCACGCCACGGTGTGGATGCAGCCCATTCATTGTGTCACCACCTTCCTGCTGTCACACATGAAGGGCACATTTGTAAACAGATGTTCCTTTGCAAAGTTTTGTTTTCAGCAAAGGACCTCAGCAGCAGAGTAAGTGGACTTCAGTAGCCCCGAGAGCAAGACAGGCATGGACTGTTTCTGTAGGTCCCCTTCTCCAGAGCCTTAGGGTCAGTGGTGGCTGTCACTAAGGCTCCCTGGATGTCCCTGTGCTTGGTACCTGGCGGCAGAGAGTGGCCCACTCAGAGCCAGAGTCAGAGTGCCCTAGGAACTGGACCTGTCTGCTCGGCTTCCAAGCTTGTACTAGGAAGAGAATTCTCTTTCTTTTTTTTTTTTAGACAAGATCTCAATGAGGCAGTAAGTTACCCAGGCTGGGGTCAAACTTGAGACCCTCCTGCCTCATCCTCTGAGAATGTAGCAATTACAGGCATGAACCACTGCACTCACTTGAGTATTCTCTAGAATCATTTGAACAACTGAGAAACTAAAATGCAGGCAGGCTTCCATGTCTGTGAGTTCTATATGCATGGATTCAATGAGCCACAGATCAAAAATATTTACATGGGATTTCAGAAAGTGCAAAAGAACAAAACTTGACTTTGCCACACTCCTGGTACTCCACTGACAGACAACGGCGAGGCATTGTGTTAGGTGTCGCGGGAAACCTACAACCCAGTGAAAGTCTGGGAAGAGGTGTAGGTTCTGTGCAGATACTGTGCCATTTTGTTTGACAGATCTGAGTGTCTTCGGATAATCTGGTGTCCTCCGAGGTCCTGGAAGTGTCCCCTGCAGACACTAATGGGTGACTACTGTCCTGACTACACCAGAGTCCCACAGAGGCCTGAACTGACTTTTCCATTTGGCCTCTAGTTGGTGTGGACGCACGCCATGCAGCTTGCTTTCATTCTCGTTGCATTATGACTTGGAAGTAAACTATTAGCTGTTGCTTAACAAATTACAAGTCTAGTGGCTTCAAGCAGCTGATGCAGGTGATGAACCTGGGCACAGCTTAACTGGCTCCTCTGATACAAGTCCGGGCAGAGTGACGCACACCTGTTATCCCAGCCATTCATGAGGCTGAGGCAGGAAAATGCTAAGCTCTCCAGTGGTGGTGAATCTATGGCATGCATGCTGCTGTGAGCTCTTTGTTATCACTGAATGCTCTAAAAGTTTTGTCATCCCATGAGTAACAAGACTTCATCTCAAAAACTAAATAGATAAAAAGGACTGGGGGTGTAGTTCACTGGTGAAGCACTTGCCTAGTGTGCGCAAGGCCCAGGGTTTGAGCCACAGCCCTGAAAAAGGTTGGGTGAGTAGAATGTGGGCCACCATGTTCCCATCTGAGACTTAACTGGGGAAAGATCTTCCCAGCTTACACAGTTAGAGAATTTCCTTTGTTTTTGGTTTTATTTTTAAAGCAGAACTGGGAGAGAAACTTAGCCTATAAAATCTTTCCCGGCACCAGGCAAGCACTTCCTCTGTCAACCCTCCCTCAGAAATGCGGACTTGAGCTTTCTCACAGTGCCCTTGTGCTTTTCTTACGGATAAGGGAGACACTTCAAGCAGTTTGCTTATGGGAGTCTCCTCCCTTAGAGGAACCATCACTAAAAAGGTAACAAATGGGCTTATAAACAAGCTTCACAGCATCCTAGCATCCTGAGATGCACAGGATGTGTTTCCTTTTCAAGGCTAAGGTATAAAATCAGTGTTGGGAATGGAACCGAGGGCCTGGGCGGCGCCCCCAGCCCCAGCCCCGTTGACTTCTCGACCGCCACTGTGTTACTGTTGTGGTCAGCGAGATGCAGAGATGAGAGGCTGGATCTCATTTTGTTTAAGCGGGTGACTCCCTACCTACCTCTGCCCTACACTCGGGAAATAATATAAAGGATACAGTTTTCCAGACGCACAGAAGGTTAACCGATAACAGCAAAGGGGGCTGTCTGTGCGGATGAAGCCACTGGAATGATCACTCTTCCACCCCCCACCCTGGGCATCTGCCGTTGGTGCCAGGCTGAGATTCCTGGTGGCCTCTGGGTTCAAGAACAAGGTGGCTACCCCTCCCCCCGCAAACACACCTTCCCACCATTGGGTAGTTTTTTCCCACTCATATCTGTCATGGGACCTATCTCTTCATCATAGCCTTGAACCCTAGGGAAGTTTCAGTGGGTTAACAGCAGAAGGAAAGAGGGAGAGATGAAAAGGCAAGTAGATGACGTCATGATGTCACCACTATGATGTCATCATGGTGACATCATGGTATTGCTTCTATGATGGCATCATCACCATCACAGATCACTGATACAGATTTATTTTTATGCTGAGTGGTTGGTTCCCATTTCTTCCTGTATGTTTCAAGTTCTTTGTGTGTGTGTGTGTGTGTGTGTGTTACCGAGGGTTAACCCCAGGAATACTGAACTACACCCCCATTTTTTGTTTTGAGAAATGGTCTAAGTTGCCCAGCCTGACCTTGAACTTGCAATCTTCCCAGCCCAGCCTCCCAAGTAGCCTGTATCTAGGACTAAAGGTGCATACCTAGGTCTAAAATTCTTAACATTCTTACAGTTGTTTACCCAACAGAACTTTTTTTTATGTTAGGTTACAAAAATGTAAAATGCATGGATTTATGGTTACATGGTATATTCTTCTGTAATCCCAGCACCCTCCCAATCCTGGGAGGCTGAGGCAGGAAGACTGCCATGAGTTAGAGGCCAGCCTGGGCTATACAATGAGACCCTGTCTCCAAAAAAAAAAAAAAAAATATGACATTCTTTATTACATATCAATACAGTATTTGACCTGTAGGAGAGCTGCTTACCTTCACTGGAGAGGCTAATATATTCCTCTGCTTTATGGCTTTGGAAGCACTGGGTTCACCAGACACACCCTCACTTTTAGAATGTGTTGGCAGGAGAAAAGAGGCCTCTCTTTTACCTCTCTGTTTCCTTGCAGTGGTGGGGATGGAGCCCAGGGCCTCACACTAGGCAAAGGCTCTACCATTGAGTCATACCCCAGTCCCTGCATCCTGCATCCTGGAAAAATTCCCACTGGCCCTTCTAGGTAAGCAAGTCATAAAATCATAGGTACTCCAGGCTGGGTTAGAAAGTCAGGGACAAGCCAGGTGAGGTGGCATGCACCTGCGATCCTATCACTCAGGAGGCTGAGGCAGGAGGAGGATCACCGTGAGTTCAAAGCCAGTCTGGATTACATAATTCAAGGGCAGTCTGAAATACATAGCAAGATTCTATCTCAAAATCTTTATTTAAAAAAGACAGAAATTCAAGGACAGATCAAGTTCTTTGGCAGATTTTTGTTCTTAAGAAACTCAGAACAGAGCTGAGGGTCAGGGGACCTCTTCTCTTTCCAAAGCCATGGCCCTAACCAAGAAAACACCAAAGTAACCAGTGGCCAGGGCAGCTTTTTAAGTCCAGACCCAGGCCGGGCGTGGTGGCGCACACCTGTAATCCCAGCACTCAGAAGACTGAGGCAGGAGGATCGTTGTGAGTTCAAGGCCAGCCTGGGCTACAAAGTGAGCTCAAGACCAGCCTGAACTGCATAGCGAGACCCTGCCTCAAAAAGACAAAAAAAAAAAAAAAAAAAAAAATCCAGACCCAGGCTCACTGTGCATAAGACGGAGGAAGATTATCCCAGAAGTGCCCACCTCAATGCAAATCCCACTTGATTTAGTAAGACTTTGTCTCAAAATAGAATGAGCTGGGAGTATCACTTGGTGGTAGAGCATTTGTCTAGGGTGGGCAAGGCCCTGGCTTCCACCCCGCAACCATACAGACCCTTAGGGTTGGGAGGGAGCGCGAGTGTGGCGAGCAGGAATCAGGCTCCGTCTCTGTGGCCCTCAAAGGCAGGAACAGGGCCAGAAGGCGCCGGAAGCGGGTTTCCACTTTGCTGAAGACACTTATGCTTAGAGCCTGACTTCCTCAGTGACTGTTCTCGCCCCCCAAATCTTGGACTGCCCCGCCTTGCCTCCTTCCACTTTTCTTCCTCAAACCATATTACAAATACGTTTATAGGCGTGTATCACCCCATGCCCACTTTACAGAGGAGCAAACAGGTGAAGTAACCTGCCTAGGGTCCCCAGGAAAGTGGTGTTTGCGGACCTAGAGCCGGAATGCAAGTCCGTGCCTGCCACCCTACCCGGGCCAGCTGTTGTCCTCCTCTCCCCACAGGAGTCCCTCTGACCCACAGGCCCTGGCCTGCACTGGGCGCCTTGAGGAATGGCCTCTCATCTCTCGGGCCTGGGTCTGGCTTCCACCACCTGTGCATAGCAGCCCCGAGGATCTGCACCTTGGAAGCTGAGGCTTCTCACATCTCCCTCTGCCCAAAATACTGGCTCCAGGTGGACACTCTGTGACTTTTCAGTCACTACCTCTTGGTTGAGGTGCTCACTCAAAAGCCAGGCACAGTAAGTGAGCTCTTCAGAGTTGAGCACAGCTCCGTCTCACTCGGGATCTATGAGGCTGCCTGCACCCCTCCACTCGGCCTACTCATCATCATCCTTCCGGGTGTCTTACCAACCCTCACTTCTGCTCACTCGTAAACCCCCCACCCTGGTAAAGATACCTCTGGGTTCTCACACTGCTTATGTCTAGTCTCATACAACCCCTAACAAAGTCATAAGACTTTGAACCAGCCAGTATAGCTGACCTCCTCCTAGGTGCGTGGGCTTGGGCCAATTACTCGACCTCTGTGGATCTGTCTCCTAATCTGTAAAAATCAATAAAAAGCCAGGGAGATAGCGGCATAGCGTCTGCCTGGCGAGTGCAAGGTCCTGAGTTCGATTCCTGGTACACAAAAAAAAATTTCCTAAGAGGAGCCATTTGAGCCCTGAGAATGGCAAGGGAAGGGAAATGGTGAGCACCATGATTGCATGATAACTTGGCTCAAACCTGGACCGTGTGATATGGTAGAACCAGTGTAATCAAGGCTTCTCACAGCACCCTGCGGAAATTGCCAATACACAGCTGCTTCACCAGGGAGAAAAGGGTGTGTCCTTTTCTGAGACCTCAGGGCCGAGCATACAGCAGACACCTGATAAACAGCCACTGAACTGGGCTCCATGGCTCCTGCTTGTTACCCCAGCTATCAGGAAAGCTGAGGCAAAAAGACTGAGAGTCAAATCCTAGTCGGCACAATTTAGCAAGACCCTGTCTCAAATTAAAAGGGGCTAGGATGTAGTTTAGTAATAGAGCACCCTGGATTCAAACCTCGACACTGGAAATAAAATTAAAAGGGCTGGGGATGTAGCTATGTTCAATCCACAGCACGACAAATAAATAGCCATTGAATGAAATAATAAACAGGTTCTATTAGGCCCTACAAGATACAAAAGTAAATTCAAAACGGCTGTGGCGGTGCACACCCGTAATCCCAGCACTCTCATGGCTAAAACAGAAGCATCATCTTGAGTTCGAGACCAGCCTGAACTACACAGCAAGCCCCTGTCTCAAAAAAAAAAGACAAGAAAGAAAAAGAACAAAAGTGAACTTAAAAGTCTCTGTAGAAAGCATGGCCCACGGTTTGGAGACACTAAGCAAGGTTCTGCCCTCATCTATAAAGGACCGGATGGTAAATAGGTAAAGCTCCTTGGCCTGTAACTCTGCCTTGTAGCAGTCATAGATGTGGCTGTCTTCCAATGCAACTGTATTCATGGACCCTGAAAGTTTAGTTTCTTATCGTTTTCACAAGGCAAGAAACTTTCTTTTTTTTTCTTTTTTCTTTTTTTTTTTTTTTTTTTTTTTTTTGAGACAGGGTCTCGCTATATAGTTCAGGCTGGACTTGTGCTCACTTTGTAGCCCAGGCTGGTCTTGAACTCACAACGATCCTCCTGCCTCAGCCTCCCTAGTGCTGGGATTACAGGCGTGCACCACCACGCCCGGCAAAGGCACAAAACTCTCCTTACTCCCTAAACAGTTAAAATGGAAAAACAATTCTTAGTTCACTAACCGCACAAAACCCGAAGGCTGGGGCTAGGGATGTAGCTCTGGCAGAGCACTTGCCTAGCATGCACAAGGCCCTCCCTGAGTTTCATCTCCAGCAGTGCAAATAAACAAAACCTCACCGGACTCATTCATACTTGTCTCCACTTAACCCACACTCTGTGAGACTCGAAGTGGAAACAGCCCTCCTAAGTGGGCGGGGCCAGGAAGCGGACTTCGGGTTGGGCCTCGCGTGGTGGGCGGGGTACTGTGACGTAGCACGGCGGGGCGCGGCAAGCCTGGATTGGTCCACTCTCGCGGCGTATTCGCCCTTGGGCCAATGAGTGTGGCGCTGCTGCCCGGCGCCGACGCTGCGTCACGCAGAGCAGGCGCTACGCAAGCTTGCACGCCCCCGGGCGCACTTCCGGGCACAGTGGCGACGTGACGTCAGGCGGAGGGCAAGTAAGTGCGGGCGGCCGGGCGGGCTGACGCGGTTCCTCGGACTGGAGGCGCCCCGAGTCCCCGCTACGACCCCTGACCCAAGTCCTGTGGTCCCCTACCCAGCTCTGGCCCCTGTCACCCCCGAAGGGCTCCTTGATTTTCTCTAGGAAGTGAGACCTGCAGGGCCCCACCTCTCTGAGCCGTGGTGAAGCTGGTGTAAAACGATGCTTCTAAACTGTGTGCTTAGGAGCAACTGCACACACGTTGCTCCTGTGTGCGAGCGCTTCTCGTGCTTTATTCACAGCAACCCAACAACGTCAGTCCAGTCCCCATGCACTGCTCCCCAGTGAGAGCCCAGTTTCAGGGGAGCCCACACCCTGCCCGAGGCCACCCAGCTGGGGAGGAATGGAGCTGGGATTTAAGCCCAGGGCGCTGTGACCCCAAAGCCTGGCATTTAAATTATTTTGTTGGCAAAGGTATTTTTAGAGTGGAACAGACTTAGGAAAGCTCCCGCCCAAGACCAAGAGAGGTCCAGGTTGGTGGCAGGACGGTGTCGTCTGGGGCTTTGCACTACCCCTGCCCCGCATGCCTTCAGAATTTCTGCTGGCAGCTTCTGATGCTACCCAAGTCATCCAGCCCCGCATGTCCTCTCTCACTACCTGGAGATAACAGTAAGAGAATACTTGCTAAATTTGCAGGGTCGGACTGAATATTTACAGTGCGTGGCACTCTAAACGTCAGGGCACAAGCAAATAGGTTGATAGATTGCTAATATTAGAGACCAAGTTTCCTGATTCCTAAGCAGGGGCCAGTACAGGAGGCCTGCAGGCCCAAACCAGGATTTTGTGCAGTGCTCAAGCTGAGAATGGTTTTAAATTTTTATGGTTGATGCGGGGGGATAAAGCAGGATGTTGTTTGTGTATTGTCTATGTGTCCTTGTAGGTGTGAAGCACAGCTGAGTTGTTGAAAACAATCTTTCTGGGCCAGAAAGCCAGAACTATTTATTGCCTGGCCTTTGACAGAGAAAACTGGCCAATCCTCATTCCTTGCTGCACAGTGTCTTTCCTTGTTGTACACTAGAACTCCCTTTTATTTGACCTAAAAGTCTTCTCTAAACATTGGGGACAATTTTCTACTTCATCTCCCTGTATTTTACAATGTCAGACATGGATTGTACTGGAACCTCTATTAGTTATTTTGTTTATCTTCTTTCTTTTTTAGGGGGACTAGAAGGTGCAGAGGATTGAATTAAGAGCCTTCCCTCTGAGCTACATCCCAGACTTTTCAATTTTTTTTTTTACTTTGAGACATGGTCTCACTAAGTTGCCAAAGCTGGGCTTGAACTTGCAACCCTCCTGCCTCAGCTTCTAGAGTTCCAGGATTACAGGAACATGCCACCGTACCTAACTTTATTACCCAATTAGATTCATCAAGGACTGGGCACTGTGCTGGATTTGGGGAGTACAGCACAGATAACCTGACCAGCAAGACAACCTGTACACCAATAGATAGAAACAGGATGATGTAACAAGAACACCCAGGATGACATGGCTTTATTTTTTTTCTTGCTGTGCACCCATTGAACCCAAGGCTTTACACATGCTAGGCAAAAACTCTACTGCTGAGCTACACCTCCAGTCGAAGAGTGTTAGTTTGGGTGCTGGAGGTGGCTTTGACCAACAGCAGGTGGCTGAGGGAAGAGCAGTCAAGACAGAGGAGACAAGAAGGCAGAGGAACAGCAGGTGTAGCCCAGCCGCGTATGGCCTCTGGGGACAGCCAGGAAGCCCATGTGGCTGGAAGGAGGGTTACTATGAAAGGCAGGCAGCGGCCACACAGATTTGATTTTAAAGGAGATGGAATTAGCCAGGTCTAGTGGGTTGGGGAAAAAAAATAAAAAGAATAATATTTTGTTTGGGTTTTTTGGCTTTTCTCCAGTACTGGGAATCGAACTCACGACCTTGCGCTTGCCAGGCAGGCACTATGCCGCTGAACTAAATCCCCAGCCCCAAGAATAATATTTTGTGAAAGGTAGTAACTGTGAAATTCCAGTTTCCATGTCCATAACATCAATATTTGCTTTTTCCAGTGCTAGGGCTGGAACCCTGAGCTGAGCTCACGTATGCTCACACCAGCCCTGGGCCACAATTGTTTTAATTCATTCATTCTACAAAAAGGAAGGAGGGAGTTGCTGTGAGGGCTTAAGAAGTGAGAGATGCCCCTCTGGCTGCTGTGGGTTGAGCAGGTGGAAGCTACGGCACAGCTAGGGGACAGGATTGCAGGGGCCTAGGCAGGAGATGATGGGAGCTGGCCCAGGTCACCCAGGTTGGGGGCAGGGAAAGATGAAAGGTGTCAGAAGCAAAACCATTGTCAGCCAGAGTGGACAGGACTGACTAGTTCTCTCTCTCCTACTGTCCCTCCCTCCCTCCCTCTCTCCCTCCGTCTCCCCAGGTGAGACTGCTCTTGGGATACTTTCTACCCTGGCGAGAGGCTCCCCTGAGCCAGCACCACGCAGCCTTCACAGCCTGTGGCCCCTCTCCAGGCTCTGTGGAGGGTACTACTGGGCCGTCTTCAGAGTGACCCGCCAACCCCTTGAGGGCGAGGACCAGTAACAGCTCCCAAGATGGTGAGTAGCAGCCTTCTGCTCCCAGAGTTCACACTCTGTTTTTTGTCAGGCCTCCAAAGTTGCACCTGTCCTCCTCTTCCCAAGCTCTTAAGATAATTTCTAAGCCAGATCTTGAACTCTTTCTGGGTTTGTTTGTTTGTTATTTGCACCACTAGGGAAGAGAACCCAAGAATACCCTAACACTGAGCTACATCCCCAACCCTTGCTTTATTTTTTACTTATTTGATTCAGGGCCTTGATAAGTTGCCCAGGCAGGACTCAAATTTGCCATTGTCCTCCCTCCTAAGTACAAGGATTGCAGGCATAATACCACCACGATATTTTGATAAACCTTTGCATGGCACTAAAGTCATCACCTAGAGTTTTATTTTGCTTTTTATTTTTGTAGTACAGGGGATTGAACCCAGGGGTGCTATACTGCTGAGCTACAACCCCAACCCTTTTCATTCCTTATTTTGAAGCAGTGTCTTGTTGAATTGTATACTTTAGGGTTGAACTTGCTTAGCTCTGAGAATATAATAGGTTACACATGCATAGGCTCCACTGAGCAGCACTGTGTACTGTGGGGGTTGGCTGTTTCCCCTCTTGTCCTGGGGCTGCAGCTCTCTGGCTCTGCCCAGAATCCTGAGAGAATAGTGTAGAACATCACTAGCCTGGGAAAAGATCAGAATTCAGAGATCAGCAGCCACTGAAACCAAGTCACATTTGCACCATTATAAAGTCAGAAATCGTAGGTCAGGAGCTGGGGCTATGGCGCAGTGGTGAGCTCTTGCCTAGCATGACAAGACCCTGAGTTCCATCCCCGGCACCAAAAAAATAAAAATGTAAACCCAGTACTCAGGAGGCTGAGGAAGGAGGATCTCCATGAGTTCAAGATCAGCCTCGGTTACATAGCAAGACCCTCTCTCTCAAAAAAAGTCAGGGACCACTTGTGGCCCCCCCAGCAATACGCAGGCTACTCCCGAAAGAATCTGAGCCCTATGGGATCTTCCAAAGCAAGGACTGTGGGTTTTGTGTAAGTGGCCTCACCCTCATACTGTACACAGTGCCCCTTGCCCAGGTCCCACTCCTGCTCCTTGGGGCTGTGGACAGGTCTGCCGGCAGTGCCCTCCATGCCCCGCCTCTCTTCCTTCCAGGGAGAAAGGAAAGGCGTCAACAAGTACTACCCTCCGGACTTCAACCCTGCAAAGGTAAGGGCACCCCGTTTTCAGAGAGACCCAAGTCATCGCCGCGCCTGGAGCTGGAGCCATGGCTGAGGAAGGACTGAAGCCACCGAGGCCTCTCTGCCTCCGCTCGTCACATGAGTCTCGGCGTCTCCCTCCTGGGTGACATGCAGGGCTCTGCTCGATGGCATCCCTCCGTGCCGGGCATCAGGCCTGGTGTGTTTGTAACAGCCTGGCGCATCCTCCTCTTGACCGCGAGGCCTGCGCTCCCTCCAGGTCCCCTCACAGAGGTCCTCCCCAACCACGCTCTTCTCTGTCACACCACCCCTAGCACAGGAGTCATATGTGTTACTATCTCCCTGCTAAAACCCCGGCTCCACAAGGGCAGCGCTGTCTGTTCCCAGCTCAGCGCCTAAGCATCCCAGATGCATGACCCGGATTACAGGGTTCATCCTGTCTATGCCAGAAGAGAAGATAAACCTCACCTCACAGAATCACTGGCCACTTGAAATAAGATGATCCAAGTGTGTCGACATACTCCTGTCATCCCAGCACTCAGGAGGCTGGGGCAGGAGGATCAGCATGAGTTCAAGGCCAGCCTGGGCTACCTAGTGAGTTCAAGGCTGACCTGAACCACAGACCAAGACCCTGTCTCAAAAAGACAAGTAAATTGATAAAGCATATAGGGTGTGTGCACCTTGTTACAGGAGGGACTTGAACATACACAGATTTGGGTCGCCCTGGGGGTTGAGCACAACCCCCTCCACAGATGCCAAGGGAAGCTGTGTTCCTGATGCTGACCACAAGTTTCCCCAAGCCCTCCCTGCCCCTTGCATCACCAGACCTAACAGGGAGGCCTCTCACCCAGGAAGGTGCTGGTCCAAAGTCCAAGGACAGCAGAAAGCCTGAGGCCCCTGGCAGTGCTAATTGACTCTCTCACCCTTGCCCACAGCATGGCTCTCTCAACCGATACCACAACAGCCACCCGCTCCGGGAGCGGGCTCGGAAGCTGTCACAAGGCATCCTCGTCATCCGGTAAGGCCCTGGCACCCCAATTGGCCCAGTGCTGTGAGATGATAATTGCATAGAGCAGAAAGTTGTTGTGTCAGTCAGCTATTGCTGCATAACAAAAACAAAAGTCATTTGTTATTGTTGACAAGTCAGGATGCTCCTACTGAACTTGAAGGGCTGGGTCAGCCTGCACTCACATTTTTGGGAGTGACTGGCTGAGGACTAGCTGGTCTCTCAGGGCCTTGAGCTCCCCACTGCCTCTCATCCTCTGGCCAGCTACCCTCTACTCGCACACAAGAGCCTGCAACAGCTTGCAGGGCCTCTTTAGGTCAAGACCCAAGCTGGCACACTGTCCCTCCTGTTTTATCCATTGGCCAAAGTGGGTCACAATTCCAGGGTTGGGACTGGATACTGCCCCTGCATAGGATGAACTGCAGCATCACAGGTCACAGATATGAGGTGGGTTCAGACAGGGCTAGGCATGATGGCATATGTGTAGTCCGAGCCCTTGGGAGGCTGAGGCAGAAGGATCTCTTGGCCCACGTGTTCCAGGCAGTGTGGGCAGCATAGCAACCCTGTCTCAAAAAACAAATCATGCTGGGATGGCCAGTGGCCCTTCCTGTGTCTTTGCCTTTTGATTCCAGCCAGCACCTTGGTGGCTGACCCATTAGGGAAAGCAAAAGCCAGCTCGTGTGGCCCCAGGGGAGCCAGCCCCTTGCCCTTCCTTCCTCTGCTGTGTCTTGCTTCCCTCGGGGACTGCCAGCCCAGTCTCCTGGTCAGCCCTGAGCCCGAGCAGAGGACCCAGTGGCAGAGTCATGGGGGGAGTGTCCCTTGAGGAGGAAGCTAGGTGTGAGTCCCGGCTGGGCGTAGTGTTGAACACCTGTAATTCCAGCACTCAAGAGGCTGAGGAAGAAAGATCACTGCAAGTTTAAGGCCTGCCCAGGTTACGTGTGAAGACCCTGTCTCAAAACAGCAATAAAAAAGATGACAGCTCCCAAGAGTGACCTTGGGAGCCTCAGTGCTGAATGTCACCTTGAAAGCGGCCTCTTCACACTCCACGGCTGCCCCAGCTCACATGCTATGGTCTGGTGCACACCATCTCCGGCCATGTCTCTGAACCCTTCACTCAGAAATAAAAGGGCTGGGGCTCTAGCTCGGTGCAAAGGCCCTGGAGTCAATCCCCAGTGCCGCAAAAAAGAGTCTCATTGAAGGACAGGGTGCGTATACAAGGGTGATGCTGTGAGATTGCATCACGCATGACATCAGAGCCCTCTTACCATAGGGTTTTTTCATTTATTTTGGCACCCTTGAGGGTTGAACCTGTGGCCTTCACCCTCAGCTCCATCCCCAGTCTTTGTTTTTGTTTTTTTGGTACGAGGAATTGAGCTCAGCACCAAGTGCTTGCCAGGCAGGTGCTGTGCCACTGAGCTATATCCCCAGCCCTCTTTTTATTTTTGAGTCAGGGTCTCGCCAGTTCGCCCAGGCCAAACTTGACCTTGCAGTACTCCTGCCTCAGCCTCCCAGAGTGCTGGGATGACAGGCTGACACCACGCCCAGCTCACCGTAGCATGTTCACATGACCAAGTCAGCGGAGGGTCCATTCTCAGGACACACCCCGTCATCCGGTGACTGTGAGACTGCTCAGTGACAGCACAGCAGCTTTACTAAACTCTCACCAGCACTCAGCCGCCTCCTCTGCTCCAGTGTATCCAGGAGCCAGGTGTGGTGTTGCTGGTCTGTAACCACACCCACTGGGGCAGCTGAGGCAGGGGGATCACAAGTTCTAGGCCAGCCTGAGAAACTTGCAAGACTTTGTCTCAGAATTTTAAAGGGGCTGTAGTGTAGCTCGGAGCGTGTGCTTGCTTAGCAAGCAAGCATGAGGATCTTGGTTTCATCCTCAACACTGCAAAAGCATAAATCAAGTGTGTCTCACCAACACAGGGAGGCGTTAAAGACACTGCAGAGCCGAGGAGGCTCTGGCAGCAACTGGGCCCAGGTCACCGGCCGCAGAGCTGGTTGAGGAGGGCCCGCATGTGATGGGAATGGCACCACACCCTTTCCCGCCCCCCACCTATGCCCACTGCAAGGGGACCATAGCCATGCCCAGCAGGGCTGGCATCTATCACCCACCCCTCAGGTCAGTCCCAGCCAGGGACAGCCCAGGTGGACAAGTGCCAGCAGGGTACCAGCTGGCCAGGCACAGTGGTGCACCTCTGTAGTCCCAGCTCCTTGGGTGGCTAAGGCAGGAGGCCACTTGGGCCCCTGAGCTCAGGGTTGAGCAGCATAACAAGACCCCGTCTGGAAAAAGAATAAACCACAAGATACCATCTGTCCTTGCAGGTTCGAGATGCCATATAACATCTGGTGTGACGGCTGTAAGAACCACATCGGCATGGGTGAGCTCGCCACTTGGTCCTGCAGATGCAGAGCCCTGAGGTGCTGGGCACTGCAAGGCTTGGTCCCCTCCCAGGCTCCTGATCAGGAATGGGGCAGTAGGCACCCAAGATGCAGAGCAGTTAGGAAGCCACCCTCAGCAAGTGACTGAGCTTACCTGTGCCTCAGTTTACCTCTCCACAAAATTGAGACGATGCAAGGCCCAGCTGTATGATATGTAAAGTGCTTAGTAGAGCGCAGTGTGGTGGTGCACGCTCTTCATCCCAGCACTCTGGGACGCTGAGGCAGGACGATCATGGGTTTAAGTACAGCCTGGGCAACTTAGCGAGATCCTGTCTCAAAAATAAAAATATAACGGGCTGGAGATGTAGCTCAGTGTGAAGGCTCTGGATTCAGTTCCCAGTGCCACCAAGAGAAAAATGGCACGGTCTGAGCCAAAGGCTGGGAGAGGTCAGCTGCCACCACCCTTGCTGTTCCCACCTGCACATGGCCTGGAGCAGGCCGCACAGGGCCAGGCCACCAGCGCCAGCTGCACAGCGCTGAGACTTCGGGCAGGTGATTTGAGTTCCTGGCTCCACTTCTGCCTCCGTTACACAAGACAGTGGCCGGGCTCCCACTGCCCTCAGACCACAGCCATCAGCACCATCCCTTCTGACCCCTACGGGGCGTCGCCTGCCCTCCAAGTGCACAGCTGGCATCGGGAATCCCACTGGGCAGCCTCTGACCCACCTGGAGCAGCTGCGTCCCCTGGGCCGCTCCCTTTCCCCAGCAGTTCCGATCCCAGTGGCCAGCCCCGAGGGCATTTCCTGTGCTGACCAGCCAGCTATAAATCGGGGTTCCCAGCTCCCTTCTCTGAGTTCCATTAATTTGCTTAACTGACCCAGAGGTCTCAAGGAACCTGGTTTATGATAAAGTACATTCCAGGGGTGCTGGGGGGTGCAGCTCCCACACACACCTAGCATGCTCGAGGCCCTGGTCCCAGCACAAAGGACACAGTGGAGAGACTGAGCTCCCACGCTCGCCCCAGGTGCCGCCCCCAGAGCTTCTGTGCCCGGCCTCTGGCAACTTCCACACCTGTCCTTTGGGTTTCTGGGGCTTTCACTGCATAGGAAGGGGCGCAGCAAGGCCCTCTGCTCAGATCCCCTTTGGCCTGTCCGGCAGCTTCCCTCCTCCAGGGCAGGACGGGCCTTCAGGAGTGAGGCGGTCACAGAAGTTCTCTAGGCCCAGCTCCAACACAGACAAGGCAGGGGAGACGGGCAATGACCCACATGGCGGCGGAGCATGCTCTGAGCCCAGAACCAGGACAGAAGCCAAGATCTCAGCCAAGCCCAGCACCACGCTCGGAGCCTCAGATCCATGGGCTCAGCCTCCTGGAAAAGGGAAACTGAGGCAGGCCACACCATCCACCAAACGGCATTGCTGTTTTTCTAGTTCAAGCTTTATCACTCCGGGTCAGAAGTCAGGAATCAAAATTACTCAGCCAGAGCCAGTGCTGTGGTGCACACATGTAATCCCAGCATCAGGAGCAGGAGGCAAGAGGATTGGGAGTTCGAGGCCAGCTTGGGCTACAGAAGGAGGCCCCGTGTCCTGTGTCAAAAATAAATAAAATTAACATCTCTAAAGAAGTAGTAGAAGTCAAGACTTTGGGTTTTTTGCGGGGGAGGGTTGTTTATTTGGGGTTTTTTTGGGTTTTGGTTTTTTTTTTGCTTTTTGAGACAGGGTCTCGCTATATAATTCAGGCTGGCCTTGAGCTCACTTTGTAGCCCAGGCTGGTCTCGAACTTGCAACAATCCTCCTGCCTCAGCCTCCCAAGTGCGGGGATTACAGGCATGTGCCACCATGCCCGGCTGTTTGTTTGGTTTTTTGAGACAGGGTCTTGGTATGCAGTTCAGGCTGGCCTTAAACTCACTGTGTAGCCCAGGCTAGCCTCCAACTCCTAGCAGTTCTCCTACCTCAGCCTCCTGAGTGCTAAGATTAGAGGCATCCGCCACCACTCCCAGCTCAAAGCCAAGCCTCGCCAAACACTGCCAAGTGCCAGGCCCCATTTGCAGCAATTCCTGTCTCAGCTTCAGAAATCTTCCCAAGATCCCAGTGTAACAGACATTATAGTCATCTTCCTTGATAAATGGGGAAACTGAGGCCCAGGGGGGCAAGGCACATGGCCTAAGGCTGCACAGCTGGTAGGCAGTGGAGCCGGGATTCAAATCCAGACCTCTGATGTGAGCAGCTGTGGGTGCACCCAGGACATGTTCTGCCCCACTGGAACTCCAGTGCCCGCGAGGTGTTGTCCTATGGGCAGAGCCACTCCACTTGACCCGACCTGTTCCGGAGGGAAGATGCTGGCATAGCCTGGCCTGAGCCTCCTCTCTCCTGCCCTGCAGGCGTTCGTTACAACGCAGAAAAGAAGAAAGTGGGCAATTACTACACTACCCCCATCTACAGGTAAGGAGCAAGACACACGCAAAGGGGACTGCAGAGCATCTGAAGTGGGAAGAAGCTGGCACCCTCTCCTTGGGCCATTTCTGCTATAGTAGAAACACTCCACCCAGAGCCTTCCATGGCTCCCATCTTCCTTAGGGAAAGCCAAACTCCCTCCTGGGCACACAAGGCCCTGCTTCTCCCTCATTGTCCTCTGTTGCATGCCCACAGCCCTGCCACCCTGCGCCCCGCTGTCTGCACCCCAACACACTGCCACCTGTGCCCTCCCCTGGAGCACTCCTCCCATCTAGCCGCAAGCTCCCTCCTCCCCTCACCTGGGCTGTCTGCTCAGACAGCACCCTCAGGGAGCCCCTCTGAAGCGGCACTCACTCAGACACAGTGTGCAGCTGCTTGGCCCCCTGCTGTGACGCCCCCTGACCCCTGGAATATCAGCCCCTCTGAGAGCAAGTGGCTCTGGTGGCCCCTAGCAGCTGGCACCAAGCAGCCTGTCTTGGACAGTTCTGTGGAATGAATGAATGAATGAATGAATGAATGAATGAATGAATGAATGAGTCCACTGCAGCCTCCTCGGGCTTTCTGTTTCGTTTATGTTCATGCCACTGGGCATGGAACCCAGGCCGCTGCTTGCCAGGCGAGTGCTGTAGCTCTGCCCGGCCAGGTTCACCCCTGTGCAGGTGGATGCAGGGTGGGACCCCATTGCAAAGCCGGCAGCATAGGTGGCCATGAGCCCTGGGGCATGAGGAAGTGGCCCCTGCCTCTGCCCTGCCAGGTTTCGGATGAAATGCCACCTGTGCGTCAACTACATCGAGATGCAGACGGACCCTGCCAACTGTGACTATGTGATCGTGAGCGGCGCACAGCGCAAGGAGGAGCGCTGGGACATGGAGGACAATGAGCAGGTGCTGCCCACAGGTAAGCCCGCCCGCCCGCCAGCCCTGCCCAGCGCATCGGGGCCAGCGCCCAGGGCCCTGGAGCCACCCTGTTGCGGCCGTTGCAGAACACGAGAAGAAGCAGAAGCTGGAGACGGATGCCATGTTCCGCCTGGAGCACGGCGAGGCAGACCGCAGCTCGCTCCGCAAGGCCATCCCCACGCTGAGCCACATCCAGGAGGCTCAGAGCGCCTGGAAGGACGACTTCGCACTCAACAGCATGCTGCGCAGGCACTTCCGGGTGAGGCGGGGGCGGGTGCCTGACTTGCTGGCCTTGTCAGGGCGACCCTGGAGGCGGGGAAGGAATGGAGGGTTAAGACAGGACCAGCCAGCTGCCCCGCATGTCCCCGCTGTAAGCAGATCTTTTCACCTTCTGTGGTTTCACTGTGGTTTCCCCATGTGTCACATGGGGGGTCACACCTTTCATCTATTTCACTGTCACAAAAATACCATAGAGTTCCCAGCTTTCAGGCCGCAGAGGCAGGAGGATCGCTTGATTCCAGGAGTACAGGTGAGCCCAGGGAACGTAGCAAGAGTGGTCTCCAAACAACAGTGACTCTGCTTTGAAAATTTATTGTTCACTAAAGATGGATAGATGTTTTAAAGTGCAGTCTGTGTAAATCAGTAGCAGTATTTACTGTCATCAGACGCGGTGCCTCTGCATAATCAGGTGCTGTGGTTGTACCTACTGGCCGTGGGGTAGCTATGTCACACCAGTGTTGCCACAGTGAGGACAAGGCGTGTTACGCAGGAAGGGTCCAGCCCGGCGACACTAGGTGGTAGGGAGTGGCAGCTCCATCAGTTTGGGGACCACGGGCAGGCGCCAGCCAGTGGCTGGCGCAGACGTCACTGTGCAGCCATGAGTCTTGGGTGAGTGAGGGGTTGACCGTCACCGACAGCCCTCACAGGAACATGAAGAGGAGCCGACTAAGACCCCAGCTGCAGGGCTCACCCTGCCCTGTGCTGTCCCTGCTGCAGGAGAAGAAGAAGGCTGCCCAGGAGGAGGAGGAGCGGGACCAGGCGCTGCAGGCCAAAGCCAGCCTGGCCATCCCGCTGGTGCCTGAGACCGAGGAGGACCGCAGGCTGGCCGCCCTCCTCAAGTTCCACACGCTGGACTGTGAGTGAGCCCAAGGCAGGGAGGCTGGCGCAGAGTGGGGTGGCCGTCTCTGGACCACAGTCCTTCTCGGCTGTTGTGGGGTTCCTAGCGGTAGATCCCAGGGCCTCGTGCATGCCTGGCAATCATCTGCCACTGAGCTGTACCCCAGCCCCTCCTGCTTCCCTAAATGCCCTCTCTTCCCCCACCAAATGTCCCCTCCTCCCTTCAGCCTATGAGGACAAGCAGAAGCTCAAGCGCACGGAGATCATCAGCCGCTCCTGGTTCTCCACCACCCCAAGCCCCGGTGCTGGCAGCAGCAAGGCCAGCAGCATGCTGAAGAAGCTGGCCCAGGGCCGCAGGGCCGGAACCCCCACCTGCACCCCCATCACAGTGGGCGACCTGGGCATCGTGCGGCGGCGGTCTCGGGACGTCCCAGGGAGCCCCCAGCATACCATCGATGCCCCCACATCCCAGGAGCTGCTGAGGCTGCAGGGGGACCCCCAGAATGGACCTGCATCCCCCGAGGACTGCCCTAGGGGCACAGCTGAGAGCCCCAAGACCAGTGTAGCTTGGGAACAGGCGGAGAGTGGCCAGGATGAGCTCCAGTGCCCGGCAGGCTCCTCCCAGGAAGCAGACACCCCCCACCCCGGCTGCTCCTCGCTGGTAGCCGACTACTCAGACTCAGAGAGCAGCGAGTGAGGGGCCTGGACCTCACAGAGGCCTCACCTGCAGGAGGCCCTCCTGGTCTGCAGGCCTCCCCACACCTCGCCTTCCAGCAGCCTTGCAGTTATTTATTCAGCCCGGCCCAGGGGGCCTGTGCCTTTTGGGACCCTGATACCCTAACATTAAAGCTCTGTTCTTTGCCCCTGCCTTGGATTACAGTCCGGGCCCCGGGACCACAGCTGGGACGCAGATGACTGAGAGGCCTGACTTCTGGTGTGAAAGGCAGGAGGGGCCCCGGCAGCTGGGACCACGTGGGGAGGCCAGAGGTAGAACACAGAGGCCAAGCCCCAGGCAGACCACAGGACCTCATGGCGAAGTCCTGATGGCCCAGGAAACGGCTGTGGGTTCTCAGTGTTGGAGAGGATGTCACATACACTGATTGGGCCCCTGCTGTCTGCCAGCCCCTGGGGATGCAGCAAAAAAAATCGTGCTTTTGGGGGCTGACTTCGCCAGACTGCCTGCGGCCGCCTTTCTGAAGGTGTTAGCCTGCCGGCTCTTCACATGGAGAGAGAGGGCTTTAGGGAAGCAGTTAGGAACCTGACTGAGGCCCAGGGTGGTGGCACAGGCCAGTACTCTGGGAGGCTGAGAGAGGAGGATGCCAAGGTAAAGTCCAACCTGGGCAACCTGAAGAGCTAGGGATGAAGTACCGGGCTGGCAGATCTCCAACCAATGCCATGGTGCCTTGGTGTAGTGAGACCACCAGGATCATTTGGTGGGGGGCAAGTCATTTTATTGGGGGCCTTGGAAGTGGGGAGAAGATGCCAAAAAGATGCTTCAGACATTTGAGATCCGACGTCCTTGGGAGGGCTGGATTTCTCCGGTTCTGCCGTTGTCAAAAGCCCAACAGGATTACTGCTCCGCCTGGAGACCTCGGGTGCCTTACTGTGTCATCCTGAGGTTGAGGGTCAAGTTGTGGCCCCGCATATACACGATAAACACAAGACCTGGCTTCCAGTAGGGGCCCCTTAGAGACTGCCGCTTTGCGGTTTCTAGGAAGCCGCCGTCGGGCGGGGCTTGGCCAAGGCCCCCCTCGCGGTTCCGGGAAGGGGCGAACTGGCTGGTGTGCGCGCGCCGCTTCTGCTGAGTCCCCGCCCCCGCACGCTGGCCCCGCCCTCGCGCGCCTGCGCACTGGTGTCCGTGGGCGTGGCGGCAGCATGGCGCTGGAGTCGATCCGCTATGAGCCGGGCTCCCTGCAGGTGCTCAACCAGCTGCTGCTGCCCCAGCAGAGCTGCTACGAGACGGTGGTCTCGGTTCAGCAAGCGTGGGAGGTCATCCGCGCCATGAAGGTGCGCGGTGCCCCCGCCATTGCACTCGTCGGGTGCCTCAGCCTCGCCGTGGAGCTGCGCTCGGGGGCCGGCGGTCCGGGCCCCGCAGCGCTCGCGGCCTTCGTGCGCGACCGGCTGAGCCTCCTCGTCACGGCGCGGCCGACCGCCGTCAACATGGCCCGCGCCGCGCGCGACCTGGGGGACGCTGCGGCCCGGGAAGCGGCGCGCGACGGCGCCACGGAGGAGGCGGTGCGGGAGAGGTAAGGGAGCCCAAGCCGCGCGCGGCCCCGGCAGGCTCCACCGCCTCTGGACGGGGAAACTGAGGCACGGTGTACTTGAGTCGCGGGCCCCAGGTTCGAGGGCTGGGAGACTACTCCGGGCGGATTGGCCCCAGAGTGCTGGTACTCGTGCTCTATCCTGCCTTCCTTAAGCCTGCCCCGCAGTGACACCGTGCTCCTCCGGTTACAGGCTCGCCCTAGCCCCAGGGCCTTTGCGACAGCCTAGGCTCCCTTTCATCACGTTGCTAGAGTCTGATTCTGCTTTTTCCCTTCACTTTATTATCAGCTCATCCCCAGCCTTCTTCACCCCAGTGTCCTGCCTCAGCCTCCTGAGCACCTGGGATTACAGGCGTACCATGCTGCCTGGTCATCAGGGCAGAAATTTCTGTCTTGTTTACTGCTATCCCCCTCCTGGTACCAGGCACACAGGAAGTGCTGGAAAAGTGTGTCACAGGAACACATAGAGATTCGTGATGTTGGCAGAAGCATCCCGGCCTCAGCCTCAGCAACACGAGGCTTCCAGCAAGAAAGCCCACAGAACAGTACCTGGCGGACAGGTGGGGCTGGCCCAGGCCCTGGGGTCCCAGGCTGGTGCTGAGAGCCCCTTGTCCTCGGCTCCAGAGTGATCCGCTACGCCGAGGACATGCTGGAGAAGGACCTCAGGGACAACCGTAGCATCGGGGACCTGGGAGCCCACCACCTCCTGGACCGGGCAGCCCCGCAGGGTGGCAAGGTGACCGTGCTGACCCACTGCAACACTGGCGCCCTGGCCACTGCTGGCTACGGCACAGCCCTAGGTGAGTAGGCATCTAGGGGGGATGAGGAGGGGCCACTCTGGGGTACAAGAGAAAGAAATTGGGTGGCTGGTATGTAGCTCAGTGGTGAAAGCATAAGCTTTGCTTAGTGTGCATGAGGCCCCAAGTTCAATCCCCAGCACCAGAAACAAGAGAGAACTAAGCCTGAACTACCGTACTCCCACAAAAACAATACATGACTGTATTAGTTCTTGTATAGATTCACTTAAGGGTCTGGCTTCAGGTATGGCAAGATCCAGGAGCAGACCAGTTTTCTCATATTTCATAAGGTCTGCTTTGCCCACCCCAAGCTACCTGAGCCATTGACTTAGAAGAGGAGCAAGATGTGGCCCCTAAGAGGACTGACAGGGAGGGGATGACCCCCCATCCCCAAGTAGGACCGAGGGAGCTATGACCAGGAGAGGGAAATAAGTAATGAAGTTCATGGTGGCAGACTTTCTCCAGGAAATCTTCCTGCCGTCCGGGGTTCTGCCTCATCCTTGGAAATTTAAGTACCTCGTACTGTGTGCACCAGACACAGTTGAACAAGCAGACAAGATCCCTGCCCTTGGGAAGGAGGAGGGACAGACACCCAACTGCAATGCATAAAGCCAGATGTGCATGCCTATAATGCTAGCATCCGGGAGGTCACTGAAGCAAGAAGATTGTAAGTTTGAGGACAGCTTGGATTATAGAGCAAGACCCTGTCTCAAAAGAAGTAAAAAAGAAAGGGTTTGGGATACAGCTCTGTATGAGGTCCTGGGTTTCATCCCCAGTAGCAATAATAATAATAACAACTACATAAGAGATGATAGCAGATGATAAATGGCCAAGTGCAGTCACACATGCCTGTAATCCCACCACTCTGGGAGGTTGAGGCAGGAATATCACAACTTTGAGCCCAACCTGGGCAATTTAGCAAGAACTTAGCTCAAACTGGGCATGGTGGTGCACACCTGTAATCCCACTTGGGAGGCTGAGTCAGGAGAATCACTGCAAGTTTGAGGCCTGTTTGGCCTACATAGTGAGTTCAAGCCCAGCCTGGAGTACTGTGTTACAAAATAAAAAAGGGCTGGGGATGCAGCTCAGTGAGAAGGCCCTGGGTTTAATACCCAGTACTGGGAAAAAAAAAAAAAAAAAAAAGAAGACGCTAAACAGTAAGTTCAGAGAGCTGGCACAGATAGAGGGGCAGACTGCTGTGCACCACTGAGGGCCTGGGGAAGGATTTACGGAGGTATCATCCAGTCAGATGTGGAGGGGATGCTGCAGGAACCTGTCCCCTCAGGCAGAGCCCAGCAGCTGACCCCACCCCTGCCCACCCGCCCACAGGTGTGATCCGCTCACTGCACCAGCTGGGCCGCCTAGAGCTTGCCTTCTGCACGGAGACCCGGCCCTACAACCAGGGTGCACGGCTGACAGCCTTTGAGCTGGTGTACGAGGGCATCCCCGCCACCCTCATCGCCGACAGCATGGCGGCTGCCGCCATGGCCCACAGGGGCGTGTCAGGTCAGTGGCAGGCGTGTGTGGAGCCCTGGGTGGCCAGGGCAGGGCTGTGTGGCCGCTCATCCAGTTTCTTGCCCCCAGCTGTCGTTGTGGGAGCCGATCGCGTAGTCGCCAACGGAGACACCGCCAACAAAGTGGGCACATACCAGCTGGCCATCGCTGCCAAGCACCACAGCATCCCCTTCTATGTGGCTGCCCCCAGCTCCTCGTGTGACCTCCGCCTGGAGACTGGCCAGGACATCATCATCGAGGAGCGGCCAGGCCATGAGCTCACCGATGTGAACGGAGTCAGGATTGCAGCACCTGGTGAGCTGTCAGGAGGACAGTAGGATGGGGTGGCGCACCCCCGTAACCCTAGCACTCAAGAGGCTGAGCCAGGAGGATTGCCAGGAGTTCAAGGCCAGCCTGGGCTATATAGCAAGACCCTGTCTCAAAAAGACAGAGACTTTATAGCCTTTGTGGGCAGTGACTGTCCAGGAGTGGTAGGGAGATCTGACCTTATAACCTTGTTACTGGGACCGTGTCTTTGTCCAATGTTAAAGTGAGAACCCCGGATTTGCAAGGGCTTCCCAACCCAAGAACCACTGTGGTGGAGACAGGGTGACAACAGCTGAGGGTTTTCACAAAGCCAGCTCCTTGCCTCATTGTCTTCTCTTCCTTGCAGGTATTGGGGTTTGGAATCCTGCCTTCGATGTCACCCCACATGACCTCATCACCGGTGGCATCATCACAGAGCTGGGTGTCTTTGCCCCTGAGGAGCTCCGAGCAGCCCTGAGCAGCAGCCTGTCAGGGGCAGGCACCTAGGTGGACCCTAGATAGAACCAAGCCAACCTCCCCACCCACCCCTGTCTCTCAGGTTTCATAGTAAACTTATTAAATGGCAAAGCCAAAAACTGACCTTCCTCCCCGAGCCATACTTCATCCTGAGCAGGAAGAGTGGACAAGGATCCTGCACGGCTCGTAAGGGCCCCGCAGGCCAGGCATGGTGGTATGTGCATCATCTCAACACTCAAGAGTTCAAGCAGGAGGATCTGTGAGTTTGGGGCCAGCCTGGGCAACACAGCAAGACCCTGTCTCAGATACACACATACATACCCCAAAGACCCAGCATCCATAACAGAGCTACCCAGGTTCAAATCTCAGCTCTGTTTCTTCCCTGTGTGATCTCAGCAAGTCACTTCACCTTTCTGTGCCTTTGTTTCCTCATGGATAAAATGGAGATAAAGCGAGATGTGGTGGCACACATTTGTAATCCCAACACTCAGGAGGCTGAGGCAGGAGGGTCACTGGTCAAAGCCAGCCTGGTCTACGTAGTGTACCCTGTCTGAAAAATAAAGACAATATTTTAATGCAGTGTTTTATTTGTTTCTTACTTCCTCTTCTCCATCATCGTGTATATATTTTTTAATGTTAAAATATCCTTTTTTTTTTTTTTGGTTTTTTTCCGGTACCGGGAACCGAACTCACTACCTTGAGCTTGCCAGGCAGGCGCTTTGCCGCTGAGCTAAATCCCCAGCCCCAATGTTAAAATATCTTTGACACCTGGAGAGTGTAGCTTATTGGTTGACCTCATGCCAACCATATATATATATGATTACCAGAGTTTCAGGCAGCTCTTTAAATTTTCCACCAACAGTGAGTTCTAAGCCCTTTGTATAAGGACCATAAGATAATAAATTTTATAAAACACATAAGCACCCTGTAAATACTAACGATATTCTCATTGACAGTTCTTGTAATTTCCTACCACGTTGGAGGGCTGCTGGCCCTTTAACTACCAAGCTGTGTCCCGCGCGTCTCCACGCCCCTCCTCCCCCGCTGTATCCCATCGTGCCCTTCGCCTTCCGGCCGCTCGTAACTCCGCCTCTTCCGGCGCGCGGCCCGTCATGGCGCAGGGTCAGCGCAAGTTCCAGGCGCAAAAGCCGGCTAAGAGCAAGGCCGCGGCGGCAGCCTCGGAACGGAACCGCGGGCCGAGAAAAGGCGGTGAGCAGCGGGCCGGGGAGTGAGCGGGGTGGAGCTGGCCCGGGCCTCCTCACGCTCATGTGAGTGCGTCCCTCCAGGTCGGGTGATCGCCCCCAAGAAGGCGCGCATCGTGCAGCAGCGGAAAATCAAGAAGGTGAGCGGGGCGCGGGACCGCGGGGCGGCGGCGGACAGCCGGGAGCGCCAGTCCTCCGAGCCTGTTTCCTCCTCCGTGCGGCGAGTACGGGAACCTTGAGCAGTGTTGGGAGCGCCGCAGCAAATCCCAGGTCCCGAGTGAGCAGGATTTCTCCCCGGCGAGACTTTCCGCGGGGATCCCTGGCGTTGGCGCCCGGTCCTGGCTCGTGGATGCCGGGCGCCTGCGGATGCCTGCTCGCGGCCGGGCGCCTGCGGGCGCTGCGGGCGGCGCGGGCCCCGTCGGCGTGCGCGGCCCGGATTACCGGTGTCGTGTTGGTGCTTATCTTGAAGTGTGTCCGTTATCTCCAAGTGGGTAGGGCCGAGCTTATGAAGAAGTTGGAAAGAGATTTAAATCTGAACTAGAATTGTTCTCCGCACTCATTAGTCCTGTGGCTCGGAGCAAAGCGTTTAGACTCCGAAGAGCGTTGCTTTTCTCAAAACTGGTTACCCAGGGGTCAGGAGACGTCTGTCTCGGGGAATGCCAAACGCAGCCTTCCCAAAACGAGCTCCTGATCCTCCGTGCCCTTCTCCCTGCCTGTCACCCGGTGGGTCTCCAGGACGACTCTGTCCTCGCAGATGCTAGGAATCACTTTGAGTCCGTTTTCTTTTTGCACTCTACTTGTCCTGCCTGCCACCTGCCTGAACCTATGTGGTCACCTCCCGGCCTGCACCCCTCCCCCTCCCACAGCAGCCAGGTGATGCCGTGAACACCACATATCACAACCTGGCCCTCCTGCCGACACCCCCTGCCTCCCACCACACTCAGGAAAACCCGGAAAAGCCCTGCACAACGTGCCCTGCCCCACTTCCACCTTTCCGCTGTCCACTCCCTCCAGCCGTATAAGTCCCCACATGATTCCTTGTTCCAGCCCGGCCTGGTGGCAGCCCCGCCCCTCGCTTATCTCCCGGATGTCTTTTCACCATGGCAACGCTTTTTCTATTGGAACCGTGGGATATCTGTGTCACTGGTGTCTTTCACTTGTAGGCACTGAGTGCCAGCTCCAAGTGGGCTGGGATTTTCCTGCATCTTGTTTGCTGTAGTGTTCACAGTGCCCGGACACATGGTTAGTGACGCCAGCCGTGGCAGTTGTGGTGATCAGAACTCATGGGCAGCGCAGTGTGAAGAAGGTGGTTCAGCTCCCAGCTACCAAACTGGCTCAGACCCACACTGGCAGCCCCCGTTCCCCAGAGAGCAGAGATGACACAGGCCAAGAAGGTTCTACCCACCTAGAGGCAGGGACACAATGAGCTCCTGTCCTATATCATCTGCATGGTTTGGGGACCCTGGTCAGTGCCTCCCCAATACAAGAGACTGTCTTCCCATCTGTCACATGGGCATAAGCAGAGGTAGAGAAGTGAGAAGGGTTTGTGGTGTGTTCAAAATGCAGGTCGAGGCTTCAGTCCCCGTCCTCGGGCCCCTCGTGAAGGCTGTGCGAGGGGACAGTTACTGCCCCTGCCCCTGTGAGCTCCAAGTTGTCGAAGGGCAGCTGGCAGGGCCCTCCCACCACTCCATCCCAGTCTGATGCACTGGGGTCGCCCCCATAGGACCTGGAGATCGGGATCCGGAAGAAGATCGAGCACGACGTGGTGATGAAAGCCAGCTCCAACCTGCCCAAGAAGCTGGCGCTGCTGAAGGCCCCGCTCAAGAAGAAGGGGACCACTGCCTCCCGCAAGACTTCTTCCTGAAGAGGTGAATTCACAGGCTGCCCCTTGGGCAAGGGACCCATCCGCCGCCACTGGTGGCACCTGGAGCCTGGGAGGAACTACAGGCTTAGCCGCTCAGGGTCCGAGGGGGAGGGAGTGTCAGCGTCCTCCCCTCCCCAGTCCTGTCTCCACTGGCTTAACCCAGACAATAAACGTGGCTTTGTCATCCCGTGTCATCATGTGGCTCTGTGAGCAGGCCAGTGGGGGCCAGGTGAACCCACCCGTCTACTAGAGCGCTGTCCCAAGCTGCTCCCTCTCACACTCTCTGCCTGGCCAGTCCTTGGGTGGGGACACAGCAGGGAGGACGCACACATCTCTAAGTGAGGCACCACCTTGAGGGTCTCCGTACCATTGTGCAGAGCACGCCGCCTGGCAGTGCCTCTGTAAAGCACTGCCTGCAGGTTGTCACCTCAGGATGCCTGGGGTAGGACCTGTTATTGACATTTGAGAGCCAGGACCTGAACCTGCTGCTGGCCATTCTTGGTCCTGCTGTCAGCTGACCTCCCGCTACCACTGAATCGCAGGCCACAACTCTGTCCCTTTCCCTTCTGGGGACACCAGCCCCTGAGTTGGTGCTAGGTCTGCTGGAGTGGATAGGGCCTGTGGTACTTTGAGGACTATACCCTGGTGACCTGCTTTTCTTCCTAGCTCTTTATCTGCAGGGTTTGGGTGCACCCGGAGGTAGGTGATTAGCACCCTGGTGGCCCCATATTCCCCGGGCACTTACCCACTCAGGAACAGGTGTTCAGCCTTCACCCACTGCCCCAAATCCCACGTTTGTTTGTTTGTTTGTTTTTGTGGTACCAGGGAACGAACCCAGGTTCTCATAGGTCACCAAGTTCCCTAGGCTGGGCTTAAATTGCACTCCTCCTGCCTCAGCCTTCCAGAGCATTAAGATTGCAGTAGTGCCCGCCCCAGAAGGCTTCTGCTAACTGATTTTTCAACATAGACAACACTTTGGCTGCTCCTCAGTAGGCTCGTCACAGATTACCTTGGGCCAGGCTGGGGTGCTGCTCAGTGGTGAGCACTCGCCCTACATGAGCCGGCCCCGGGCTCCATCCCCAGCACTCAGAACCCCAAAGAATCTCTGCATGCCAGGGTCTGGACTCGGCATTCCTCCCGCAAGGCTCGTGGCAAAGGCTTGGTCTGGGGCAGTGTGGCTGTAGACACTGGGGCCTGTAGCAGGCATGGCCTAGTGGGAGGCCTTAGGTCCTCAAGAGGCTGCTGGCTGGTGAGGGCAGCTCTGCTTGGGCAGGCGTCTCCCCGTTGCCTTAGCTAGAACCATGGCAGCATGAGCTGAGTAAAGCTCACTCTCTCAGTCCCATATCCTCTCACCATAGTAAAGCGGAGCTGACTGCCCTGAGACCCAGCAGTTCCACCGCAGGTTCAGATGAGGAAGAAAGGGGACACAGTGCTCCAGTTGCTTTGTTTTACAGTGCTGTGGTTTGAGCTCAGGAGCTTTTAGCACTGACCTACACCCTCACACATTTTATTTTGTCTTCAGTTGGAGACAGGGTCTCGCTAAGTTGCCCAAGCATGTCTCAAAGTGTGATCCTCCTGCCTCAGCCTTCCAAACAGCTGGGATTATAGATGTCTCCACTGCACTGGTTTGCACCAGTGCAGAGCAAGATTGTTCACAACCATTGAAAGGGGGTATAGCCTGCATTTCCATCAGCAGAGGGATAGAGGAACGAAATGTGCTCCATCTATACAGCAGAATATTATTCAACGTAAACATTCGCAGGCTGTACCATGGACAAACCTTGAAAAGATGATGAGTCCAAGTAGTGGGACGTGAGCACTGCATAGTGTGCGACTGTGTGTAATAAAGTATCCAGAGCACCTGGCAGCTGAAGGGAAGGGGGGTGCTGCTAACAGGGGTGATGAAAATATAGAACTAGACCCGTTGGTTGCACAGCCTCGTGCTGACCAATCTTGAATTGTACACAGGGGTGAAGTTTAAATTATGTGAATTTTACTAAAAGAGGAGAAATTTCACCCCAGAAGTCCTAACTTACCCAGAGAAATGGGGCACTGGTGGAGAGGCAGTGTAGTCTGGAGCTCCCTGCCCCTCAGGGGACTCGGGGGCTTTCAGAACAGGAGCCCCAGATGCTAGGCTGGGAGGTGGCAGCGCCTGCCCTTCCCACCAGGCCACACCCCTGAGGGCCCCCCAGGGGGCCTGGGCTCTCTGCCCCTGTCCCTCAGGCTGGGGTGTCACCTGCCCTGGAAGACAGACTTCTCTGCCCATTCAGCATCTATGTGTGGCCACGTGTGCCAGCCTCTGGTCTAGTGAGAGAAGACAGGGACATCACCAAGCCCATGTCCCCTAAAGGCCACCTCACTGCTTAGCCCCCCTGGCCTTTGCATCTGCAGTATCCCAGGGTTGCCCTTCGTGGATGTCATCTTCTAGGAGGAGGTCATCTTCCTGGAACAGGTCTCCCTGCCTCTGAAAGGGGTCTGTGTGACCCAGGTGTTTTATTCTAGTGCCTGGCAAGGGCCTTGATTCTTGGGGGAGGGGGTGCCTCATTTTGTTGCCCAGATTGGCCTCAAACTCCTGAGCTCAAGTAGTCCTCCTGCCTCAGCCTCCAGAGTAGCTGGGACACAGACTGGAGCTCCACACCTGACTGATCTTTTTTTTTTTTTTTTTTTTTTTTTTTTTTT
>NW_004955415.1:32595060-32599148 GCF_000276665.1 Chinchilla lanigera
CCAGGCTGGTCTCGAACTCACTACGATCCTCCTGCCTCAGCCTCCCGAATGCTGGAATTACAGGCATGCGCCACCACGCCCTGCTTGATCTTCAGATCTAAAGTCACCCTGCCCTGTTTTCTGCTTTGCTTCCCAGTGCACAGCAGCTGCTGGATGAACAAGTGTTAAAGGAAGGAGGGGGAGGGAGGGAAGGAAAGAAGAAAGGACTTCTCCTTGCTGAAGAGAAGGAGTCAGTTGGGAGCAGCCAGTGATCCTTCAGCATGTTATCTGTAAACAAAACTCTGCCAGCTGCCTGATTGATACCTAGTCTGAGCTGTTTTACAGCCCTGCCGGCTGTAAACCACTGACAGCAGGTTTCCAGTCCTTGCTATGGCCAGAAGGTTCAATCAGGTTCAGCTGCCAGCCCAGCCCTCCGCCCCCGGGGGAGCCCGTTGGTGTCCATCCCCACCTTACCTCCAATATCTTTTATCTGTAACAGTATCTGTTTTTCAGACCTTGGGATCAAACCCAGCGATTCTACCACTTACCCACATGCCAGCCAGCCCTTCCTTCCTTCCTTCCTTCCTTCCTTTCTTTGTTTTTATTTTGAGACAGGGTCTCCCTGCTAAATTACTAAATTGCCCAGGCTAGGTTCCAACTTTGATTCTCCCACCTCAGTTTTCCAGAGTGCTGGGTTGACAGGCGTGGGCCACAAAGCCTGGCTCCAGACCCTTGGAGCCCCTTACCACATCTGCCTGGCTCCTGCCTAAGTTAAATAAACATTTGAAGACATGTTCATCTTCAGATGCTTACGAGAGCCACTCCTTTTTGAAAAATCTCTTTCACCTGTCTGTCCGGAATATCCAAAAGGCAGAGCCGCACTGTGCGGCACCCTGGTGCCGTCCAGCACCGCCTCTGCCGCCAGGGGGCGCCTGAGACCCGTCGTCCTAGCCTCCCACAGGCTGGCGTCACCCCAGCCACGCGGGAACCCTGAAAGTTGGCTCCTTCTGGGCTCTATCACCAGCTGGCCGCGGGCATGGGGTCTGGAGTGTTGACCCACCCCGACCCGACCCTGGGGCTCCCCAAACAGCCTCTCGTTTTTCCCTTCGATTCCCTGGGTGACTCCAGGGCCCCCCAAGCCCCACTGGCCTGGTCTACACTTCTGGCTGTGTGGCCCTCCACAAGTCACCTCAGCTCTCTGAGTCCCTCTCTGTTAAAGGGGGACCCTGATGCCCTCATTTAATACCCCGGAAGCACAAGGATTTGGAACTCACAGTGTGACCGCAAGGACGCTTGGGTGCTGGGCATGAGGACGGGAACCTGCTGTTCCCCTCCCCGGAGCCAGGCCTTTTGTAACCCAACCCTTTCCCTCCTGACTCAGCCGTCTCCCGACCGTGAATGCCCGCTCCTCCTGGCAAGGCCCTGACCCTCTGCCCGTGAACTTGGGTTTTAGAATGAAGAGAAACCTAAGAAGCTCAGTAGGGCCAGGCAGAGGGGCTGCTTCAGACCTGGAAGCCAGGAGACGAACCGGCCAGCTGCCCCAGAGTCAGCTCTGCTCGGTGGGGAGCTGCCAGGGCTGGCACAGGCCAGCGGGCGGGACGTCTCCAGAGCTGGGGGTCTGCCTCGCCTCCCGCAGCTGAGCCTCCAGGGCTGCCCGCTTTCCCCACAGGTCGAACAAGGACATGTGGGGCTGGGCTCCGCAGCTACACATGCCTAGACAGTGAGCTCACACAGCGGCCTCAGGATAAATGTGGCTTCCATTTCCCCAAAGAAGCCAGGGCTCCTTGGCTCTGGCAGGAAGGGAGGATGCGAGCGTCTGGATGGCCCTTCTCCCTCTCCCTCGCCGACCTCTCCTTTCCTAAAAGTATTGCTAGGAAGGCGGCAAGCTTGAAAGAGGCAGAGAAACTCCATCCTGTGGACATTTCTCGGGCCCTTTCTGACCCACCACGGTCTTCCAGAACTGCAGCGTGGCTGTGGGCAGCTTTCAGTCCCTCTGGGCCTCATTCCCCTCACCTAGAAAAGCAGGGGATCAGAACAGAATTATGAGCCAGCGCTCATCCCAGCACTCGAGAGGCTGAGGCAGGAGAATTGCCATGAGTTCAAGGCTACCTGGGCTATGTAGCTAGCAAGACCCTGTCTCAAAAAACAACCAAAATATGTTAAAATAACACGAGTGGCTCTCCCACTGGGAGGTCTCAGGCAACCTCAAGGTCCTTATCTGAGAAATGGAGGTGACTCCACTTAGCAGCACTGCAAAAGGCTTAACCGTGATACACACTCGGGCAACTCCGCCGCTTCAGCAGCCCTCACCTTTCTACAATCATTACCAATTCTGAGCCTAACACTGGGGCAGGCGCCATGCCAGCGAAGCCCAATGGAAATACACCCGGAGTCACGTACATTATTGTAAATGTCCCCTGCCACACAACAAAACAGCTAGAACTAATTTCAATCATATATTTTATTGAAACCATGTATCATTTTAAAAAGTAATCAAGATTTAAAATTCTTTTCCTTTAATTTGGTTTTGTGAGATAGAGTCTTGAACTTCCTGTGTAACGCAGGCTGGCCTCAAACTCACAGCAGTCTTCCTGCCTCAGCCTCCTGAGTGCTGTGATGATAGGTATGCGCCAGCCACCACGCCCCACTGAAAATTCTTAATGACATATTTTGTGGCCATTTTTTTCTTTAAGTGTATGAAATCTACCCCAGTTTTCTATCCCACACAGCCCGGTCAAGACCCACCAGTGGCCATGCAAGTCTGAATGGTGCCGGGTTGAGGACTGGCCAGGCAGGAGGTGCAGCTTCGAGACCCGTAGGAAAAACCTGGAGATCCCGGGGCAGGGAACGGGCCAGGGGCCGGGCCAGTAGGGCTAGCGTGGCTGCCTCCTGCTCTGCACGTCACCTGGAGTCGGCCGCTCCGCGGGTTCCAGACTGAGCGGTAGCAGGCAGGTGCCGAACCCATGCTGATGGTAAGGCGGCGGCTCCTGAGAAAAGCCAGACTCACCGCTGGGAACCGGCAGATACACGTGGGCAGGAGGGTGAGGAAGTGAGACCCAGGTGCTCTGAGATCACGGCGTGGGGGCGGCAGTGAGGAAGACCACGGCCAGCTTCCGGGCCAGAGGTGAGCGCCTGGACAAGCGAGGTCAGAAAAATAATCACAGGTGGTGGGATCTGAAACTTCACTTTACAAGGTCGAGATGTTCAAAAACTAAAAATTTTTCGAGGCATGGGGTCTCACATCTGTCATCCCAGCACTCGGGAGGCTGAGGCAGGAGGATCTCTGTGAGTCCAGGCCAGCCTGAACTACTCAGCGAGACTCTGACCAAATATATAAACTTTGAAAATACCATGAACCAACCTACTTAGGGCATAGAAAGGATGGGGTCCTAACTGGACCCTGTGCTGAGCTCTGTGTCTGGGCCGAGGTCTGCAGCCGCAGTCCCTAGGCCTCAAACTCTACCGTGGGCCCAAAGACGCTGGGCGCGCCTCTCCGATCACACAGCTGCAGGTGGAGGCAAGGTACTGCCCAGCTCCGGGGGGTGCAGCCGATTGTCCTCCAGGCACCCGGAAGCGACCCTCGGTAAACAAAGCCGTGTGTGGGCGCAGCCCCAGCTGCCCGGGGCGCGCGGTCCAGCTCCGGGGAGGCGGGGGTGGAATGTTGTGAATGAACCCAGGGCCCGCCCCGAAACTCCGCATAAGGTCTGAGCCGCAGGGGTCCTCCCACTCCGATTGGCCTCTGGCGCTCCGTGATTGACAGTGCCTCCCGCTGCGCTCCGCGATTGGACAGACACGAAAACATTGGCGTAGCAGTTCTCTAATGAGCCCCGGCAGCTGGGAGACGGGTCTGCAGGCGCAGCCTATGGAGGGAGAGGATCGCAGAGGCCAAGGGGGGGGTCCAATAGGGACGGGCGCTGGGGGCGGAACTACGGCGAAGGATAAAGCGGCGGCCGAGGCTGTTTTATTGTTGTGAAGAATCTTAAAGGGGCCGCTTCCCCGGCCGGCCCGGCGCGGGGCTGTGGGTGGGTGCGGTGGAGGTCCAGGGCGGCGGAACGCGTAGGACGACGGCACGGCGGGCCCGGAGTGCGGAGCCGGAGGAGCGCGGCGGA
>NW_004955415.1:32599284-32637206 GCF_000276665.1 Chinchilla lanigera
CGGGAGACCCCAGCAGCGCGACGCCGGGGCCGGGCGGGGTCGGCCCGAGACGATGCTGGACCTGAGCGCCAAGCGGGTGGCCGAGAGCTGGGCTTTCGAGCAGGTGACGGACGCGCCGGGCGGGGACCCCACTGCCGGCCCCCGTGCGAGCCGGCCCAGACCCCACCACCGGGCCCCCGAGATGCCACCGCCCTCGCTTCGCCCTCAGCCTGCGACCCCTGCCCCAGCCCCAGGGCCCTCGCCACCCAGCCTCATCCCAGCAAGGGCACCCACTCTCACCTTCCGACTCCCCACCTCCTGCAAGCAGCCCTCACCCAGACACCCCGTCTCCCCAGGTCTGAGCCTCCGGACGCCCACAGTGCCCCGCCTTCTCCCCCCAGGCCTGTCCCGGTAGGCAGAGGGCTCACTGTCTCACCACATCCCAGCTTAGGACATCCCCTGTGCCTCCTGGCCCCCTTCCAGCCCCAACACGCACCTGTCCTTTGGGGACCCCTTCCTATCCCACCAGCCCCTCTCCCCCATCCTAGTCGTTCCAGAAGGGAGCTGGGAATCTGGGCGATATCTGACAGGTGCACCCCGAACCAGCCTGTAGGGCTGCTTCAGGGCGCTCTGCTATAGGGTCCCAGGGCTGGGGTCCTTCAAGCCCCCTTAGCCCAGCCGCAGAACGGCCAGGACCCCCAAGCCGGCGCGGCCCCCACAGGCTCACAGGCTGCCTGACTTCAGGGAGACTTCGGGGGGCTCCTGGGTTAGGACCGATGGGTTTGAGCCGCGGTGGATGGGACCGCCTCTGATTCACGGACTGGAAAATCCCTCCCTAGTCATCTGCCAACTGTCACCGGGCCAGTCACCAGCTGCCCCACTTCCCCCCAGAAACCTAGGCAGGAGGGGGCTCAGGAAGGCCTCCACCCTTCCTTGTGTGCGACTTGCAGAGGCCTGGCCTGGCTGGGCTGAGAGCTCGGAAAACTCGTGGGCTCTTCTCTAACCCCGGGGGAGTTGTGTGCCTGGCTTTGCAGAAACTGGGACACAGAGAGGTTGAGAAACTTGCTCAAGGTCACCAGCCAGTACAGCAAACTCAGACTGGAAGCAGGCTCAGTGGGGTTGTTTCAGTGGCAGTGCATGGAGCCCAGGGAGGCGGCCAGGACTCCCCAGGGGAGGGGCTCAGGGAGGACAGAGCACAGAGAGTCTGTCCTGGGGGTGGGAGCTCTCCAGCCCCAGGGTTCTGGACAAACAAATTTATCAGCTCTGAGCCTCACCTGCCGGGCTGTAAATCAGGGTAATGGTAGAGTATCAGGTTGTTAGGTTGGTATGAGAATTATGTGAAATCACATTCTTTTTTTCTTTTTTGTTGTTGTTTTGAGACAGGGTCTCACTATAGAGTTCAGGCTGGCTTTGAACTCACAGCAATCCTCCTGCCTCAGCCTCCCAAGTAGCTGGAAGCACACCCCACAGCTCCCGGCTCACTGATGGATATTGAATCCCTGGGAGACGGTTGACGTTCACATCCCCACCTCATAGTCGGGGAAACTGAGGTTCAGGAAAGGCCAAGCGACTTGCCTGAGGTCATACTGTGTGTAAACAGCACAGCCAGGACCCTAGCCTGGGTGTGACCCACTGACCCTCCGCAGGTCGAGGAGCGATTTTCCCGGGTGCCAGAGCCTGTGCAGAAGCGGATCATGTTCTGGTCATTTCCACGAAGTGAGAGGGAGATCTGCATGTACTCGTCGCTGGGGTACCAGTCCACAGAGGGCGAGCAGGATGCCCGGGTGCCCTTCACCCGAGGGCTGCACCTGCTGCAGAGCGGCGCCGTGGACCGCGTCCTCCAAGTGGGTGAGCGGCGCCTCTGCGTGGGGAGGCCTGGCTGGGCAGGAGCGTCCAGCGTGTGGGCTCTGAGGCCGGGGAAAGTGTGTCCAAGATACCGCTGTGGCTCTGTTGCTTGTTTTTTTCTGGTACTGGGAATTGAACCTAGAGTCTTGCACTGAGCTACATCCCCAGCCCTTTTTGATTTTTTAAATTTTGGGACAGGGCCTCACTACGTCCCTAACTGCTCAGGCTGGGTTCCAATTTGCTTGTTTTCTTTTGTTGAGTCAGTGTCTCACTGTGAATTTCAGGCTGGCCTAGAACTCACAATGTAGCCTAGGCTGCCTTCAAACTCGAGGTGATCCTCTTGCCTCAGCCTCCCAGCTGGGATGACAGGTGCCTGCTACCACACCAGCTCGTAGACCATCTTGCTGTACTAGCGTTAAGGTTCATCCTTGACCTCAGGCAATGGCTTAAATGGGGATGTGGAGGGAAGGCCGGTGAACCGGAAGGGAAGCAGGGAAGCCCCTGCACTGAGGCAGGGGGCTCAGGCAAGGGTTATGGCAGAAGTGAGGCTGATCTTGGATCCCAGCAGAGGACACAGAGGCCTTGGGGATGGAGCTTGAGGCACAGCACTGAGGGTCCCAGACCTCAGGCCGTGGGTCCTGCTGGGCTTGGGTGCAGGATCAGGAGCTGAGGCAAACAGTAGACTCCAGCACTGAGCTGCGAGCGAGCGAGGGAAGAATTGGGGAGAGATCAGGGGCAGGGTGACTGTACACCCGGGCAGCGGGGTGCAGCGGGGGGCTGAACACAAACTGTAGAGGCAGAGATGAGAACGAGTCTGAGACACCAGGCGGAGACTGGGATCTGAGAGGGGTTGGGATCAGGGTTTTAGGGTGACACACAGTGAGAGCGATGACTGCAGTTAATGAAGATCTGTCATGAATTTTATAAAGAACTAGGAAAGCCATGTGCATGGCACACGCCTGTCATCCCAGCACTCTGGGAGGCTGAAGCAGGAGGTTCACAAGTTGGAGCCCAGCCTGGGCAACTTACTAACTTAGTGAAACCACGGCTGCAGGCCGGGGCCCAGCCACTTACCTCCATGGGCCCTGGTGAACTCAGAGCCCCCGTGCCTGGCCGTGATCCAGCCCGCTGCAGGCCCCGGGCCACCATGGTATGAGGAAGCCATCTCTCCACAGGACGCGGGGTTGGGCCTGAGCTGCCCAACCAGTCAGATGAGCCTGGCAGTCACCTGCCTGCCCAGGGGCCAGGGAGGGGCAGGGGTGCAGGGTGATCTGCCCCTGTCTCCTGTCAGCCCGAAAGGTGAAATGTCACGGACCCCTTATCTTCCCAGGAAGTGCAGGGCTCCTGTCACCTTGGCTGTATCCATGGTAACCCGAGGGCTGAGAGAACCTATCTCCAACATCATAGAGCAGTAATACTTTGATCATCAGAGGAAAAACAAGGATTTTGTTCTGGACCTAAGCTTATGCCAGAATATCAAGCATCTGTCATATATTAACTCAAATCTTTTTCTCATACTGGAGGGGTTGAACCCAAGTCCTTCACACTTAGCTACATTCTCAGCCCTTTTTCTAACTTTTTACTTTGAAACAGTGTCTTGCTAAGTGGCCCAAACTTACGGCCCTCCTGCCTCAGCTTCCCACGGTGCTGGGAAAACAAGCGTGCACCACCATGCCTGGTTCATAATTTCATTTGTATTACAACTACATGAGAAGGATGTTGTCATGATTTCTGTTGGACAGGTGGGGAAACTGAGGCACAGACAGCTTCAGTGACCTGCGCTGGGTTCTTCAGCTGTGCTCTGCATCTGGGTCTCGCTGGGCGTGGTGGATAAGTGCTGCCTATCTCTAGGGTGACGGTCTGTCGCTGGTTGTAGGGTTCCATCTGAGCGGGAATGTGCGGGAGCCGGGCAGTCCCGGGGAGCCTGAGTACATCTACCACGTGTCCATCAGCTTTGACCGCTGCAAGATCACCTCTGTGAGCTGCGGCTGCGACAACCGGGACCTCTTCTACTGTGCCCACGTGGTGGCCCTGTCGCTGTACCGCATCCGCCACGCCCACCAGGTGGAGCTGAGGCTGCCCATCTCAGAGACGCTGTCCCAGATGAACCGCGACCAGCTGCAGAAGTTCGTGCAGTACCTCATCAGCGCCCACCACACTGAGGTGCTCCCCACCGCCCAGCGCCTGGCCGACGAGGTCCTGCTGCTCGACTCTGAGATTAACCTGGTGCATGGTAAGGGCAGCTGGGGCCACAGCCACCTCGCATCCTGTGTGCCAGGCACTTAACCGTGGCATCCTGTGTGCCCCAGATATGCATGCAGACCTTGCGGGGGGCACATCCTTTATGTACTCTGGCCCCGGGGCAGATGAGTGGTCAGAAATCAGGCAACAGGGCTGGGCACCATTGTGCACACCTCTAATCCCACCTACTTAGGAGGCTGAGGCAGGAAGATTCTCAAATTTGAGCCAAACCTGGGCAACTTAGTGAGACCTTCTGTCAAAATTTTAAGAAGTAATTTAAAAGTAAAAAAGGCTAGGCAGGGAGCTCAGTGGTACAGCACTTGACTAGCATGTGCAAAGCCCTGGGTTTGGTCCACAGTACCGGGCAAGGGTGGAGGGGTTGGGCCACAGGCAGAGGGCAGAGGCAGGAGTGGTGGCTGCGCCCGCATGTGGGCAGGTGGAAGGCAGGGCGGATGTCCTGAGTGAGGCATTCAGAGGCGCCGGTGAGGACTGGAGAGCTGGCGGTCCTGAGGAGCTAGAGTGGAGGGAGGATGGGGGGATGGAGGAGTGTGCATGGAGGCCCCCATGGACCACGGAGCGGGAGCTGGGTGGATGCAGAAGTTCACGGCCAGGCCCTGGGTGACTGATGCCGTGGAGGCGCAGGGGGCAGCGGCTGTGTGAGTGAGTAGGACGGCGGGGGGAGCTGCTGAGGACTGGAAGAGGGGAGGGGGCAGGGTGGGAGGACTTCGGGGGGCATTGAAGTGCACAGATGGGCGAGACCAGTGCAGTTGGGGAAAGGACGGAAGGGCCGGTGGACACACAGTGGGCATGAGTGAGTGAGTGGCGCCTTGAAGGCTCCCAGGAGCGGGGTGGGCTGGTGGAGGGACAGAGTGGACAGCCTCCTGGGGCGGTGTGCGTTTTGAGTAGTTAATCTACACGTATTGGAAAGGAAAACGGAAGAGCCGGTGGATGGGGCAACAGGACGCATGTGCGGACGTGTGGCTGGGTGGGAATGACGGGTAGTGGGGGTGGTGGGGGTGTACAGGGTACAAAGGCGCCAATGAGCAGATGGGGGAACGACAGAGACCCGCACGGTAGGGGTGGAGGCGCGTTCCGGCTGAGAGGGAAAGGGGCGAAGACAGCGGGGGTGCTCGGGTGGGGTGCGTCCCTCGGCGGATGGGCGTGTCGTCCTCCCGTAGGTGAACCCATGGGCGGCTGGTTAAATGGTAGCGCGAGGAGTGGACAGAGGAGCGGGTATTTGGGGCCTGCTGTGTGCATGGTGGTGGATAGACCAGAGAGTGGATAGATGAGAGCCTGGGGATTTAGCTCAGCGGCACAGCGCCTGCCTGGCTAGCGCAAGGTCGTGAGTTCAATTCCCGGTACTGGAAAAAAAAAAAAAAAAAAAAGATGGATGAGTGGATCGATGGGGTGGGCGAGTGGCTGTGTAAGCAGGCGGATGCGAGAACGGACTGAGGGAAGAATCTAAGAGGAACGGTGGGCGATGAAGGACATAATAAAAAGGAGATGATGGACGGGTGGGTAGGTGGGGGTAGGTGGGTAGAAGGATGGTTGGGGAGGACAATGGATGAGGTAGGGGATGGACAGATGGCTGGTCGGATGGATGGATGGATGGATGGATGGACGGAGGTGGGTGGACAAACGGATAGGTGGCTTTGTTTGCCGGGATAGATGGAACTGGGGGTGATGCCGAGTGCTGTCCTGAGCAGGCGCCTGCCCTTTCTACCTTGGCCCTTTCCTGGCCTAAGGTTCTCCCTTGTCATTTCCCAGGCGCCCCGGACCCCACAGCGGGCGCTAGCATCGAGGACGCCAACTGCTGGCACCTGGATGAGGAGCAGATCCAGGAGCAGGTGAAGCAGCTGCTGTCCAATGGCGGCTACTACGGAGCCAGCCAGCAGCTGCGCTCCATGTTCGGCAAGGTGCGGTGGGGGGCCGGGGGCGGCGCTCCCAGGCCTGGGCCACGCCCCCTTTTCACACCCTCCCCCGCCCCACTCCCCCATGCAGGTACGGGAGATGCTGCGCATGCGGGACTCAAACGGGGCTCGCATGCTCATCCTCATGACCCAGCAGTTCCTGCAGGACCCGCGCCTGGCGCTGTGGAGGCAGCAGGGCGCAGGCATGACCGACAAGTGCCGGCAGCTGTGGGACGAGCTGGGTAAGGCTTGTCCCTGGGGGACGCAGGGCTCCAGCCCAGTCCTGCCCCACCCCTGCTGTGGGGATCCGTCCCCTGAATCCAGCGTCCATCACGAGGACGCTTTTGAGCTCCCGCCACATGGGTGACAAGGTCCTGCCCCATGGCGCCATGGATGGTAGAGAAGATACATGGCAAAATACTATCCGTTGGTCAAGGCATAGTGACAACATGCCTGTCATTCCAGCGCTGGAGAGGCTGAGGCAGGAGGATCGCCAGGAGTTCCAGCCTGGGCTACATAGTAAGTTTAGGGCCACCCTACAATGCATAGTGAGGTGTTGTCCCAAGAAAACAAACAAAAAATACTCTCTTTTCTCAGTTTCCATGGCAAATTGAAGCCAAGATCCCACACACACTCAGGAACAGGAAGGTGTGAATGCCCAAGTTCCTTGGCATATATGAATATAAAATACATGATATTCACACAGAACCCTCACACATTCTTTTCCTGGTCCTGGAGATGGAACCCAGGGGTGCTCCATCACTGAGCTATATCCCCCCCACAACCAGCTATTTTAATTCTTCGTTTGGGGATAAGGTCTCGTTAAATATCCCAGGCTAGGTTCCAACTTGGAATCTTCCTGCCTCAGCCTCTCCAGTCACTGGGATTACAGGTGAATGCCACCCTCCCTGGTTTCCTTTTTGTTTTTTTTACACTTTGTTTTAGTTTTGATTATTTGTGCTAGGTTTTCATATACATCATTTATTTTTGTGGTGGTGGGGATGGAACACACAACCTTTGCACTCACTTTTTCATTTAATTATTTATTTTATTTTGCTAAATTGTCGAAGCTGGGCTCAAACTTGGCAGTCCTCCTGCCTCAGCCTCCCAAGTGCTGGGATGGCAGACATGCATCACCACGCATGCCCAGCTGAATCTTAACATAACAGCAGAAGGAGCTTATTAGACATACTGTTTTTTCTTTGCCCCTTGTATCCAGTGAAGAGTGTATTAGTTGCAGCCTTAGAGGGGCCAGATTAGGATCCAGCAATGCAGTGGCACATACAGGAGGCTGTGCAATGTGTGCTGCTGCCACTGGCCCCATCCTGACCGCCCCTGTGCTTCCAGGGGCCCTGTGGGTCTGCGTCATTCTGAGCCCCCACTGTAAAGCAGAGGAGCGGGCAGGCTGGCTCCAGCTGCTGGGCACATGGGACAAGCTGGATGTATGCCCACTGGAAGAGGGCAACTACTCCCTGGATGGCCCCAGCCTGCAGGCCATGGCAGCCCCTGGTCCAGGTAAGACAGGCCCTGCTACCTCTTCCCAACAAAACCATCCCCACTCACTGTGTCTCAACTTGGCCATCATGGCAGTCTGTCCCTAGAGCAAAGGAGTGGAGGAGAAAAAAAAGGGCCCAGCCACTGGTGGTCCTCCCAACCAAAAGGGAGTAAGTGGTGATGGCAGGAGCAGCAGCAGCCTGAAGGACAATGAGGTGCATTTATTAGAAGGCTGCTCTTTTGGCCCAGCTTCCTCTTGGCTGTAAAGGCAGAAAGGATAGAGAGAGTAAAGGACAGAGTCAAACAGTGGGTATGTGAAATAATGAACAGGAACAGGTGAAGAGATGGTGAGAGGGAAAGGCAAGAGACTGACAAGAAAGTAGAGGGATAAAGACAGATACGCGGCTACTCACCTGTTTTTCTCCTGTGTATGGAGTGGGGCGCTGCCAGCACCCACCTGCGTCTCTGAGGACTGAGAGGTGAACAGCGCCCACGGCTCTGCCAGGCTCTAACCCAAGTTGGAGCCGGGGAGGGGATGCTGGCCACAGCTGGGCGCCCACCCTAGACCACCTTGGGCACCTCTCCTACAGGCCCCCAGCAAGGAGAGGCAGAGGTGACGGCCACCCATCACACGGTGTTTGGGCGTGCCCTGCAGGCTGGGGCGCTACACTGGAAGAACGCCCACCTCCAGAGGATCCTGGCCAGCGACGCCCCCAGCCCCAGCCTCACAGGCAGCACCGGGGGTGACAAGCCGGACTTTGACCCTCAGGGCCGCCCACTCTGGCTGGGCGAGTCCTTCCCCACCGCCTGTGCCCGGGTGGACACCCTGCGTGCCCACGGGTACCCCCACAAGGCACTGCGGCTGGCAGGCGCCATCATCAACACCGTGCGGCTACAGCAGCGGCACCAGCTGGAGATCTACAAGCAGCAGCAGAAAGGTGGGCAGTGATCCTCTGTGAATGTCCCTGGGGCTCAGGGGCGGGGATAGATGGAGGCTTCCACCAAGAAAACAGCCACCCAGGTGTCTCTCAGAGAAAGGAATTTAATACGGGGATTGAGAATTCTTAGACCCATTGGAAGGACTGAGGCTTCAGGTCCAAGCACCAAGGGACTGAGCAGAGCACAGTGATACGTGCCTCTGATCTGATTCCAAGCACAAGGCCCATCTGGGCAGTATAGTGAGACCTAATCTTAAAAAGGGGGCTTATGGGTATGGTGGTACACACCTGTCGTCCCAGCACTGTGGGAGGCTCAGGCAGGAGGATCACAGGTTCAAACCCAGCCTGGGCAACTCAGTGACAGTGAGGCCATGTCTCAAAAATTTTTAAAAAGGCTATGGATGTGTGAGGGTGTAGTTCAATGCCAAGGCTCTGGGTTCAGTCCTAGTACTAAAAACATTTTTATATATGGTTGTAACTTAGTGGTAGAACCCTTGGCTAGAATGCTCTGGGTTCTGACCCCAGCACTGCAAAACAGACCAAACAAAAACCACTCTAAGGCACCAGGATTGTATCACATGGCTAACAGCACCAAACCGCAGGCGAGGAGGTCTCCCAGTACCAGCAGGACGCCAGAATTTGCTGACCAAACCTCATGTCTGCACCCTGCACCCTCTGGAGTCTGGGAAATGCAGTTTCTGAGCCTCTAGTCCCTGTGGTAGAAGAAATACCAGCCATGGGCCCCTCCAGAGTGTGGACCCAGGGGATGACCAACTTCACAGGGTTTTTTTCAAGAGCAGTCAGAAGCCCATTGATGTGGAATCCAGTAATTGGTAGTTAACCAGGGGCACGGAGGGTGCCCCTGGAGAAGGGGCAGGAGGAAGGGTGTTCCAAGTGCAGGGAGCAGCACGGTCAGGAGCCCCGAAGGAGAGGGTGCTTGGCTAGCCGTGGGTTCCAGACAGCAGGTGAGCACTCTGCTGAGAGACCCCCGGACCGGTCCTTGGAGACCCTGCAAGCTGTCTGGGCTGCAGGTCAGCCAGCAGGCAGTCCTGGGGCTAGAGGAGGAGCCGGCACTAGGGCTGTGCCTGTGGGAAGCTCCCGGTGTCCTTCCCGTGTCCTGCCGGGCCTGGTCCAGCAGTACGGCCTCCGAGCGGGCTGCTGATGGCCCCCGGGATCAGGAAGAGAGATGCACCCCCGTGTGCAGGGGGGAAGAACTTAGCTCCCCTTTCACCTCCAGAGCTGCTACAGAAAGGTGTCACGTGCATCAGCAACACAGAAGGCTGGGTGGGCCACCCCCTGGACCCCGTCGGCTGCCTCTGCAGGGCGCTCCTAGAGGCCTGTCGCCTGCGGGAGGAGACTGTCTCGCTGTACCCAGGTACACTGCCCACCCTGGGAGCCCTGGAGGAGGAGGGCTGGGCCCGCTGTGTCGCCCCGCCCCGCCCCAGGGCTCAGAACACCCTGAGCCAGTGCGCCTGGGCGGCCTCGCGCTCTGGGACAGGAGCCCGTAGACTAAGTGTCTCCTGAAAGTGAGGCCACCCTAGGCTCAGCTGCTGCTGGGGGAGCCCCGTGCTCCAAGATCTGGGGTGTCCACAGCCACCACTCTGCTCCTCCGGCCGTGCCTGGGGCCGAGAGGGAGGAGGGTGGCAGCCGTCAGTAGCCCCGGTCCTGTGTGCCCCAGACTCGAGCACCGAGAAGCGGAAGGCAGTCTACCAGCACGTACCGGTGCCCGGGAACCCTGGGGAGTCCTACCTGGCGCTGGCGCTAGAGGTCACACTGCTGGGGCTGGGGCAGCAGCGGGCCTTGCCCGAGGGACTCTACGCCCAGGACAAGGTGGTGCGAAACGAGGAGCAGCTGCTGACCCTGCTGGAGGAGGTGGACTTGGATGACCGGCTGGTACAGGTGCTGCGCAAGCAGGTGGGGCTGCTGCTGGAAGGTGAGTCCCCGCCTGTAGTTTACTGTTTTGCCTGAGAGAATGCCATCTCTTAGTCCCGCCCCGTGCATGTGCTAGCAGCCAATAACTGCTGTGGATGGTGAGCCTCCTACCCTTTCTCCCCCAAACTCCGCCTTCTTGGCCTTAAAGTGCACTCAGATCGTTCTTAGTCCCGCCCCCAGGACGCGCTGCCAGCCAATAACTACTCTGAATGGTGAGGGCCCGCACTTTGCCGTGTTTGTAGCCAATGGGCTAGTCGCTTCTGGATGAGGAGGCCGCAATACAGGCACCGCCCCGTGCCTTGCTGGCCCCGCCCACAGTCAGCCTATTGGCTTGTTTGTTGTGAGTTTCCGCCCCCATTGCGGCGGGAGTTATTTTGCGCTGCCCTCTCTAGTCCTGCTGGTGGGACCCTGCTGGTCTTCGGCGGTACAGCCCACGCTGCATCTAAGCCCCGCCGCACCTCAGGGTGCCAGGGCACTCCTCTGGATTATCCAGCGCTGGGAGTTGTTCCTTCCCGTGCAGCCCGTACCTGGGGCCTGCGGTCTGGGGGAGATGGCTTCAGTCCCAGGTGCTGAGCGCAGACTGTGCCTGCAGGGGGTCCCTTCAGCGGCTTCGGGGAGGTGCTGTTCCGGGAGAGCGTGCCCATGCACACCTGTGCCCGCTACCTGTTCAGTGCGCTGCTGCCCCACGACCCCGACCTGGCCTACCGCCTCGCGCTCCGGGCCATGAGGTGAGGATGGGAACAGCGGCCGGGACACAGCGCGGGCCGGGTGGCAGCAGGGTGGGCCAGGCCTCCCTCCACGGAACTTACAGCCTGGCTCCCTACTGCAGCTGCCTGCCCTTGGCATCCGTGTCCTGGGCTCCTCCTTACCAACAGAAGCGTGTAATGTGATTCCGGACTTGGGAAACATCCCTTGGCAGAGAATTCACAAGGGGCATAAAGCTCGGTCTTTTAAGGCAGGTTTAGCTCGCCCCACGCAGGTCGCTATGGAAACAAGCGAGATTTACCTTTCCCTGCAGGAGTGTAGATTGCTGCGAACTTTTCTGGACGTTTGCAGGTGGGTCTCAGGGCTGGGGTGGAGCTCAGTGGCGAGTGCTTGCCTAGCGTGCTGGAGGGCCTGGATTCCAGCCTCAGCACACAGGAAAAAGAAACATGATCGTTAAGTTTTTATGGACCCAGCACACTCCCTATGCCAGTTTTTACATTTCTGAATGACCGAAAGAATCAAAAGACTGCTTTTGACGTGTGAAGAACATGGGAAGCTCACATTTCAGTGCCCAGAAATGAAGCTGTGTTGGCACCCAGCCGCACACGGTCATCTGGGTTTGTGTGTGGCTGCTCCGTGCAGCAGTGCAGAATTGCGTCATTGTGACACAGACCAAATAGCCTGGAGGCCAGAACTGGTGGCTGTCCAGTCTTCCGCAGAGAAAACATCTGACCCCTGAGGAGTCTGTAGAATTGTCGAAGCAGCTGAGCCAGAGTGTGCTTGTTTACACATAACTGGCTCAAAGTGTCTTCCAAGGTCATGCAGGGAGGAAATACAGGGGATGTCTGGAAGCGAGGCGGTCTTCACCCCTGTTCTGTGCTATCAGTTACATCTAGCGACTTCAAAAACTTTTCTGGACACAAAACTGCATGTACTGTCACCAACATCCATAGGTTCAATCAAGTTATGATCAAAAATATTTGAAGGCCAAGCATGGGCGACACACACATGTGAGGCTGAAGCAGGAGAAGTGCAGGTTTCAGCCCAGCCTGGGCAACACAGTGACTTAGCAGGACCCTGTCTTAAAATTCAAAAGGACTTGGGGTGTAGCTTAGTGGTAGAAAGACCCTACTACCTTCCATCGCTAATTTCAGATAAAAGACAATTGTGTATGTATTGAAGGTTACAGACATATTTCTTTCTCAAATTTCTTAATAGAGTTTAACAACCGTTTCCATTTCATGTGCATTCAGTCAGGTATTCTAAAGTTGAGAGATGCACTCAGGAGGCCAAGGCAGGAGGATTGCTGCGAGTTCAAGACCAGCTTGGGCTACAAAGTGAGCTCAAGGCCAGCCTGAACTGCAGAGCAGGACCCTGTCTCAAAAAAAAAGGGGGACTGGGGCTTTAGCTCAGCGACACAGCGCTTGCCTGGCAAGCAGAAGGTCATGAGTTTGATTCCAGGTACCAGAAAAAAAAAAAAAAAAAAAAAAGTTGAGAGATGATCACAAGCCTGTGGAAGGATGTGTGTAGGTTTTATGCAAATACTACCCATTTTGGGGTTTTGTTTGTTGGTGTGTTTTCTTGAGGCAGGGTCTTACTATGTAATTCAAGCTGTTCTTCAACTATGTAGCCCAGGCTGGCCTTGAACTTGTGGCAGTCCTCCTGCGTCAGCCTCTTGAGTGCTAAAATGACAGGTGTGCACCTGGCACCACACCATTTATATGAGAAACTGACAGATTTTGGAATCGGGGAGGGTCCTGGAACCAGCCCCCCGCAGATGCTAAGAGGTAACTACACAGTGAGCTGGCTGATAGTGTACAGGGGCTGTTGAGTCATTCAAGAAACATTTGTTCATCTGTAATGCACCAGGCATCATCCTGGCCGCTGTAAGTGCCCTAGTAGAGCTGACATTCTAGGTAACACCAGACAGTGAATGAATGAACAGGTAAACTGTCGCCTGTGAGGAATCTGCAGGCAGCGGGAGCCGCGGTGCAGGGGCCCTGCAGCGGGGCTGCGCCTGGTGTTCGCAGGACATTGGAGAGAACGGGTGGGGAAAGGCTGTCGGGGGATTGATGAGCCTAGGAGGGGCTGGGCCAGGACAGAAGCATGCCCTCCACTCTTCACCAGCCACCACCCACAGCCCCTGTCCCCTCTCCCCCTGCCCTGCCCAGCCTCTGGTAACCACCATTCCCTCTTTTGCAAGATCCACTTTTTTCTTTTCGAGATAGGATCTCACTGAGTTGCCCAGGCTGGGTTTGAACTTGCAGTCCTCCTGCCTCAGCCTGCCCCAGTGCTGGGATTACAGGCATGCATCACCACACCCAGCTAAGATCAAATTTTTTGGCTTCTATATGAATGAGAACATGTGGTATCTATGTTTTGTGCCTGGCTTATTTTACTTAATGATGTCCTCCCAGTCCATTCACATAACTACAAGTGGCTGGATTGCTTTTTCATGGCTGAGTAGTAGTCCATTCCATCCCAGTAGATTCCATGTCTTAGCTGTCAGGAATGGTTCTGCAGTAAATACTAGCATGCAGGTGCTTATTGCTGTACTGATTTCCTTTGCTTTGCCTGTTTATCCAGCAGTGGGATTGCTAGAGTATATGGCAGTTCTATTTTTAGGGGTTTATTCCCCTTATGTACTGGCGATTGAGCCCAGAACCTTTGCACTGAGCTCCAGCTCCAGCTCCAGCCTTCTGTTGTTTTTATTTTGAGACAGGATCTGGATAAATCGCCCAGGCTGGACTGGAGCGTCTGACCCTCCTGCCTGTCTCTCCCAGAAGGCAGGGATTACTAGATGTGCACCACTACACCCAGCTATTTTTGGTTTTTCAAGTCACCTCTGTGCCACTTTCCGCAGTTGCTATTTTAATTTGCTAACAGTGAGTAAGGTCCCCCTTTTCTCCATATCCTCCCCAGCATTCTCAGGTTTTCTTTTTTGTTCTGGCCACATTGGAGATAGCACCCAGAGCCTCACACACATTAGGCAAGTGCTATCACTGAGCTACAACACCCCGGTGCTTTTTACTTTATGTTGAGACAGGGTCTTGCTATGCTGTCCAGCGTGGCCTCAAACCTGGCGATCCTGCCGCGTCACCCTCTCGAGTAGCTGGGATGACAGCCTCGCGCCGGGCCACACAGGATGGCAACCGTCCAACCCCACTCTTTCTGAGAAAGGAACCGCACAGGGAAGGCTGCATGCGCAGCCCCGGGAGGCTGAGGCAGGAGAATCCTCCCTAGCGGGGAGGCTGGGCGGGGTCTGCCCTCCACATGGCTGGCTTCTGCCGTCACCAGGCTGCCCGTCCTGGAGACCTCGCATCCAGCTGGAGACCTTCACCCCCACCCGCTGGACTCCATTGTGAGCAACCGCTTTCCCCGCTGGTTCATCCTGGGCCACCTGGAGACGCGTCAGTGCGAGCTGGCGTCGACCCTGCTGACGGCCGCCAAGGGTGAGGACGGCGCCTCCCTGTCCCCGGCGCTGTGTCTTTTCCTATGCCTCCTCCCCCGACTACCTTCGGCCTTCCAGAGGCCCTGGGCATCCTCTAGTGTGCCCGGCGCTGTCCCAGGTGCTGGTAGTGTGGGTCCCTGACCCCCTGTTCTGTGGGAGGACACCCCTTTCAGAGGAGAGGGACCCTTCAGCTTTCAGGGGGTGCTGGCCATGGAACCCAGGGCCCCACACGTTACACAAGCAAGTGGACTTTCAAGCAAGGGCCTGAAGGTGAAGCAAGCAGTGGTAGTGTACATCTGGGAGGCTGAGGCAGGAGGATTGAAAGTTCAAGCTCAACCTGGGCGCCTTAGCAAATTAAAAAAACCCTGTTTCAAAGTAAAAAATGGCTGGGGATGTAGCTCAGTGCAGAGGCCCAAGATCCAATCCCCAGTACCAGAACCTTAATTAATTAATTAATTAATACATAAAAAGACCCGTAGGTGAGGGCAGAGCTATGCAGATATCAGATGTCTTGGTCAGCTCAGGCCCTCATGCCAAAATACAGTAGGATAGGCAACGTCAACAATAGAAATTTGTTTCTGTTCGGTTTTTGAGACAGGGTCTCGCTGTGTAGTCGAGGTTGGCCTCAAGCTCACTGTGTCTCCTAGGCTGGCCTTGAACTGGCCTGTGATCCTCCTGTCTCAGCCTCCTGAGCACCGGGATGACTGGCGTGTCCAAGATCAGATTGCCCTCAGGGTTGGGTCCTGGTGAGGATGTCACCTTCTCTTCCTGTCCTCAGGATGGAGCGGGGGAGTGCTGGGAGGTGGAGGAAGCTCGTGTCTGTTCTCCTAGGGTGCTAGTCCGCTCCGAAGGGCCCCGCCCACGGAACCTCTTCTACCCCTATTTCTCTGCACAGGCCCAACAGACACCTCACGTTGGAGATTTTCAGCACAGGGTTGGGGGTCGGGGGACACACAGCTCAGCCTGTGGCGTCTGAAGAGTTTCCCAGGCAGAGGGAGCCACTGGTGCGGGGCCCTGGGCCTGATCATCTGCTGTGCTTGGGGAGCGAGGGGCAGCGGGCGGGGCCGGAGCACGGAGAAGGGGAGATGCAGGGTCCGGGCCACTGTTAATAATGGCAACGAAACCCAGGTTTTAGCCTGGCGGTGTGGCTCGGGGCACAGCGTGTGGTTTGAGGGATTTGGGGGGTTTTTGGTTTGTTTTTATTTTTTTGTTTTCTTGTGTCAGTGAAGCCTTCACCCTGAGCTCTGTCTCAGCCATTTTTATTTTTCATTTTGAGGCTGAGCCTCACTAAGTCGCTGAATTGCCCAGGCTGGGTTTGAACTTGTTGATCTTCCTGCCTCAGCCTCCCAGAGTGCTGGGAATACGTATGTGCACCATGCCTGGCATAGATCGCAGGGGTAACATGTGAAAGGCCTTGAGTTTGATCCACTGCCCCAGATTAAAAAAAAAAAAAAAAAAGCCAATATTTGCATAGCGCCTTGCTGTGTTCCGGCCCATCCAAGTTTGCTCGTCCCCGGTAAACAGGCACAACTGCCTCAGTCTTGCCCGGTTTATGGGTACGGCAGCCAAGGCACAGAGAGGTACAGTGAATTGCTAGGAGTCACACAGCCAGCGAGTGTCGGGACAGGGTTTGAACTCGTCATTCCAGGTTCAGAAAGGTTTTCCTTGACAGCTGGGGGCCCTGGGTGGCTTCCTTCTGCTGGGGCAGAGGTGCGGACAGATCAGACAGCGCAGGTGGGCAGGGGCTGGTCCTCCTACACTCAAGCGCTCCCCTGGCAGGGGAGCCGGGGACCCAACCGTGCCCTCCACTGCAGGAGACCCCAAGTGGCTGCACGCAGTCCTGGCTTCCATCCAGCAGAACATCCACTCCCCAGCTCTACTCTTCAAGCTGGCACAGGACGCCTGCAAGACGGCCACCCCGGCCAGCGCGCCCCCAGACACCACGCTGCTGGGCATTGCGCTGGAGCTGGGCCTGCAGGTGAGTGGGGCGGGGCCTGTTTGTAGCCCCGCCTATGGGGAGGGCCCAGCGGGACCTTAGGCACGGTGAGAAAAGGTTCTCCTTCCCCTGGCATCCACAGGGTCCTGAGTTCACTCCCTAGCACACAAGAAACAAGAAGTGGAACAAGCCAGGTAGTGCACCCCTGTCATCCTACCTACACAGGAGGCTGAGACAGAAGGATCCCGCTCTCTAGGCTAGCCTAGGGAGCTGGCCTGGGGGTGTGGCTCGACTCTTGCCTAGCATGCCTATGGCCTTGGGTTTCCCCCCTAGCACAGGGGTAGGGAAGAGCCTGGGCCTGGGCCATGTGCTGTTGGTTCGGGGCTGTTGGTGGGTGGAATTTAAGGTGAGGGTGTGGGGCAGAGCCTACCAATAAAGCACTCCCTTGGGGATGTGGCCTGAAGGGAGGCGGGGTGAAGGGAGGGTTGCAGTGCTGAGGGGCAAGGCCTTGGGGCCCGAGGTCCTTGGCAAAGCACCACTAGGTTAGAGCTCCAGCACCACAAAAAAAGAAAAAAAGAAGAAAGAAAGAAAAAGCAACGCTTTACCCACGTTGTGCTGTGTAATCCTAATAGTACTCCCAAAATGTAAATACTTTTTATTTCTGTGAGGCTGGCATGGAACTCCACACCTCATGTATGCTAGGCAAGCGCTCTACTACTGAGCTACACCCTGGCATAGGTACTTTTCCTTTTTGTAGGAAGGGTGGATCTGAGGGGACCCCATCCCCTTTATTTGAATTTTTTTTTTTTTTTTTTTTGATAGACAAGATCTTACTAAGTTGCCCAGGGCAGTTTGTGATCCTCCTGCCTCAGCCTCCCAAGTAGCGGGGATCACAGGAATGCACTAGGCTGCCCAGTCGCAGGATACCGGGGAGGAGACAGGGCCAGAGAGGTGAGGCTGCGTGCCCAGGTTTGTCGGGTCAGCTCGCTGTTCCACCACACACGCTCGTTTTTGGTACCAGGAATCGAACTCAGGACTTGGTGCTTGCCAGGCCGGAGCTGTGCCGCTGAGCTATGTCCTCGGCCCTTGTCACCCCACACTCTTGAGACCCCTTCTCTTGTCTTGCCCCGTAGGTCATGCGGATGACCCTGAACACCATGACTTGGCGCCGGAGGGAGATGGTACGCTGGCTGGTCAGCTGTGCCACAGAGATGGGTGAGAGACCCAAGGGGCACGCAGCCGGTCCCTCTGCTATGGCTGTGGAGGTCCCACCCAGGGGAGAAGCAGAGGCCCCTGACGCAGCCTCTACTCAGGGCCAGGCAGGGAGGAGCGGTCAGGCAGGGGTTACCGAGACAGGCCGGCCAGGCTATAGCAGCTTGGGAAAAAGAAAGGGGCCCCATACCCAGTCCTGCTGCTCCCTGCTTCTTTGAAAAGGCTAAAAAAAAAAAAGTTTCTTAGCCAGGTGTGGTATTATATCTGGTAGGCTGAGGAAGGAGGATCCCAAGTTCAAGCATAAGCTGGGCGTGGTGACACATTCCTGTAATCCCACCACTGGGGAGGCTGAGGCAGGAGGATTGTTGCAAGTTCAAGACCAGCCTGGGCTACAGTGTGAGCTTGAGGCCAGCCTGAACTGCATAGCGGGACCCTGTCTCAAAAAGACAAACAATAAACAAACCAACTGAGTTCAAGCACAGCTTGGGTAACTTAGCAAGAAATTCTCTCAAAATTAAAAAAAAAAAAAAAAAAGAAAGAAAGCAGGGAGCTGGGGATGTAGCTCATTTTGAAGCCCTTGGCTTCAATCCCCAATACTCCCCAAAGAATTTTTGGAGACAGTATTTGCAGAGCCCTGGCTGTGGTGGGGTGTGGGGGACACGTGGTGTCTCTGTGGACCCTGCCTTCTCCTCTGAGTCCTCCCCGCCTACCCCCCCAGGCCCCCAGGCACTGATGAACATCATGCAGAACTGGTACTCCCTGTTCACACCGGTAGAGGCGGCCACCATTGTGGCGGTGACGGGCACCACGCATACCACGCTGCTGCGGCTGCAGCTGGACACGCTGCGGCGGGAGGAGCTCTGGACCTGCGCCCGCACGCTGGCCCTGCAGTGCGCCATGAAAGACCCTCAGAACTGTGCCCTGCCCGCCCTGACCCTGTGTGAGAAGAACCACGCGGCCTTCGAGGCCGCCTACCAGATCGTGCTGGACGCGGCGGCCGGCGGCCTGGGCCACGCGCACCTCTTCACGGTGGCCCGCTACATGGAGCACCGCGGGCTGCCGCTGCGAGCCTACAAGCTGGCCACGCTGGCCCTGGCCCAGCTCAGCATCGCCTCCAACCAGGACAGCCACCCCGCCGTCAACGACGTGCTGTGGGCGTGCTCCCTCAGCCTCTCGCTGGGCCGCCGCGAGCTCTCGGGCATCGTGCCCCTCCTCATCCGCAGCATCCACTGCGCCCCGATGCTGTCCGACATCCTGCGCCGCTGGACCCTCTCGGCGCCAGGCCTTGGCCCTCTGGGGCCCCGGCGGGCCGCCAAGCCGCTGGGCACCGACCGGGCGCCCCTGTGCCAGCTGTTGGACGCCGCGGTCGCCGCCTACATCACCACCAGCCACTCGCGCCTCACGCACATCAGCCCGCGACACTACGGCGATTTCATCGAGTTCCTGGGCAAGGCCCGCGAGACCTTCCTGCTGGCGCCAGACGGGCACCTGCAGTTTGCCCAGTTCTTGGAGAACATCAAACAGACCTACAAGGGCAAGAAGAAGCTGATGCTGTTGGTGCGGGAGCGTTTCGGCTGAGATGGCAGCGGGGGCCAGGGACGCGGGGCGCAGGGGTCCCCAGTCCCCGCCTCCCCGTCCCCTGCAGCGCGGCGCTGTGGGCCGCGTCAGTATTCAGTCAGGGAAGGGGGCGGGAGGTGTGCGCCTGGGAGTGTGCGAACAAGTGTGCGAGACACAGGAGCAGAAGCCATACCGCCAGCCAGACGCCCGGAAGAGGCGTGTGCTTGGGCAGGCAGGCTGTAAGAGCCCCAGCTTGGCCTTGGGCACCCCAGAAGCAGTAGGCAAGCACCCCTGCCCCTGCCGGGCTCCAGAAGAGGAGCCGTACAGAACCCGGTCCGGGGTGACCTAGCACAGGCTCCTGGCCCCCACCTGCATGGCCAGGGGGTTTATACAAGGGCAGCTGGACTCCCCGCTGTGCCCCACTGCTCAGGGGCCCCCATTCCACTGCCCGGGACCCTCTCCCAGGCTGCCCCACCCCCACGAAGGAGCTCCCAAGGTCTCAGGCCTCAGCCACATACCTCACACTCAGCCCCTTGTCCAGCCGCAACCCCTCGGGCACCAGGATCCCTGGGGAGGCTGGGTCTGGGGTCATCACTCCCCCCACCTGCTAGGCACTGGACAGATGACTCAGGAACCAGGCAGTGCCCCTGCTGCTCACCAAGCATGTGTCAGGATTGGGCACCAGAGAGCCAGGGGACCCCATGTGGAGAGGAGGGGGAGGGGCTCCAAGTCCTCTGCCTCCAGCTGTCACTGTCCCCCCGTCCCTGGCTCTACCCCCTCACTGTACTGTTTCCTATTTCTCTCCAGTCAGCCTCCCTTCCATGTTCGTGTAAGTCCCAGCCAGGCTCTCTGGCCGCCTTGCCCTGTCCCCACTCGCCCCTCTTGCCTTTCTCTTGTATAAGGACAAAGATGGCGTCATTTTGTAACTTTTTTTCTATTTATTGAACCCTATATTGTATTTCCTTTTTTGTTGTTTTTTTAAAAGTTGAAACAGCTTTTTAATTTTATTTTGGGACTGAGGTGGGTCCCCTCCTACCCCGGGGCCAGAGCCTCCCCCTGTTCCCTCAGCAAAAAACAAGAAAGCTCTACGGTCTTATATCTGGTCATAGCTTCAAGTGAGAGGCGCAGGGGGAGTGGCTACAGCACAGGGGACTTCACAGCTGTTAGCTGCTTATTACAAGCCACCCTGCAAATCGGATTAGCACGCCTGGGTGTGTGGGCTTGTGTGTGTGTTTTGAGACAGAGTCTGGCCGTGTATAGCAGTCTGGTCTTGAACTATGTAGTCTAGGCTGGTTTTGAACTCCAAACGATCCTCCTGCCTCAGTCTCTTGACTGCATCCTGGGCTGACAGGCCTGCCTCCCCCACGTCTGACTCATCATTCTCATTTCACGAAGGACAAAGGAGAGGTCCCAGGTCTAAGGCAAAGGTACCCACCCAAAAAGCACTGATGCTTGATTTAGGACCTGACTGCACCCTTCACAATTGCACCGCCCTTGGGAATTAGCGCGGAGTGGCCACTAGAGGGAGTCCGGACCTGGGTTCTGGGCGCCCGTCGGAACTGCAGGGCGGGGCGGCCTCGCAGGTGCTGGACGGGGAGGGGTGGGCGTGACGGGGGTATTGCGTGGCCAAGGCATGTCTGGCCTCTTAACACCGCAAATGAAGCGAGGACCCCCTGCGTCGTGGGCAGCCTTCCTCTTCCTTGCTGGACCTCCCCGTTGAGCGGGGACGCGCAGTGCGCTGCGAGTCTGGCTTATGGTCAGGGCAGGCGAGGACGGCTGCGTTCATGGGCGAGCCGGTGACCGCTAGGGGGCGCTGTAGCAGCGCGCAATCGGGGGCGGGACTCCAGATGCGCTGGGTACAACGATTGGCTCCGGGTGCCGCGCTGGGCTCGAGGGACCCAATCGGAGGCCGCCCCGCCCTTCGCGCAGGTACGTGCGGAGGGCGAACCCGCCCGCGCCCCGTCTCAGGCTGGGCCGGCGATCTGCGCTTCTAGTCCCCGCCGTTTGTCCACGCTGGTGCGGCTCGCGGGCCCGGGGAGCCCTCACTGCGCCTGTCCCCACGGACTGGGGCCACTTAGTCCCCTACTACCCGAATATACACTTGGCCCGGAAATGTCTTCCGCCTCACGCATACACCTTCAGCCAAACTTCCTTTCTAGTCACGCTAGTGGCAACGCCTGTCATCCTAGGACTCAGAAGGCTGAGGCAGGAGGGTCGCCAGGGGTCCGAGGCCAGCCTGGGCTGCTTAAGATCCTGTCTCAAAATATGTCCTAAAAAAACTTTCCTTCCAGCATTCTCAGCAGACTCCCCGGCTCTCTCCCCAACAAGCCCAAGTTAAGTGCCAGTTGTCTCCGCATGTCACCCTCAGGCCCAAGCCCCTACACCCCTAAGTCGGGCTGCGTTCCCTCCCCTTCAGCCCGAGCATCATTCTTGGTAACCCTCACTTAGCTCCATCCAGAAGAGCGTCACCCCAAGACGTCCCTCAAGATTTCATCGCCAACCTCGGGGGCCCCCTTCATCCACAGGAAAACAAGTCTGGCTTTTCCCACCTTCCTCAGTGCAGAAGTGGGGAGCAGGTGAGGTGCAGACCCAGGACGCCAGGACGCAAAGGCTGAAAGTGTAGCCAGGCTGGGAAGCTCAGCAGTAAGCACTGGCCCAAGCACGCTCAAGGCCCAGAGTTCCACCACCAGCGTGGCAAAGGGAAAAAGACGCTGAAACTGTAAGGACGGGGACAGGATAGAATCAGACCATCAGAGCTCCAGGGGTGAAGCTGGGACATTTATTTTACTGTGCAGCAGGTAATACAAACGCTGCCCGCTCTCTACCCTAAGCCCATCTGCCCCTCCCTGGGTGACACCAGCCCAGCCCTGATGACCTGGGCATTTCACTTGACCTTCCCAGTCCCACTCCTAAAGAGCCCCCCTCCCGTCTGACTGGGGGACAGCAGCACCGAGGAGAGCAGGACAGGCTGACCCCGGCCCCAGGACGAGGGAGGCCTGCTCCTGTCTTTTCCGGGCCCGTATGGGCTTGTTCCTTGCCCCGTGTGCCGTTACGAATCCAAAGGGCCCAGGGAGAGGAGACCAGGCACACTCGGCCAAGTCAGGCCAGCTGGTTCCGGAAGCTGGGAGTTGGCATTTAACGGTCAGGGGGCCTAAGGCAGCTTCCTCTTGGGTAACTGGCGGCTGGGAAGGTGCAGCCTCCCTGCCAGGCTTAGGAGAGGAAGGGCTGAGCTGGGTGTGGTGGCACACGCCTTTCATCCCAGAACTCAGGAAGCTGAGACAGGAGGATTGTCTGGGCTACACAGTGAGTTCAAGGCCAGTCTGGACTACATAAGGAGACCCTCTCTCACAACACAAGGGAGGGGCTGAGGTGGCTTCCCTTCTTAAGGAAGGTGCACCCGCCCACCCACGTGTCTGTCTGCCCTGGAACTGCAGCAGAGCCTGCACGAGGTGTGGCCGTGTCAGGGTCACAGGGGCCCTAACGCAGACGGGGAGATGGCCTGCAGCGGATACCTCGACCCGGGCCGGGCACCGGCTCGCCCCCGCCCGCTCCTTCAGACATATCCGGGTCTGTCTGGTCTTCCCGGCAGCGGGATGGCCAGGCCGCTGGCTCCAGGGGGCTTGACTCCTGTTCCTGCTGAACTGAGCCAGTCTGCACAAATCCACTGTGTTTCAGCTCAGTAGGCACAGGAGGCAGAGCCCGGGGAAGCCGCAGCAGGCAGAGAGGTGGGGCGGTGGAGGCGGGGCCTGGGGGACGGAACTTAGCCACTGTGAACACGACTTGGTGTGGACCCTGCTCACAAGCGGCTAAGCCCTGCTCCTCAGGCCTGACGTGGCAGCGGTGGTGGTGGCGGCGGAGGCGGCGGCCCTCTCTGCCACCTCATCCCCAGGTGCAGTTGGGCATCCTCGGTGGCAGCAGTGGCTTGGAGACAGAGCTCAGGGTCGGTTGGAAATCCCTGGCAATGTGATTTGTGACAGACAGCAAATCCCATCCCCAGGAACCCCAGCTGGCCGTGGCACGGGGGTGGGGGGCCCTGGGCGGGGCCAGAGGCTGGCACCTGGAGGGGAGAAAGCAAAGGAGGTGATGTGATTTGGAGACACCACCCTCTGGGGTCCCCACCGGTGTCGCCCTGAACTCCTGGCCAGCAGCAGCAACGTTGGTCCCAGCCCAAGGTGCAGACAGATGCCCTCCGCACCCTTCCAGGCCAGGCGGCTGCGGGAGTTCCAGGGCCAGCTCCAGCCCAGGCGCCACTCCTCCAGTCTCCCACCCCAAGCCCAGGCGGCCAAATGGGGCCACGCAAGGAGAGAGGAAGCCGAGGGGGGGCGGGCAGGCGGGTGAGGAAGTGATCTCACCCCAGCTGGCGCCACTTCCTAGAAGCCCGAAGGGCAGGAGGAAACCACGGGGCCTCCCCCCCATGGCCCTGTCTCCTCAGTGGCCAGGCCCCGGCCTGCACTCCTGCAGGGTGGGTGCAGGCACCAAGCACCCCGATCTGCCCCGACATCCCGTTCCACTCAGCACAGGACCCAGTTTGGCAGACGCTGGCCTCCTCACCCAAACACCCGGCCTGAGTTCAAGACCCAAACGCGGCTTCCCAGGTGCCCGGGAGGCCTGTGCTTCCCCGTCTATAACACCAGGGTAAGAAGTGCCACAGAGCAGTCCAGGGAGCTTGCACCAAGAAGAAGTCTGTCATCAGCCAGCGCCCAGCGCTAGGCGTGGGCCACTGAATCTGTGAGGCCCAGGGAAGAACAAAAATGAGCAAATTAAGAATTTTTTCCTTTTTGAGACAGGGGTTTGGGCTCACTCTATTTCCCAGGCTGGCTTTGAACTCTGCAGCGATCCTCCTGCCTCAGCCTCCCTAATGCTGGGATTATATAGGTGTGCACCACCACTCCTGGCTGTAAATTAAGAATTTCCAGGGGCCGGGGTGCGGCCCAACCCTAAAGCATGCGCTTAGCATGTGCGAGGTTCCTGGGTTCCATCCTCAGCATCACCATCACCAAAAAATAAAACGTAAGAGGATTTCACAACCTTGCAATGAAACATTAAATCAAGATCAGTTCGTTCCAAGGAGGAGTTTGCCAAGGCCACCCTTGCCATGATCCATGGCTGGAAAAGCCCAGTTTTAGAACCAGTCAGATGAATCTGAAACCCACCCCCAGATCCCTGGCTGGGCGGCTCTGGGCAAGTTGCTCCAGCCCTCTGTCCCCCGCAGAAGAGTGATACCAGTTATCTACTGTGTAAGTGGCTGTCCGTGAGGATCCTGGGAGTAATGTGCGTCATCGGGACACTGTGGCGCTGTCACTGCTGTCGCACGGCACAAAGAGGCCAGAAAACGACAAGGATCCCGGTGCTAATGTCCAGATCGCGGGTCCCCGGCCCCTGGGAAGTGGGCAGTGAGAGATGTCCCGTGCCCCCCATACCCACACTCGGCCCACAGTCTCTCCCACACCCACGGGGCCCCCGCCCTGTCCCCTCAGGATCTGGGGGTGTCAACTGGGAGCAGCTCCGGCCCCACAGGGCAGCCAGCCACCCCAAGCCGCCTCCGGAAGTGAGACAGCATATTCGTGTCCCAGGGACGAGAACGGGAAGGGCGGCCATTTGGCCAGGCCTGTTTCCTGTGGGGTTTCCCCTGCACAGAGCCCAGGGCTGCGCCAAGGCCACTCCCCACCCCACAAAAGGTCTGGTCCTGCACGGAGGGGCACCAGGTGCCCCAGGACCGGACACCTTCACCAATCCCCGGCTCCCCCTCGGGGGTCCTGAGACCCAAGCTCGGGGCAGCTGCATGGATGGAGGAGAGGGGCCCTTGTGCCAGGGCCAGAGTGCTGCCCCGGCTGGATGGGGACGCCAGTGTGCACAGGAACGCAGACAGCGGCTACGCACCAGACACACACAGGCCCCCGGGCCCCAGGAATGCAGCAGGGACAGCTTCCGCTGGGACTCCGCCGCCGCAGCCCACAAGCCTGATCCCCAAATACTTTCCACCCTCACAGAGCAGCTGGGATCGGAAAATACCAAGGACTGCTGGCCCCGCCCTGCCCGCCGCCGCCCAGCCTGTCACTAGCGCTTTGCCTAATGGGCCAGACTCTTAACAGAAGCTCCGTGGGCCGGCCAGAGCCGGCGGCCAGCAGGGGCTTCCCGGCCCAGCGCCGCCTGACCACTGATCCCCCACCCTCCACCAGAGCCCTCCCCCCGGCGGGGACGACGACAACTGCCCCCAGAGGTTGGGCAGTCCCAGGGGTAGGCACCCTGGCCAGGGGGTGGGGGGCGGGGCTGTAGCCCACCCATGGCGGGCGCTGGGGGCAGGCCTGGGATGGGAAGCGCATTGAGTCATCGCCTACAAACAAGGGAGATGAAAGGTGCGGCCCCTCCACACCGGAGCCACTCACAGAGCCCCCAGGGGCACCCCGCTGTCCACCCAGGAGGCCCTTCCCTGCGGGTACACCCCACCAGCCTGCGCCCACTTCTGCTGCCCCGCAAGCCTTGGCCTGGAGTTTATCAGCCTATAAGTGGCTTCTTTTTCTTTTTCTTTTTCTTTTTCTTTTTGAAGGATTGGGGGGTTGAACCCAGGGCCTTCGCACTGCGCTTCACCTCCAGACCGCTTTGATTTTTTTGAGCCGAGTCTCACTCAGTTGCCCAGGCTGACCTCCAACTTGTGATCCTTTTGTCCCAGCCTCCCAGGGAGCATCACCATGTCCAGCTGTCACTGGTTTCTGATGGCCTCGGTCCCCTGTTCAGGACAGCCCAGCAATTCACAGACCCATGGCTGGGGGTCCCTGGGCTCCCCACCACACTTTTGGGGTGTCAGTGCCCGGTCCCGGGTGGAGGGGCTTAGCATCTCAAAAGCCGCTTTGCTGCCCCTCACCACCGTGTGCCACATCCCGGACCACCCAGCCCCAGGCCACGGTGCAGTGACCACACCCAGGGTGGCGCCAGCCCCAGCACCCCGGGGCAAGGCGCCACTGGAGTATGACTCAGCCGTGCCCAGCATGGCGCATCCTGCTCTACCCAAGAATCCCCACACACCCACACCCATGACTGTCACACACATCCCTAGTGACTGGCCCTGAAGACTGGGCCTCTCCCAGACACACAATGGGGTGCACCCAGGACACCAGGCAGCAGGCGAGAAAGGGATTAGAGTACCCCCAAAGCAGCGTGGAGCCCAGGGCCTAGGCAGGAGAGGCGCAGGGCACATGGCTCTCCTCTCACACCCGAACGTTCCCAGTTCCAGATACTGGAAAAGGAGGCCAGGGTGATTCCCAGCCAGACCTGAGGACCACAGCAGGTCACACACAGCCAGCCGGCTCCTGGTGCAAAGAGTACCCAAAGTACAGCCAGGAGTAGTACCACACACTTGTAATTCCAGCACTCGGGAGGCTGAGGCAGGAGGATTGCCGCAACTTTGAGGCCATCCCTGGCTACATAGTGAGTTCAAGGCCAGCATAGAATACATGTGAAACCTGTCTCAACTTCCACCCCCTAAAAATAAAATACAAATGACAAAGTCCCAAAGAGAGGGTTGGAGGAAGTTTTCCTAAGACTACCCAGGGTTCCCAAAAGTGTCACTCACTGTGGAGAGAGCCCCCATCCAAGGTGCAGGGCAGACCCTTGAAAAACTTCTGAGGTTGGGCGTGGTGGCGCATGCCTGTAATCCCAACACTAGGGAGGCTGAGGCAGGAGGATTGTTGCAAGTTTGAGACCAGCCTGGGCTACAAAGTGAGCTCAAGGCCGGCCTGAACTGCATAGCAAGACCCTGTCTCAAAAAGACCTCCCCCCACCAAAAAAAGAAAAGTTCCTAAAGATGGATAAGCCCCACATGGATGGCTGACAGCAGGCAGGTGGCCCCACGGTCTGCACAGGCCCTGTCACCCCAGGAATGCAGATGCACAGCGCCTGTCCCACAGCTGCAGCCCACACACAACATGTGGGCTCCACCTGCAATCGGACAGGGTGTGGGCATGGATGAGGGGTCCCTACAAGAACCCTGAGCGTGTATCTCTGCCCTCTCCCCGGCAAGAAGGAATCTTCAGAGATGCAGAGGCTGGGCCAGCACAGACAGGCCCGACCCCCGGACACGCCCTGTCACGCATGGACTCTGCGTGCCAGCCCTAGGCCCAGCCAGCAGCTATTTTAGGTCCCCTCCAGGCCCATGGGCAAGGCCTGCTGCCCGCTGGGGTCTTGAGGGAGCTCCCAGAGGGCACCCTGCAAGCGCAGGAGGCAGTCAGGCCCCTCCTGGAAGCCAGGGCAAGCTCGCACCAGGCCCCGGGGCGCGTGCCTTCCCAGGACGCCGGTACAGGAACACATGTGCCCAGGCTGGCCCGGCAGGGCGTGTGGGCGAGCGGACAGGGTGTGTCCCACATCACCTCGCCCCTGAGCCGGGCACCTGTTGGGCACTGCCTTCCAGCTCGGGCTGGCACAGACAAGACTGCAAAGAACAGGAGACCACCCTGTCACCAGCGGGCAGCTGGCTAGGGCCAGGAAGGGGACGAGGACAGCCAGCCAAGGGCACCTCCCAGGCGTTCAGGAGGCCCTGGGCCTGGTCCCCAACCCAGCCCGGCAGCAAGGTCAGGGCTGGGGCTGGGGGGCACCAAAGCAAAGCTGGAACCAGGGGCCCCTCTGAGGCAGGCATAGAGAAGCCGAGCTTCAGCCAGGGCGCCTCACCTTCCTCCTGCAGTGTAAGGGGATGGGGTCCCCAGAGCAAACAGGGCTGGGGAGTCAGCCCTCTAGGGGACCCCCAAACCTGGCCCGTTCCTACCAGCATTGCACCAGCCACTCCTCAAAGGGGACAGGCGTATCCAGGAGACAGAGACACCCCAAGCCCCAGCTGCACCAGGGCCCACCAGACCCTCCCCACAGGAAACGGTTCCTCCATTCACCCCAACTTGTCAAGAACTTGAAAATGACACCACTTCCCTCTCATCCAGAAAACTCGGGGAGTCCCTTCCTCATGCTTTCCGCCCAAAGCCCAGGTAGGGGCCCCGTGGAGCCCCTGCGCACACCCTGCCCCGCAAGCCCAAGCCCAACTCCAAAGCAACAGGGACCCTACCTCCCTGCCTTCCCAGCAAGTCCCCAGGGTCTCTTGGGGCGGGCCTGGGGGGTTCATATCGGGCCGCCCTTCCCCCATCCGCAGGGATCGCCCCAGGACTCCGTCGCCGTCACCCCAAAGGCCCCTTCCTGGCTTCCCCCCAAGTTCCCGCCGCGCCGCTCCCGTTGGCAAGAGTTGGGGACCCCCCCCAGGCGCACCCCCATTCGGCCCGTGAGGCCGGCTCGGAAAAGTTGCCGCCGCTTCCGCACGCATCCCACCGGGTCCCCCTGGCCCCTTCGGGTCCGCGCCCGACTTACCAGGGAGGGGGAGCTGGCCAGACCCCGAAACGCACGCGGCTCGCGCCCCACTGCTGCCGGCCGCAGGGCCCCGTGCTTTAAAACCTCGCGGCGCTGGGGGGCGGGGCGGGGCGGGGCGTCACCGGGTGCACACCCACCCACCCCACCCCCGTCCCCCAGTTCGGCCTGCACCCCCAGTTTAGGCCCAACTTCGTCCTCCTCGTCCCGACCCAGGTCCGCGATCCGCGTGGGCCTGGCGTCCCGGGCTCCTCCACCCACGCCGCGCGGCTTCGGGAAGTCCCTCCTCTTATCCCGCCCAGCCCTTGCCTGCTCTCCTGGAGGAGCCCTTGCCTCCCGGCCGGGGGTCCCTGAGCCCAAGGGCTCTGCCCTCTCCAGGCTTCCTACCACTCACCCACCCAGGAGTTCCGGGGAGCTCCCCAGCGCCCGGCACCCCTGGGGAGCGCAGCCCAGGGTCCTTCGCTCCTTCCCTGCGCGCCTGCCTCTGCCTCCTCATCCTCCAGCCTCCCCTCCACGAGGAACACGGAGCCATTGTTCCCGGGACGAGGCCCTGCCTCGGGGCCTGGCCCTGAGCCCAGGTGGGGGGCCGGGAACAGGACTCCACACAGCCGCGGCAGGCAGGCGGGGTGCCCTCTGCGCCGGCAGCTCCTTGGGCCCACATGGCTGCCTCTCCGTCCTCCTGGAGAGAGAAGGAGGCTGGCCCCGGGGCCACCGGCCCAGTCACCATTGTCCCGCTGAGGACCTTCAGAGCCCTGCCCAGAGCTAGGTGGTCACAAGGGGAAGAGGGTTCCCAGCCCACCCCCCGAATTTCTCAAATGCTGCCCTGGGCACCCACCTCCAGCAACCCGGGCTCCCCCTTTCCCAAAGATGCTGGGGAGGGGGTGGCCCAGCAGCAAGCCCGGGCAGGGGACCTGGACTGGAGGGACGGGTTGGACACCTGTGTCACCTCACTTCCCAGAATTCCTCCAGTGTGCCCCTTTTGTCCCTCCTAAGTGGGGTCTCAGCAAAAGCCACACCCAGCTGCTACTGTGGGGCCCAGGCCTGGGGCTCCCCAGCTTTCTTCTCATGCAGTCGGAGAGGGAGGCTGGGGCTGGCCCGGCTGCAGGATTCAGCAGGTCGGGGCAGAGCCTCCTGCCGCCCTTGGGGCCCCTGGGAGGAGGATTTGGGGTGGCACAGAATTCCCCAGCTCAGGGCAGGGCCGGAAGGTGGGAACGTGGCCTCCTGAGGGTGGAGTTTCCAGGGCGGGTCTGGGGTCCTCCTGAGGACCTCCACAGGAATACACACATGCACCCCAGAAGTAGAAAGTGTGTGTGTGTGTGTGTGTGTGTGTGTGTGTGTGAGAGAGAGAGAGAGAGAGAGAGAGAGAGAGAGAGAGAAAGAGACAGTCTCACTGTGTAACTCAGGCTGGCCTTTAACTTAATATGTAGCCCAGGCTGGCCTCGAACTTGAAGCAATCCTTCTGCTTCAGCCTCCTGAGTGCGGAGATAACAGGTGTGCACCACTGTCCCTGGCTGAAAGTGGCCCAGTTATAGTGACGTATACCCTGCAGGAGCCTGCCCATGCAGGAGCTGCCGGGCACCAGCTTGTGGGGACTCCCAGAGCACCCAGCCTTCTCTCTAGGGCACCCACATTTGTCCCCACAAGGCCCCAGGCTGCAGCTCCCCAAGGACCACAGCCACCCAGATCAGAGCTTGCCAAAGTAGCCTATTGATTTTTGTGTCCTGTCAGAAAAGGGGGAGGGGATGGGGCAAGGGGAGGCCAGATCAAGTGGCACAGGCCACGCACATGCACACTTTGTTGATTCTCCTGACTGATGTCCACTGAGTACCTGTTGTGTGCTATGTGTGGTTCCAGGCATTGCAGACACACGGGGGACAAGACAGAAAGAAACCCCTGAGGCTCACATCTGCAGGAGCAGGGGATGCACATGGTCAGCAGGTACATGTGTATAAAATACATAGTGTGTTGGGAGCTAAGGGTGGAGGTGGGAGGGATGGGGATGGGGTTGGGTGAAACAAATGCAGCCAAGGGAATAGCAAGTATCCAGCAGGTGCCCAGAACAGCCAGTGCAAAGGCCCTGGGGCATACTGTACACTATTTGAGAAACTGCAGAGTTCAGTTTGATGGGGGTCAGAAGAGGGGTATGGAATGGAGGACAGCTGAAGTTTCTACTCTTGCTACCCCAACTTTCTAGCCAGATGTCTCTGGCCAAGTGCTTATACGTCTGTGAGCATCAGATTCTATCTGTGACACAGCTCGGTTGGTTGCCTGTGGACGCAAGGCTCCAAGATGCACTTTGGAGGCGGGTCAGGGACACACACCAGGCCAACCAGGTGCATGGGGGACCAGGTAAGTGATCCTGCCAAGACAGCGGTGCCACAGGTCACGCCGGCTCACACGCAGGGCGCCTGCCGGGTCCCATGGCAACGCTGCACACAGAGACATCAAACAGGCCTGCCGAGGAAGTCCCACGTCACTGTGGTCAGGGTGGCCCCGCCCCGCCCAGCCCCTGGCTGGCGGCTGGCGCTGTCCCAGGCAGGGCCCCTGGCTCCCGTCGCCCTGACGACTGGCTGTGTTGTGGGCTGTACATGATCCCCAAGTCCCTACCCTGCGCCAGGCACTGCTACTGCCCACATCCGGGGAAGGACACGGTGGTGGCCTCAGCTACTGCCGCTAACCTTTCTATCCAACTGCCACAGACTGGTGTCCCAAGCCCTGTTAAAGACTTTGCTTCCTACCTAGGGTTCGGAGGGCTAGAAAGGACACAGGCATCTGGGGGGACCCCAGCCAGGCACCTCACATCTCTCCCCCAAGGACTGGCCCCAGCATCACCAGGGCCACGGAAACAGCCCCCAGGCCTGGCCCAGCCCCCACCCTGAGCCTGACTCACCCAGCGCCAGTGACATCAAGGCCTGGCTGGCCACCCTGACCTGGCACCTCGCCAGAGCTGGGACAGCCCCCCCCCCACCAAAGTGTCCCATGGGCCTGCACTCTGCAGCTCGGGCCCGGCATGTAGAGGGTTAAGAAGGATCCCTTCTGGGGGTCTCCCCTCTTCATCCTACCCACCCTCTTTCCCGGGGATTTCGGGCCTCAGCCCCTCTGACGTCACTGGGGGTTGCTATGGCAACCGACCGAAGTTCCCAAATAAAATTACCGCGGGCGGGTTAAGTTTCCTAGGACGCAGCCGCCGGGTAAACAATGGCGGTGCAGGCGGGGCGGCCTGGCCGTCTGCGTCCTTCAACCCCAACTTTGCGAGGGCCCGGAGTCCCCCAGGCTCACCTTTTCCGCCCAGGACCCGAGAGCCCCGGAACCCCGAGGGTGCGGACACACAAACGGGGATAGAGAGGCCACCCTGAGCCGGGGAGTGGGCGCGGGGTCCCCGCAAGGAGCAAAGGGGGACGCCAGCGCCCGGCCGATCGCCCCGCCCCCCGGCCCAGCTGTGGCGGCTCCCAGCTACCCGGCTCCCACATCTGGCAGCCGCGCACTTCCTGTCGCCCGGCGGCCTGGAGCGGTGTAAAAATAACCCGCCTCCCCCCCCTCAACCCGCGGGCGTAGACGCGGAGCCTCGGCCCGGCAGGGCCAGGGGAGAGAGAAAGCGTGCTCGGAGGCGGCCATGGCCTCGGGAGAGGCCTTACCAGAGCCACCAGGAGCGGAGGGGACAACACCACAGTCTGCACTGCACCTCGGGGAACAGGGGCTGCGGCTCTTGATTGCTGGCAGGCCGGGTTTAAATGCATTTACCATTTAGACAAGTTCCAAAACAAAAAGCCTCCTGGCTTCAGTTTACCTATCTGTGAAATGGGAACGGTAAGTAGTACCCACTTCAAGGCCCATCTGCTCAGTCTAGGTTGTGCCTGAGTGGTGAGCGCTTGCTTAGGTGGTGCAAGGCCCTGCCCCCCACACACACACCAGCACCGCCAAAAACAGAAAAACTGCGCTTGTTCCATCTTTACCGTTTCTCTCTCCCAGGGAACCCCTGAGAATCCTTCCAAGTACAGTTACCACATACAACACACAGAACCACGACAGGCACGGTGCCTCACACCTGTAATCCCAGCACTCAGGGGGCTGAGGCAGGAGGGTCACCTTGAGTCTGATGCCCGCCTGGGCTACATGGGGAGCTCCTGTTTCAAAAAACCAAAGACAGCCGGCCATGGTGGTGCACGCCTGTAATCCCAGCACTTGGGAGGCTGAGGCAGGAGGATCGCTGCGAGTTTGAGACGGGCCTGGGCTACAAAGTGAGCTCAAGGCCAGCCTGAACTGCGTAGGGAGACCCTGTCTCAAAAAGACAAAAAAAAAAAAAAAAAAAAAAGACAAACCAAAACACACACACACACAGAACCAGTTCCACTGTATTTCAGATACACAACAGATCTTTTTTAAAGTATAAGTGTCTCTCATGCAATATTTGGAACACAAGAGATAATAAAAAACAAGAGATAATTAAAAAATTCTTTTATTTGTTCTGCATCTGAAATTTAAATTTATCTGGATGGCCTTTTTGTTGTTATTGTGAAATCTGCCAACCATATCCCCACACCTTATCGTCTCTGCTCTGCATACACGGCAGCAGCCAGGCTGCCTGAGTCCTGCTTTGGCCCTTCTGCCCACCCATAGTCTCCACAGTGGTCTCCTGATCCCCTCCCACAGCCTCCCTGGTCCCCACCTGCCTCTGTTTCTTTCTTTTTTTTTTTTTTTCTTTTTTTGGTCTTTTTTAGACAGGGTCTCGCTGTGCAGTTCAGGCTGGCCTTGATCTCACTTTGTAGCTCAGGCTGCTCTCGAACTTGCAAGGATCCTCCTGCCTCAGCCTCCCAAGTGCTGGGATTACAGGTGTGCGGCACCATGCCCAGCTACTGCTTCTGTTTCTCTGGGTTGTTTTTTTTTTTTCCCAGTACCAGGAATCGAACTTACAGCCTTGAGCTTGCCAGGCAGGCGCTATGCAGCTGAACTAAATCCCCAGTCCTCTGCTTCTGTTTCTTTATTCCACCCTTTGCCACTCAAACTCCTGACCATCCTCCCAAAATCCTTTTTCTTTTTTTCAGATTTTTTTTTCTGGTACCAGGATTCACTCCTTTTTTCTTTTTTCTTTTTTCTTTTTTTTTGGGTCTATTTGAGACAGGGTCTAGGTTTGCATTTCAGGCACACCTTGAGCTCCCTTTGTAGCCCAGGCGGGCCTGGAACTCCCAATGATCTTCCTGCCTCAGCCTCTCAAGTGCTGGGATTACAGGCATGCGCCACCACGCCGGACCATCCCCTGCCTTTTTAAATTTTTTTTTTTTTTTTTGTACTGGGAATCAAACTGAAGACCTTGTGTGCCCCTGAGCTATATCCCCGGCTCTCAATTTTATTTTTTTTAATTTTTTTTTTATTTTTCATTTTTTAGAGAGCATCTCACTAAGTCACTAAATTTCCCAGGCTGGGCTCCTGAACTTGAGGTCCTCCTGTTTCAGCCTTCCAAAATGCTGGGATTATAGCCACAGCTCCCTGCACCTGACTCTGAGCATTCTCCAGGAACCCTCCCGTGCCTCCCCACCGTGCCCTCTGCCTTTGACTCTTCAGGAACCCGGTACATCTCTTACCTCCTGCGTTTGAGTGATTGATTCCATCGTTTGACTAAGTTGCACTTTTTGCGGTGCTGCTGGGGATGGAAGTTCAGTCCTCCAGCAGGGTAAGTATGTGCTTTATCTGCGCGGAACCTCGGCACCTGAACGTTTTTCTTTTTTCCTCTTGTTTTGTTTTGGTTCTGAGTTTGGGGATTTTTTTACACAGCACTATGTAGCTCAGGCTGGCCCGGACCTCACTATGTGTCCCACACTGGTCTTAAACTCGTGGGAATCCTCGTGCTTCAGCCTCCCCCCACACACACCCTGCTTGCATTTCTTACACATTCCAGAGGCAGTTACTCTAGGGCAGCGGATGCCTGGCGAGGGGGACCACTAGGGGGTGCTGGGACAACCCGAGTGAGACAGGCCCTGGCCCCGGGGCACCCCTCCTACCCAGGGAGGGATTGGCACGGCCTCTGGAGGGACACAGCCTTCAGCCACCTGTGTCCAGAGTCCCAAGGAGCCCCAGGCCCCTGGGCCTTCCCACCCACGCTCAAGCTTGGGCTTGGCATGCGTGGCCCCTCTGCACAGGGACCTCGGGTATCAGACTGCGGCCAGGAGAGGCATAAACCCGAAGAGAGGGACTTGGGAGTCCACGTCACGCTAGGCCCCGCTTGGCCTCCTCCTGGCAGAGGAAGTCGACACTGTGACTCAGTTTCCCCAACCTGGGAACCGTCGAGGGCTCCGGAGAACACGACATGCGTGACTTAGATACACAGGTGCGAGAACAGGGTTTGGAACACAGACTTACTCGTGAAGTGTTGGCTACTTTGGGAGCAGATTAGGTCACACAGCAAAGAGGTAAAGGTCACCGTAACCATGACATCCAGCCCTCCTGACCACCCCCATTCCAGCCTCGGGCCGCTCCTCCAATCCATGTAGGGAAGTGGCATTGACCTGATCGCCTCGGCCAGAGGGCTCGAACCCGGGCCGCCGCGGCGCGTACCGCTGTAGCCTGGCAACGCGCTGTTTGTTGGCGGGGGCGGGGCGGCGGTGACTCAGCGCGGCGTGACGGCGGCCGGGCGCCCCACCCCCACCTACCCCACCCCAACCCCACGGGGCGCAGGAAGCGGTGAGTAGGCCCGCATCGTGTTCCCTGAGACTCCCGGCCACTCCCTCTCGGTCTGGGCTTCCGAGCCCGTGCCTCAGTTTACCCAGCAGTCAAGGGAGGCGTCTTTGCCGGATGCATTCATTTCCTATTTTTGAACCTAGGCTTTCACACTGAGCTATGTCCCCGACCCTGTTTTTATTTTTACATTTTGAGACACGGTTTTTCTAAGTCGCTAAGTTGCCCAGCCTGGGCTCCAGCTTGTGATTCTCCTGCCTCAGCCTCCCAGAGTGCTAGGATGACAGGCGAGTGCCGCTACACCTTTGCTCAAAGCCTGCGACCTCCCCGAGCCTCAGTTTCCCCATCAACAGGCCCAGGGCTTGCAGGCATCCAGAGGGAAAGGATGGGGGCCGGCCCTCTCAGCGCCCCATCTGCTGCCACCGTAGGACAGCGTGGGCAGCCCCAGAGAAAGGTGCATGCGGGTCGCTGCGGAGGCCCCCCGAGTGGAGGCTGAGGCAGGCGGCACCTGCTGCCCGGCGGGGCTTGCGTGAGTCACTGCCCAGCAATGAGCAATGAGTCACACTGGGCCTTCCCGCTCCCGCAGCTCCACAAAGGCGCATTGAGCGCCGCGTCCCGCCCCCACCCTCCCGCCGGCCGCTGGGGTGGGCCGGGCACAGAGGCCCCGGGGCTCCCCAGAGCCTGGCTTGGGCCTGCAGGCGCCAGCCTGTTTCCGCCACGTCTGTGAAAAGCCGCCCTCCACACCCCTGCGTCCCCGGGGAGGGGGCTCCAGGCCGCCTGAGTCAGTGGGGCACAGCTGGGGTCACACGCACTAGCGGGCAAACTGAGTCAGGCCATCCGGAGGAATTCTAGCAAGACGTGTCCAGGACGGTGGTGGGCGGGAAGACAGAGCGCTGGGCGCTCCCTAGACTTGGGACCCCTCGGCCCAGGCCTTACCCCTTGGGGGCGAAGGCAGAAGCCAGAAAGGGGGTGGCTGAGCTCAAGCCACAAGGTCGTAAAATCTAAGGAGCCCCCAAAAAGTCCATAATCAAGAAGAATCTATGTCTTAACTTACTTTAGCAGCACTGGGGCCTTCCTAGTGAGCTGCACGCCTAGCTCTCTTTGTTTTTTATTTTGAGACAGGGTCTGGCTGTGTTGTTAAATTGCCCAGGCTGAGCTCAGACTTGGAATCCTCCCGCCTCAGCCTCTCAGAGGGCTGAGATTACAGGTGTGCACCACCAGTCCTGGTAATACCAGATTTTTATTAGTCCGTGTTTGTAATACATAGTGATCACAGCCCCCGTGGGGAGTTACCCCTGCGTGTAACGCATCTTTTTTTTCATCCTGGCCCCCCCATCTCCTGTTGCCTTCATTTGCAAAAGCTCTATCTCCATTCTTCTTGGTCATACCTTTTCCCTTTCCTCCCTCCCCACTCTCTCTGTCTCTCCATCCCCTTCCCATTTGCAATTCAGTTTGTTTTTTTTGGTTTTTCTCCGGTACTGGGAACCGAAATCACGACCTTGCGCATGCCAGGCAGGCGCTTTTGCCGCTGAGCTAAATCCCCAGCCCCTTCCCCTTCCCATTTGAAAAAGATCTCCCTACTTCCTATTATCTATCTTTTACTTCAGGTATAAATATTGCAAATATGCAATACTGCACCTTCTGTGTCTGATTTATTTCACACTGCGTTATGATCTCAAGGTGCATCCATTTACCTACGAATGCCTCAAGTTTATCCTTCTTTATAGCAGAGTAGTACTCCACGAAGATGAACTATTTTAAAATAAAAGCTTTATTGAGATACCATTTACACACTAAACCAGGCATCATGGCGCACACCTATAATCCCAGCACCTGGGAGGCTGAGGCAGGAGGATCGATTCACCTTCAAGGCCAGCCTGGGTTACACAGTGAGACCCTACCCAAAAACAACAAAATGAAACAAACAAAACGGGCTGGGGATATAGCTTAGTGGTATAAGCACCTGCCTGGCAAGTGCAAAGTCTTGAGTTCAATTGCAGGTACCAAATAAATAAATAAATAAAACAAAATAGACAACAACCAAAACAAAACATGCCCAAGGAAGACAGGTGGACTTTATCTCACAAATAACTGAGGAAGAGAGAAAGCAGGAGGATGTGGACCCTTAGGCCGAGGGGGGAGTGCACAGAGGTGACAGAGTCTACAGAGAGGGTGAGGACAGCCGCGGAGAAAGGAGACTGCATGTGGCTGCTGGTGCTGTGGTTGACCTGGAGGCTGCCCGAGGCATAACGGGGGAGGTGGCAGGGCCAGTGTCCATGAGACCAGCTGGGGCCAGCGTGTGGGCACTGTGTGATGTACCGGAAGTTTAGGAGCCACATGGGAAAAAAAAAGGGGGAAAAAGTGGAAGTTTGTTTACTCATTTCAGGCGTGGGGATGAACCTAGGGCGTCCACAGCAAGTGACAGTCTCAGCCTGCTTGTATTTTGACACAGGATCTCCCTAAGTCACTAACTTGCCCAGGCTGGGCTTGAACTTTCGATCTTCCTGCCTCAGCTTCCGAAACAGCTGCCTTTTCATTTTACTTTACTTTTGGTTTTGATTTTTTGGAGACAAGGTGTCACTGTGTGGGCCAGGCTGGCCTTGAACTCCCTATGTAGCCCACACTGGGATTATAGGTGTCTGCTACCACCCCCAGCTTCGTGTTTATTTCAGATTCTTTCTTTCTTTCTTTCTTTCTTTTTTTTTTTTTTTTTT
>NW_004955415.1:32637354-32641444 GCF_000276665.1 Chinchilla lanigera
TTTTGGTCTTTTTTGAGACAGTGTCTCAGTATGCAGTTCAGGCTGGCCTTCAACTCAACTTATGTGGCCCAGGCTGGCCTCGAACTCACAATGATCCTCCTACATCAGCCTCCCAAGTGCTGGGATTACAGGAGTGCACCACCACGTCTGGCTACTTCAGATTCAAACTCCTCCCTGGCTATCAAGGGGCAGCATAACCTCACCTCCTCAGAGAAGCCCTCCCAGATTGCTCCGGATCTTCCAGGCTAGGCCCTGTCCCTCTCCTGAAATCCCTCATTTCCAGCTCTCAGTCCTGAAAACCGTGACGTAACCCAGCAGCTCGTCACCTGTCCCCACCCCCAGCCTGGCAGGTGGTGGCAGGTGTCACATCTACTGTGCTCTTTGGCATCCCAGGGATACAGTAATTGTTGGTGTATTGATTCAACAGGTATCAACCAAAGCCTTGTTCCAGGCGTCACAGCAGTTAACAGTTCTGGCCCCAAACTGGGGACAGCGGAGCTCACCTGTAATGCCAGCACTCTGGGAAGCTGAGGCAGGGGGATCCCAAAGTCAAACCCACCCTGGGCAATTTAGAGACTTGGTGAAACACTAGCTCAAAATTTAAAAAGTTAAAATGGGCTGAAGATGCAGCTCAGTGCAGAGGTCCTGGGTTCAATCCCCAAAACCCCAGTACAAAATAATAATAATAATAAAGTTGTGGCCTGGATTTGACAGTTGAGTAGAGGAGACAACAGGATAGCGTTCGGCATGTTCCAAGGTGACAAGACTTTGAGGGAAAACAGCAGGAGAGACCAAGGAGAGGCCATGGGCTGGGAAGAAAGGCTCCAACGCACCATCACTGCAACAGGGACCTTGGTGCGAAGGGAAGGACGGCAGGGAGCAGCAGGTGAGGGCCGGGCAGGGGCGTGGGGGCAAGGCAGAAGGTTACGTCAAGGTTTCCAGCTCTGAGATCCGGCCTCGGGGGAATTCAGGAGGGGGAGAGGTGGAAGCTTCAGGATTCTGAGCAGAGAAAGAAAAGGATTTGGGGTTCACAGCTGGCCTTTGGCAGCTGCTAGAGGAACGGGCTGCTGGGGTAAGAGGACCCAAAAGGCGGCGGGACTAGAATTTTCCGGGGGGCAGGATGGGACCTGGACCAGCAGGGCCCTGCGGGAGGCAAGATTCTAGATGTTCTGGGGAGCAACGGGTCAAATCCGTGCATGGGCTGCTTCTGTGAATAAAGGTTTGGAGTGCATGTTGGAAGCCATCTCTTTTTCTTTCTTCCCCTGGGGACTGAACACTCGGCCTTTGCACTGAGCTACACTCCCAGCCCTTTTTATGTTTTACTCTGAAACAGGATCTTGCCAAATTGGCCAGGTTGGCCTTGAGCTTGGGATCCTCCTGCCTCAGCCTCCCAGAGTGTGGAGATGACAGGCATGCACAGGGCTGGAACTGGCATTTAGGAGGCAGGGAGAACGGCAAGAGAGGCTAATGCTAGTTTGTGGTTAAGGGAATGAGCTGAGAGCCCACGTTAGACTGAGACTCGTGAATGTTGTACCGCCTCAGCCTCACAAGTGCTAGAATGACAAGTGTGTGCCATCATGCCCGGTTTACCTTGCTCGTTCTTAGGAGCACGAGTGACACGTACATGTGGGCAGACACAAGCACCACTCAAGACCCTTAACCAGGCCTCCTAGTGTCCAGTGGCCTCAGCCTCGGGGTACTCTGACAGCTGGGGCTCGGCCCTGATGGAACGATCACACTAGGGTCTCCAAGGGGACAGGAGGTGGCTGAAGCCAGAAGTCTCCAGGGAGAAGACCAGGACAGGGCTATGAGTCACAGCTCGGGCTCCTCATGAGTCAGCAGTGGCACCGGCCCTGGGCAGGGGACTGGGGGGGGGCAGTTCCCACGCCCCAAGGAACCCGCGGCCAGTGCTGGGACTTCCCCATGCTGCTCCCATCCTGGGCAGCACCGAGGTCGCTCAGAGAAGGCAGCATGAGAGTCTTGGTGGACAAGAGACTGGGGCAGGAGCCAGGACAGGGCAGGGGCCCCCTTTCCCAAGGTGACCCGGCTCCCGAATACAAGGCTATGGGTGCAGCAGGAAGGACTAGAGCTAGACACTCAGTGACTCGCGGGCGGGGGCGGGCGGGGTTGTGGGGGAGGGCAGCACTGGGGGCCGCATTCGGCAGATTCCTGCCCTGCGGGGCCTCTCCCATGGCGTGGCAGCCCCACCTGGGGGGTGTATGAGTGGCGAGTCCTCTAGCGCTGTGGGAGGCCGAGAGCCTAACCCGATCCCCACCCGGAGGGAGGGCGCCCACCTCTGCTGCTCCCTGCTGGTGGCTGCCGGCAAACCCGTAGCCAGGCGAGGCTGCAGGTCGGCAGAGACCAGAAAGACCTGGCACAGGCAGACTCTGAGGCTGCAGGCTCTGCCACCCCGGGCTAGGCGCTAACCCCTTCTGGTCCGGTCTGTAGGACCAGGCGCTGGCCCTTTCTTGTCCTGTCTGTACTAAGGACACGTTCTCTTGAGTGGCTCGCTGGGAGAGGCTGAGATGATGTCAGTCTTCCTGACACTGGGAAAGAGAAGCCAAAAAAAAAAAAAAAAAAAAGATGGGGGCGCTGGCTATCTTACCCCGGGGCAGAGAAGATGAGGTTTTATGTGTCCGTGGATGGGAAGGAATTTCGTGTATCCCAGGGCCTCTCCTTCCCCTTTTCCAGCTAGCACTGGGGACAGGATGGAAGAGGGACGTGAACAGGGCCTGGCATGGTGGCGCATGCCAGTCATCACAGCACTTGGGGGAGTGAGGCAGGAGGATCCCTAGGAGTTCGGTTTTTTGTTTTTTTTTTCTGGTACCGGCAATCGAACTCACAACCTTTCGCTTTGCCAGGCAGGTGCTGTGCCGCGGAGCTAAATCCCCAGCCCAATCCCTAGGAGTTCAAGGCCAGTCTGGGCTCCATAATGACCTCTTTGCTTGTGTGTGCGTGCAGCCACCACACCCTGCCTCCCCACCCCAAGGAGTCATCCTGTTTAGGGGTGGTCACATGGAGCAGGACCTGATCCCTCTTAATTTCTGGGTGCAGAAACAACAGCCTCAGAGCTGGGGATATAGCTCAGTGGCATAAGCGCCTGCCTGGCAAGCGCAAGGTCATGAGTTCGATCCCTGGTACTGCAAAAAATAAAATTAAAATAAAAAATAAACAACAGTCTCTCTGGCCAGCTGGAGCTCAGCTTCCTAACTGGGAGGTCGGGAAGGGGGTCGGTCTAGGAGAGACTGAGGCAGGAGGGACTAAAGGGAGGGGGCGCTAGGGCCTGGCAGGGTAAGGCCACGGCCCCATTAAGGTCAGGGCCTGGCACTGAGGGGCCTCGGAGTCCTCTCCATCCCCTCTGAGGCTGGGAGTAGAGGAGAAGCCGGGTGGGGGCACTGGTGGGTCCCTTCCTGCAGGCAAGGCTGTGTTGGGGGTGCATGGGAGTCTGGGTGTGCACCTCTGGAGGACCCTGGGAAGCCCTCACCAGGGTACAACTCCTTCGACCACATCCTGTGCCAGGCCTATGTCCAATGGTCCCAGTTCCCCGTGTCCCCAAGTGTCCCTGGATTCCACTGTGTCCCCGGGCTCCTCTGGTGCTCTTGGGACTTGCTGGGGACTTTGGGGGGCGGTTCTATGAGCCTCACCCTCTGCTTCTGACCTGTGTGGCGTCGGAGGGCTCCCCGTGCTTTTGTGTAGCTGTGAACTCCGCGGCGGGCCATGCCCGGTCACTGTCACACACATGCTGCATCCCCGCGGACGCGTTCTACGTGCTGAGTGTCTTTTGGGCGCTCGGTTCTCCAGAGGCCACGCGTGTGTCAGGATCTGTGTCTGTCCTTGTGTCTGTGCCCCTGGGCTCTAGTTGTCAAGATCCTCCTGTCCCTGGGGCTCCCAGCATCTTGTGTGGGTCTGGGGCTCCCCGGCGTCCCTCCGCGAACGGCCTGCGCCCTGGACCCCAGTGTCCTGCCGCCCCCCCACACGGGTGGCGTCTCGGAGCCCCTGCACCCCCGTTCTCCGCGCGGGTGAGTCTGGGTCCCCGCCCGCGCCCCTGTCCCCCTTGCCCCGCAGGTGTCCCCGCGTGCGTCCGGGGCGC
>NW_004955415.1:32641788-32702598 GCF_000276665.1 Chinchilla lanigera
TGTGGCTCGGGGAGAGGACGGGGAGGAGGGGGCCGCGAGGGGACCGGACTGTCCGAGGCGACCAGGCCGCCCGGACCCCAGCAGGGCCTTCGGGGAAAGGCGGCCCATGGGGCGCGCTTGGGGTCAAGGTCGTGGGTGCAGCGGAGCCCGGAGCTCGCGACCCGGACCCTGGGGCCCCCCAGCTCAGGCGGCCGCGCTTTGTTCTCGGGGCGCAGGGCGGGGAGAGGCCCGGCCCGCGCGAGCCCCCAGCCAAGTTCACGGCGCGCTCGGGCCTGGTTGTCGCCGGGCTGTCACTACAGCGACCACTTCAGGGTAGGACCGAGGCTAAGGCTTTGTGAACAGCTGCCCATCCTCCAAAACTGGCCCTAAAATGGAAAAATGGCCCAGAGCACTGCTTAGGAACCCTTTTGCAGCGACAGGGCACCTTCCGCAGGGACCTCGCCCTGGAGTGCTGGCTGTTGGGAGAGAGACACTGCATTGGTTACTGGGGCTGAAGCGGAGAAGCCCCCTTCTTTCCCCCACCTTCTCCCCCTCCACTGCCCGATACTCACAGATACATTTGCAAATTGACAGAGAGAAGACCACTAAAGCCAGGCCCTATACATAGGCACACAGTATCCCTATGAATACTATTGCCACCCCTAGGAGCACTGATACACGTGCAGACAGTCACTCACAGAGATACGGCCACGTGGGCACACACATCACTCACAAGGGCTGGGAGTGCAGGGCTGACATGCCCGAGAACATCTGCCACGCTGAAGAAGGCAGCCACTACCCGTGGTGGCCACAGCGTGGGACAGGCTTGCCCAGAGAACACACACAGAAACATGGATGCCCGCTGCCACATGGTCACCCACATACTACTGCCCAGAGGAACTGACAACCAGACCCCTAAGGTGCAACACAGGTACACAGACATCATTTCCACACAACTCGGACATGGAGACACATTTGTGTACCTTCAAAAACAAGGACATATCTCCTCCCCCTCAGCAGTGCCAGGCCCACAGAGATGGCAATGCATGAGAGCAGGTCACTGGGATCCTCTTTTTTTTGTTTTTCGAGACAGGGTCTCATCAAACTGGCCTTGAACGCCCAGCGATCTTCCTGCCTCAGCCTCTGGGTGCAGCCTCTGGGTGTCTCCATGCCTAGCAGTTATGGGGTCTTGACATACACACACACAAAGCCGCCAGGAACACAGCTGCACGCTCTGACACATGGCTATGCACAGTACAACGGATTCTCCTAGACACGTGCAGTGACGCTGCCACCCACAGAGGAACACCTCAGGGACCTACACTGGTGATCACCTACCTTCACACTTGATTCTGCATCCAGACACTTGGACACCTATGGCAGTACTGGCATGCACACAGACATATCTCAGGCACACTGGCGTATAACAGCCTCACAGGGAAGCAGCACCTGAATATACAAAAATTGTTACCTAGCTGGGGTTATAGCTTAGTAGCACAGCGCCTGCTTGGCAATCAAGAGGTCATGAGTTCTATTCCCGGTACCAAAAAAAGTATTGTTTTCTGGTACCAGGAATCGAACTCAGGACCTTGTGCTTGCCCAGGCAGGCACTTGTGCCACTGAGCTATATCCCCGGCCCTCAAAAAAATAAAAAATAAAAAAACTGTTACCTAGATAGCCACAGACAACACTTCTTTTGTTTTTTTGGCAGTACTGGTGATGGAAGCCAGGGCCTCAAATATGCTAGACAAGCACTCTCCCACTGAGCTACATTATTTTGAGATAGTCTTGCTAAGTCATTAAATTGCTCAAGGTGACCTCCAAGTTGTTGATCTTCCTGCCTCAGCTTCCTGAGTAGAATATTTGTTTATTTGGCATCTGTTTTATGCCAGAAAGTTTTAACAGTGGGGATAGATCTGTGGATGATGGCAAAATCTGGGGCTCCTTAGAGCTGACATTTTAGTTGGGGGTAGGACCAGGGTGACTTGATCTGTGGCTGACACAAAGATTACTGTCAAACCTAGTGACAATAGATGCCAGACACTTACTATGCTGGCTCACACATCGACCTGCAGTTACACACAATTAGCCTGACAGACACCCACAGCGTGCTGACATTGCACACACAAACAGAAGCCCACATGCACACACCTCACACACACACACTTGTGGCAGAGAGACAGCCATCCACTGTAGAGCACACCCACCTGCACTGGCAGACACCCGCAGAATGCTGAATAGCCCAGCAGAGCACCCTCGGAGAGAGGCTTCCCCACTGATGCATGCACACACAGACAGATGGAGCCCACCTTGAACGGAAGCCAGGGTCACCCTGCACCAGGAGCCTCAGGAGAAGTGCCCAGATCCTGCCACTTCTTTTTTCTGGTACTAGGGATTGAACCGAGGGCCTTCACACTGAGGTACATCTCCAGCCCGGTTTAGTGGGTTTTTTTTTTGTTTTTTGTTTTTTTTTGGCAAGGGTGTGTGTGTGTGTGTGTGTGTGTGTGTGTGTGTGTGTTGCTAAGTCACCAAGTTGCCCAGGCTGGCTTGGAACTTGCAGTCCTCCAGCTTCAGCCTTCCAGAGGGCTGGGATGACAGGAGTGAGCCACTGTGCCTGGTTGGATTTCCCATTAATCCACCTCCTCCATGGCCCCCAGCTTCAACCCATGAGGAGAGCGACCCTCTTCACCTCCTCCAGCCCTGGCCCCCTACCCAGGGGGCTGGCAGGGAAGGAAGCTGCACTCACCGCCCACTGCCCCCCGAGGGCTGGACCAGCCAGATGAGCCCGTTGTGTGAGGGCCGGCATGACAGACCTGACAGCTGAAAGGGAAGCCTGGGGGCTGGCCCGGAAGGACAGCATGGGGACCTAAGAGGCCACACAGGTGCCAATGAAATGAGAAAGCCCCAACTGCCAGTCTAGACAGCCTGGGTCACCAGTGTGACCCCATGGACACACCCATGGGGCTGCACCCCTAGAATGGGTTCTTTGTCTTCCCAGTTCTGACCTCTTCCCTCTGCCTCCTCTCCACTGGCTGTGCTGTGCACGCACACGCGCGCGCGCGCACACACACACACACACACACACACACATACATGTACTCTGTACACACAGACAGCACAGGACTTGGTTTTGAACTTTTTTTTTGAGAGCGTCTCACCATGTAGCCCAGGCTGGCCTCGAACTCAAAGCGATCCTCCTGCCTCAGCCTCCTGAGTGCTGGGATTACAGGCGTGCACCGCCACACCTGGTAGGAACAGATGCATCAGGCCAACCCTCCCAGTTACTGTGAGAAGGGGTGAGGGGCCCTTGGTGGGGCTCTGAAAGCCGCACCAGTCAGTCCTGCATCAGTGCCCATGCCTGCAAGTGGGAGACAGAGCCCCATTTCTGTCCCAGGTACTGCAGAGTCTAGGCAGGACCTGACCCCAGCCCAGGAGCCCCCAGAGGCCCTAGGTCCCCACGGTGAGGGGTGTGACAGGCAGCTGCAGTCACCAGGTGCAGGGGAAAGTAGGGAGTGCAGGGCCAGACGCTCGCGGTCGATTCCGACAGCGGCAGACAGGCGCACGCTGCGCAGCGCGGGAGCACCGTCAGACACAGACACAGGAAGCACAGTCAGACCCAGACTGCGATCCCGGGGACAAAGAGACAGGCAGACCTAGACAGACGCGGAGGGCGGGAAGCCTGCGCGACACAGGCGGACAAAGAGACAGGCGGACAGGGCGGGACCGGGACCACCTCCGCCCCTCCTCCGCCCGGGCCACACCCACCACGTCCACGTGCATTGCCCCGCCCTCGGCCCAAAGCCCCGCCTCTTGACCGAGCCCCCCCCTTCCCCGAGGGGGGGTCCCTTCTGACCACCCAGACCCTGTTCTCCCTGAGTCCCCAGGCTTGGGGGGGACCTCAAGCCGGGACTTCCCCGCTCTTCAGGACAAGGTCAAAGTCCTGCGAGGACAGCCAGCACCCTGAAGGAGTGTCCCCAAGACACCCACACCCCCCACCTCGTGTGACCAGAGTGGTTTTTACAGTCCCGCCGCTGTTAAGAGGATTGAGTCTGGGGGCCAGCCCCATGCAAGCCTCCGGGGGCTCCAGAGGGAGCGTCCTGGGAACGGTACTGGCCTGAGTGGTCGGCTCACAGGGGCTGGGGAAGGGCCCCTGGGGTGGTGGCAGGTCTCCAGGGGCACGCTCAGGGCTAGGGTCTGGGCGGAGATGCACTCTGGTGCCACCAGGCCTCGGGCATTGTGGGGTTCACCCAAGGTCAGCGCGCCTCAGGTTCCTGATCTGCTCCGGGGTCACTCCAGGAGCTTTCTTTGGGACTTACTATACCCTTTGGTGCAGCGATGAGGACAGGGTTTTTATTTATTTTGCTGCGCTGGGGATGGAACCCGGAGCCTCGCCCATTCTAGGCATGCTCTCTGCCACCAGGACGGATGACCCTTGGCTTGAGGAGTCCCCAGACCTTGGCACTGCTTGGCCGGCAACAAGACTCGGGGACACGGAGGGGGCATGGGCGCTCATCCCCAGGAGGCCCTGGAGCGGGGCTGGGTCGCTTTGACAGAGGAGGAAGTGCGGAGGGCAGATGGCTCATGGCTCGGCACCCCCACATCAGGGGGTCAGGCTGCCCCTTCCCCCCATCACCCACTCTCTCTGGCCCTCCCAGTCCAGTCAGGGACTCTCCACAGTTCCCCGGGGTTGGGTAGTTTCGGGGTATTCATAAACAGCCTTGCAGCACAGGTGAAAACCCAAAAAGCACTACATTGTATTAAAATGGCTTGTTTATCAGGGCTGTGCAGGGGCACAGGAAAGCATTACATTGTATTAAAATGACTTGTTTATCTCTCAGTACAGCCTTGTCCCTCCGGCCAGAGCTGGAGGGTTGCCAGACATCCTGGGGCCCCTGGAAAATCTCTCCTTCCTCTCCCCTTCCTAGACCCTGTGGTCTCAGACCCCCAAGCTGCGGGGGTGGGCGCGCCCTGAGGCCGGCCGGGGATGCCTTGCAATGCCTGAATACCGCCTGCCGCTATCTCCTGCTTGGCCCGGATGTAGGGACGAGAAGTTGGCAACTCGTAACTGCTTGCTGACCTACTGAGTCGAGGGGCCATACCCCCCTCTTATCCCCATCACCCAGCTTGGTCCCGGCCCCTGCCAGACCCCTCTTCCAGTCCCTGTGATGCTGCAAGGGTTTGGGGGAACATTCAACCTGTCGGTGAGTTTGGACGACTCAGGCAAACCATCGACCGTTGAGTGGACCCCGAGGCCTGGAACTGCCGCCCTTCTGTCCGGAGCCCCACCTTCCAGATCTGGGGAGACCCCGCCCCTTCGGCCACAATCAACATTCATTGTTGTCGGTGGGTTGTGAGGACGAAGGCTAGACCCACCGGGGGATGAATGTCACTGTGGCTGGGCCGTACTCAGCCTGGGGAGGGGGCCCTGGGAAGAGGGCAGAACCCACCCAGACTCTGCCCCCACTCACCCCCACCCTGGGGGGAGAAGGGCTGATGTGTGTGATTTTTTTTTTTTTTCCCATTATTGGGGGTTGAACCCATAGCTTTCACACCAAGCTGCATCCTCAGCTCTTTTTTTACTTTTTATTTTGAGACAGGGTTTTTGTTTGTTTGTTTGTTTGTTTGGCCTTTTTGAGGCAGGGTCTCACTTTGCAGTTCAAACTGGACTTGAGCTCACTTTGTAGCCCAGGCTGGTCTCGAACTCGCACCAATCCTCCTGACTCAGCCTCCCAAGTGCTGGGATTACAGGCATGTGCCACCACACCCAGCTGAGACAGGGTCTTGCTTGCTAGGTCCTTAAATTAGCCGGGCCAGATTCCAACCTGTGATCTTCCTGTCTCAGCCGCCTGCTGAGTGGAATAACAAGTGTGTACCGCCGCCACCACCACCACCACCCCTCGCTGGGGATGTGTGATTTTGATGCGTTAGATGCTGATTAGATGCTGAAGGGTTGCGGGGGGTGGGGTGGGGTGGATCACAGGCTGGGGACCCAGAGGCTGAGAACCCCTTTTTGAAAGGGCATGGTGAGTTTTGCTCAATAAAATTTTCTTCGATGGCTGGATGGACAGATAGGTAAATGAATTATGAAAGCAGTATGGATGATGGATGCATGCATGCAGGAATGATGGGTGGATGGGTAGAGAACGAGTGGATGATGGATGGGTGGGCGATGGATGGATGGGTGGGTAATGGATGGATGGGTGGGTGGATGGGTGGGTGGACAGATGCATGAATGGCTGAGTGGATGGGTGCAGGGATGGAGGGATAATGGACAGTCGGGTGGATGGATGGATGGATGGATGGATGGATGGATTGTGTAGGCAGCACAAGCTCTTCCCGGTGACCAAGTCCTAGGTATAGCTCACAGCCCTCAGTTTTGCTGATCTGGGTGCCTGAGGGTCTGTCCCACCTGGGTCCCTCCTGGAAACAGCCCACCTTCTGAGGCTATCCTGAGGTCTCTTCTGATTGGAAAGGATCAAAGAGGGGGCTGGGGATTTAGCTCAGTGGCACAGCGCCTGCCTGGCAAGCACAAGTTCGTGAGTTCCATTCCCGGTATAGGAAACCACCCCCTCACCCCACCCCACCCCCGAAAAAAGGGAAAGGATCAAAGAGCTGCAGGTGGCGAGGCTCCCCCATTAGCAGAACCCGCCCGAACTAACTGCCCCAGACTCCACGGCCCTCCTGCCCCAGGGGTTTCCATCTCACCCCCTCCTGCCCGGCTCCCCAGGCTTGGCCTTGGGCCTCCTCTGCCAGCCTTGTCATTATGAATCCCCCCAGCCTGGTGTGGTTACAGGAGACAATGAGGTGTGAACACTCAGGGAGAGAGCTCAGCCCTGTGGGCAGTCTGAGAGTCAGGGACACCCTCCTTCCTTCCAGGGCCGGCGGGAGGCAGAGTCTGCCTCAGCCCAAGAGCCCAGGGAAAGAAAGAAATTACTAAGTTGCTGGCCACCTCCGCGGTCTTTAGGTCATCACCTGGCCCATCACCCTGGGGGAGGCTGGAGGGGAGGTCTCCCACTAGGAGCAGCGCCCCGGTGACCTGGCCCTGTGCAGGGGGCTGTGGTGCCCCCTGCAACCATCCTGTGGCCCCGCAAGTGGAGTAAGGGGTAGGCACGGCCCCTGTGACCTTAGGAGCCTCCCCCAGCCCCTCCTTCCCTCCCAGCCTCTTGGAGGTAAAAGGAGAGGAGCAGCTCAGACTGCGAGGCTGTGGGGAAGAGGTGGAAGGGTGGGGGCAGGGGCTGCGCAGGGAGTTCTTCCCACTGCCCTTCCCTGGCACTTGGGCACCAGTGATGGGGACCTTTGACCTATGGACGGACTACCTGGGGCTGGCACGCCTGATTGGGGCTCTGCGTGGGGAAGAGGAGCCTGAAGCCAGGGTGGACTCCCCGCCTGAGCTTCCGGTGACCACAGCTCCAGAGCCAGAGGGCCAGAAGCTGAGCTCAGAACCCCGAGCCATCCCCGAGCGGCTGTGCTCCTTCTGCAAGCACAACGGCGAGTCGCGGGCCATCTACCAGTCCCACGTGCTGAAGGATGAGGCGGGCAGAGTGCTGTGCCCCATCCTGCGCGACTATGTGTGCCCCCAGTGTGGGGCCACCCGGGAGCGCGCTCACACCCGCCGCTTCTGCCCGCTCACCGGCCAGGGCTACACCTCTGTGTACAGCTACACCACGCGCAACTCCGCCGGCAAGAGGGTGGCCCGGCCAGACAAGGTGAGGTCACAGGACACCGGCCATCACCGCCGAGGAGGAGGAGGAACAGCAGCAACAGCAGGTGCCTGTGCAGGTGGCTGGGGACCCACCTGAAGGGGACTAGTCTTGGGTGGGTGGTGGAGCCCCTTGAGGCCTCTATGGTAACCGCAGCACTCACTTCATAGGGCTTGGGGAGGGAGTCACGTAGAGTATAAGACAGTGTCTAGGTCAGGCATGCTGCTGCACACCTGTAATCCCAGCACTTGGAAGGCTGAGGCAGGAGGATCGCCTGAGTTCGAGTCCAGCTTGAACATAGTTCAAGGCCAGCCTGGACTACATTACATAGCAAGACCCGGTTTCCCAAACAACAACTAGAAAACGGAAGTGTTGCCACTGCCGGGCATCTGGAGCATGGCATCTGCTGTGTGGTCTTAGGCAAGCTGCTCTCCCTCTCTGGGTCCACAAGGATAATGCCATGTTTTCCCAGACTTGGGGTGAATCTGCTAGGAGATCATGGGGCGGGCATAGCACTGCCACCCGCTAACAGGTACAAGGGTATCTGGTCACAAGTTGCTCAGCCTCTCGGTACCCTGTATTCACCGGTTAGCTCACTAGCCAAATAGCTTTATGGGCTGGTTGTGTCCGTAGACAGGTGGATGGGAGAGTGGCAGTGAAAACCGGGTGCTGAATGGGGTGTGTAGAGGATGCATCTGGTCCAGGAGGGCTTCCTGGAGGAGAGGGTATGTAGGAGCCTAGAGCAATCCTCAGAGGGCTAGAATGCAGTGAAATTCAGTGTGTCTGGGCTAGAGTGTGTGTGCCTGGATGGAGGGGGTGATGGCAGAGTTCGGGGGCAAGGAGGAGGCCTGTAGGTCCTTGGGGGTCACCTCTTCCAAAGTTTAGACTTAGGCCTGGTGGGGCACACCTGTAATTCCAGCATTCTGGAGTGCTGAGGCAAAAGGGTCGCAAATTCAAGCCCAACCTGGGCAATTCAGGAATCTATCAAGACTGTCGCAAAATAAAAACTAGAAAAGGCTGGGGCTGTGTAGCTCAGCGCACAGGCCCTGGGTGTCTCCCCAGTGCTGGAGGGGGGCGGTTAGACTTAGGCACTAGGGAGCCACAGAAGGTGTAAGAGGAGGGTTGAGTAGTGTTCTGGGTCACAGCTGAGGGTGCAGAGCCTTCCGAAGGAGGTGGCTGCTGTGGCCTCCTGGGTGAGAAGCCCAAGACAGCAAGGAGGGAGGGGGAGGGGAGAAGTGGGCAGGGGACGCGGCTGGGCGCACCGTTTTCCATTCGGCATAACGCTGGGGTCGGCTTCCCTCCCACTGCCCCAGCTCTACACGGGGGCTCCTCGCCCTACAGTGCGGTGCAAATGCAGACTGCACCCCTGTCCCCGGGTCTGCGCGGGCCCTGGCATCTGCCTTTCCCACAGTTCCGGGACGAGTGGCTGCGGTTATTATAGGTGCAGCAGAGCTCAGGTCTAGGGGGTTTTAAAGGAGAATGCATTCTACGGACATCAGTGGCCTTTGAGGAAGTCGGGCCCCGTGGAGGGCGGGTGGGATGCTGTTGGGGCGCTGCCTACCCGTAAGGCTGGGAGCCCCTGGGGGCGGAGCCTGGGCCGGGAGGGCCCCTCCACCCCACCCCTCCAGGTTTGTAGACCTTTTTTTTCTTGCGGTGCTGCGGATGGAACACAGGGCCTTCGCACTGAGCTACTTCACTAGCCTCCCACCCATTTTTATCGGGGAGGAACACGGTCTCACTAAGTTGCTCAGACCGGCTGAAACTTGCCATCTCCTGCCTCAACCCGCCCTAGTGGTGGGGTGCCAGGCGCCCACACGCCCGGCGTCCTTTTTCCCTTGTATTTGCGGGCATAGGAATCCTTGCTCTCCCTCTTGGGGGTAGGGCCGTTTGAGGAGCTGTCACTCCGTACAGTTACAGAGACTGCTGGAGGCTGTAGTCTTGCTAACTTCCCCGGAGCGGGAGAAATCCGCATTCCCCGGAGCCCGGCGGCCACGAGGGGGCAGCACGGCCCTCCGAGTTGGAAGTTCTGTGCTTTGGTTTGGGCTTTGGGTCCCGGGGCGGCGGCCCGGGTCCACGAGTGATTACTATCCGAGGAACAGCCCCTAGGTGGCGCCCGAACCCAGCAGCCCCCAGGTGGAACCGAGGTACTTGGGGAGCTCGGAGTGATCACCATCTACGATGGTCCCCCCGCCTTTCTCCGCCAGGTTCCAAAGGTGCCGGGAAGGTGGCTGCACCTTCGCCTTCCGCTTGCTGTCCCACCACATCCGCCTAGGAAGCTGGCGCGGAGACGGGATGCTGCCTCCATCACCCGACCGGGCTCGCCGGAGGGGAGACTTCGAGAGACCCGCCCGAGGGAACGTCCCCGGGACTCGCCCCCGACCCCGCCCTGGTACCCGAGGCCCCGCCCACCAAGCGCTCAATAAACACCACTTGGAACACGCAGCCTTCTTTCTAGTATGCGGCCTTGGGAGCGGAGGGGCTGGGCGGAGGGACCCCTTTACCTAGCCCCTCCCCAGCCTGGTGCCTCGGAGCTTCGCTCCTCACACGTTCATAGTGGGAAGCCCTTTTTGTCATTGCTCTGCACACTGGGGGCGGGGTCCTGGCGGCACTTGCTTCGGGGGCAGTTGGGAGCCAGCCCCAGCCCCCCGCCCCTCCCCCTCCCTAAAGGGTCTCTCGGGCACTATTCAGATAGCTTGGGTCCCCAGTGCAGTGGCGCCTCCGATGGGTGCTTCCGGGCCCGGAAAGCATGGTGTGCGGTGTGGAGTCTGCTAGTGGGAGCCCTGGGAGGCGTGGTTTCTCTAGGGGACTGCCCCTGGGGGGTCCCTGTGTCCCTGACTGCCTGCCCGCCTGCAGCACCACATTCGTCCTGCTGAGAAAGCCCGCACAGGGGTTCAGCCTTGAACTAGCCTGGCGGGGGTCAGGGCTCCATCCTCAGCCCAGAGTCTCCCAAGGTTTGAGCAGAGGGGACAAAAGTGGACTTCAAGACAGTGTCTAGTTTCTTGACTTGAAGGGGTCTTAAGCACCCCAGGAGGAGGGGGAAGGGAGCAGCCCCTGGAGACAGCTGGGCACAGGCTGGGAGGAGTGGGGACACCTCCAGACCGCATTTCAGAGCTAGAGTGGCTGAGGTTGGGACCTGGGCTGGGGGACAGAGGTATATTACGCCCAGGGTCCTCCTGCCCTAGGTCTTGGGGTAAAGAGGGAGCTGGGTGTGCAAGCCACAGGCGAGGAGTGGCAGTCAGCCAGGCCAAGGTCCCCTCCTTGCTGGCTGGTGCCTGGAGGCAGCTTGTCCCTGCCACTGGCTCCTGCAGGGTACCAGCCACGAGTCCCCAAGCGTAGCTGTGAGCAGCTGGATGTGCCACTGGTCCTGGAGGCCGGGACAGAATGCTCTACATACAGCTCCTGGGGATGCCCGTGGAGGCCCCAAAATGTGAGGCTGGAGGAAGAGGAGGTAGGTGAGCAGCAGACTGTAGAGAGGTTTGTGGCAGAAAGCCAAGGGAGGGGGAGCACAGCCTCTTGACAACGTCATTTATTACTGGTCTTCCCAGAGGAAATAAAATGGAAAGCGGGAGAAAGGAAGATACACCCAACAAAGGGTCCCATGCTCCTCCAGGAGAGAAATTCCAAATCTAACCTTTTACAAATCAGACAAACCTTAGATGCGGGTCTCACTGACCTCTGGAGTGCCGGCATATGCCTCTCCAGGGCTTCAGGGTGTTGCCTATGCTGGGCCCCCACAGGAGGCCCCACCCACCCGGGGGGGGGGTTGGTTTGCTGTCTAGGAGGCTGGCTTCCAGCCCGTGGGAGTCATTTCTAGGAACTCCTGGAGCATCTTGTAAACAAAACACCAGGTGGAGCAGATGAAGAACAGGATGGCAGAGAAGCCTACAGATCCCTCCAGGACATGGCACCAGCCCCCTTGGCCAGACAGGGTGAAGGCCGAGCTTTCCTGGAGCCAAGGCGCTTGAAGGCTTCTAGGTCGCGGTGAGCGCTCATGATCAGCCGGCTGGGGGCATGACGGACATGTGCTGTCAGGGGCATGTTAGTCACCGCACCTCCACGTGCATACCTGGTCACCTGTTACCCCACCACCACCAGGCTTGTCCTGCCCTTCCCAGACAGCCAGGGTCTGTGTGTGAGCTCCTGCCCCGCAATGCCCTCGTGCAGGAGTCCTGCCTTGGTTTATCTCGGAGCCCCCAGGCCTCCCCATGCCTCCAGGGCTCCGTGCCCCCTACCACATCACAGGGACTGAGCCCAGCCCTTACTTGAGGTTAGAGAGCTCCACGATGAGGCCACGAACTGTGTCGGAGGCGTCCTCCATCCTGGGGTGGGGGGAGGGAGGAAGTTAGCCTCCTGCCACTGTCCAGGCGATCCCCAGCCTGAGTCCCTGAGCTTTCCAGATGTGCAGTGTGCCAACCCTCACAGCTGGAGCACACCTGGGATTTGCGGCTCTGCAGTGCCGCAGTCACTGCAGATCCCTCACCTCCTGTCCCTGCAGCCTGACCCCCATGCAGCACCCGTGGCTGGGAGGGCAGAACTGGGTACCACATGTCCACACCACAGGGACCCCGTCTTCCTTCCAGCCACACCAATTCCACGTAATTGCCTTGCCAAGTTCTGCCCCTGGGCTGCTGGGGCCTTGCTTATCCAACCTCTTCCCCACCAGCTGCTGTCATCACGCCTCCCCAGGACCATGAGCCGGGTGGCCCTGTCACTGCCCTCACGCAGGCTGGTGGTCCCTATGCAGATCCTGGTTCTGCCACACCTGGCCTGGTTACCATGAGCCACTAGCTGCCCTGGGTGTAGGCCACATGTGCGTTCCCTTGGGCACTTGCCAGGCCCCAGGACCCTCCCTCCCCAGGGCTCCTGGACATCCAAGGCCAGCAGAGTGGCACAGGCCCAGGGAGGCTGCCGGGAGAATCAGATGTGACATCTGCCCACTCTGCTCAAATGTGGAGCGGCCACTGTGCCCAGAGTGCCTTCTGCACCCAAACGCTGGGTGCAAGTGCTCTGGTGACAGAATGGTATCAGGGGAACTAGGTGTGGAGGCTGGGGCGCGGCTGCTCTGCTTGGGGGTGGGCGCAAAGCAGCCCGGGACTGTGCAAAACCCCTTCCCCACACCCACCAAAGGGCGACAGAAGCCTGGCCATGAATGACTGATAGGGGAGACAGGTTCAAGTGCATGCAGTGGGGAGGATGCGACCAGCCCTGTGCTGGCCCTGGTGGAGGGTCAGGTAGGGCAGACCCAAGAGGAGGGGCACACCGTGGAGACTCTGGTGAGCGGGGAAGGCACGCACACGCACGTGCACATCTGGAGGGCGGAGGGCCCCATGGCTGTGCACAGCCAGCAGCCAGGACAGGTGACACAACAGGTCAGGGCCACTGGAGTGTCTGCCCAGGACAGAGCTAGGCCCAGCCCCAAGTTACCTCCACCTGCGGTGTGAGCACTGTCTGGGTCCCTTCCTGCCCCTGGGGGCTCAAGAATAGCATGGAGCCCTCTTTTAGAAGACCCCCTCTTCCCAGAACCACCTGCAGCAAGGGGCAGCATCCCAGGGCCCTAGCGCTGCTGGTCTAGGTACAGATCGCTGTTCACCTGTCCCACTCTGGGACACAGGGGGACATGGACACTTTGAATGCCAGGCCCCGCTGCTCTGTGGATGAGGACTGGGAACCTAGCAGGGAGAACCGGAATGCATCCTCCTACCCCACACCTACCTTGGTGGGGCCTCCGCCACCAGGACTCGGTCTCCCTGACTGGCACCAGGGCTGGGGCCAGGCCAGCAGAGGCCTGACTCATTCCCTATGGGACCATCCTGGAGGGAGAGAGTGCAAGGGGTGAGTGGCCCCACTGGGCGTAGGAAAGAAGTTGAGGTGACAGGGGTGGCAACTTTGCCTCCGCTGCGCTGGGGACACGGAAGTGGACATACAGGACCTGCGACAGCTAAGACAGCTGCTCCTTCTCCTCTTGAGGCCTCACCCAGACCTCAGGTCCTGGGCTCCAGACGAGCCTACACTGATGGAGTGGGGACTCACTGAGTTCTGGGTCCCTAAGATTGTGGAGCCTGGGTGTCCTGCCTTTTTTTTTGGTAATACAGTACTAGCGACTGAAGCCAGGGCTTTCCCACAGAGCTACACCTCGGGGCCCTTTTTTAAAAATTTTGAGACAGGGTCTCACTAAGTTATTAAGTTGCCTAGGCTGGGCTCAAACTTGGGATCCTCCTGTGTCGGTGCCTGGCAAGGAGGCTGTTCCGAGGAGGTCCTTGAACACAGCCACTCAGTACAGCAGAGGGAAGGGACCCTGAATCCAAGAGAACAAACATGGGGGAGCCTCCGTGCCCTGGGACACACTCCGAACTATCTGAGCAGCACACCAGCAGGGCAGAGGCCAGGCTGCCGCTGCAGCCCAGGAGATGGCCCCAAGCAGAGAAGGGTCTGTCCCCCAATACCAGTGTGAAGGGAAGGCTGGGACCCCGCTGGGGGCCCTTCTGTGGCTGCAGACACCGCCCCATGTCCCACATCCAGCGACAGTAGCTGTGGTGCTGAAAGTGCTGAGGACCCTGGCTGCAGATGACCAGTGCGTGACAAGGACCCAGGAGGGCCCTGGGAATCAGCTTCCCTTCAGCGGATGGAACCTGGGGCTAGAGTGCACTGGGGGAGCACTCTGCCCTAATCGCACCCGCCTGGGTCACCTTGTGCGTGACGAAGGGCACACATGGAGTGGCGGGGACAGCACCAGACCCTATGAGGAGGCTGTGCTGGTGTGAATGGGTGACTCCGCGTGTCGCCCTGACACTGGCTGTGTGGCGACACCACTGTGAGGTCACGGTGTCTGCTCGCTGTCCACCTCTGCTGTGTTCGCAGTAGTCCCTGCCCCTGCCTTCCCTTCCCATGGGAACCTGCTCCCCGGCTGGGCCACTCTGGCCGCCCAGACTCGCTCTGGGACACCAGCATTGAGTGAGTGCGCATGAGCACCACGCTGGCTGGAGTCTGGCGGCTGGGCTGCCTGCCCTGGCTGTACTGGCCTGGCTGGCTTTTTTTTCTTTCTTTCCTTTCCTCCCCGCTCCCTCCCTTTCTTTCTTCCTTTCTTTTTCTGCAGTGCTGGAATGGAACCCGGGACCTCACTCGTGCTAGGCAAGTGCCCCAGCCGCTAGCTGGCATTGCTTCAGAGGTGCACGGCATGAAACTGTTTGCCTGCGTGCAGCTGTGGGATTGTCTTAGGAAAACCCCTCTAGGAGAAGGAATGGCACTGTACACCAAGCTCCCAGTGAGGCCACATCTGGGAATGAGGGCAGAGGCCGTCGCTGATGTCGTCACTGCTGACACAAGGCAGGCCCTCCGTTATACGCATGCAAGCCAGGCATAGGGGTGTACACCTGTCATCCCAGCCCTCAGGGAGGCTGAGGCAGGAGGACTGCAAACTTAAGCCCACCCTGGACAATTTAGTGACTTAGAGAGACCCTGTCTCAAAATTTAAAAAACTAGGCATGTAGTTCAATGTGAAGACCCTGAGTTCAATCCCCAGAACCACAAAATGATAATATTCACTGAATGATTTTTAAAAATGGTATCAACAGGCTGGCTGGGGGTGTGGCTCAGTGACAGAGCACTTGCGTAGCATGCATGAGGTCCTGGGTTCCAGCTGCAGCTTTGCAAAAAGTATAAAAATAGCCTTGACAGGGATGGCCAGCACATAGCCAGGGAGACACTGGCCAATGTCTGGAAGCCTTGGGCTCATGTTCCAGGACAGGTGGCTGAGGTCACCAGAAGCTGCCAACACGGGACACCCAGCCAGCTGGCTCCCCTGGGGCAGGCACCTGACCTCTTTTGGTGCCACCCGCGTGTGGGGAGGGTAGGCCCACCTCCCAGGGTGCACTGGGAAGCTTTCACCGGACTCAGGTGTGCCAACAGCCAGGTGCGTCACACATCCCCCCAGGAAATAAGGCTGCAGCCAGGCTGCCACCTACGCTGAGAGGTGAGGCAAGTGCCTGGCTCGGGATTGGTAGCCAGGGCAGACAGCATCCAGGCAGCCTCCCAAGGAAGCAAGGCCCTTCCTGATGCTGGCAGAGAAACACAGTTAGTTCTGTGTGCCTACCACAGGATCTCCTCAGGCCCCCAGCTGAACCTGAAGGGGGACCACGGGTCTGTGTGTGGGGAGTTCTGCGGAGGGAACCCAGGGCCACAGGCGTTTGAGGTACCTACTCTTATCACCGAGCAACACCTCGACCCCTTTATTACTTTATTTTGTTAAAAGGTCTCTCACTAAATTGCCCAGGAGGGACATGAATTCACAATGCCTCCTGCTTCAGCCTCCCAAGAGTGCTAGAAATAGGCCTGTGCCCAGCTGGGGGACACAGCTCTTTTCCGGGTCAAGAATCAAGTCCCCTCCCCAGGCCAGCTGAGGAGACCGCTTGCTTCTTTAAGTCTCCCTCTTAGTCCCATGCCTTCAATACTTCTGCAGGAGCCTGGAGCCACGGGTGAGAGGCCAGGGGCGGCAGCAGATGGACACAAAGCTGCCAGGCGCTGGCACCCCCAAGAGCTATAGTTCTGGCAGGGGAGGCCTCACAGTGGCAAAAGTGCCCAACTGTCACTATCCCAGGTCGCTCAGCAACCATACAGGTTGGACCTTATAGAAAGACAGCTCTATCCTGCCTGCAAAACCAGATGTCACACCCATCAAAGCTGTGACTCAGCCAGGTACAGTAGCACACGCCTGTCATCCCACCCACCTGTGTCTGGGCCTGTGATCACCACGTGTGAGCCCCATCTTCCCTGCACAGTGGGCAGTGTGGGAAGAGGGCTCGCAGCTACTTGGCACCTGCCCTAGGACGGTCAGTCACTGTCACAGGGAAGCTCTTACCTGCTCAGGTGGGGCCTCCAAGTCGGGGGCATCCAGGGCATCCTGCAGCTGGCTGTCGGGCAGGAAGTCGAGCTCCATGGCTGAGGACTCTGGCCACCCGGCCTGGCTTGCAGAGTCCGGAGGGTGCTGGAGTGGGTCTGGTGGGGGTGTAGGGGCTTTCGGGCTTCCCTGGTGGGCACTGGCCTCCCAGAAAGGGCCATTGGTGGCATCCCTGTGTTCCAGAGGATGCAAGGCAAGGAGGGCCAGGCTGAGCCCCACGTGGCCTCCTTCAAAGTGCTGGCTGCCGGACTCCACTGCCTGTCTATCCCCGAGCTGTGCCCTTCCTGGCCACTCCACCGCAGGGCCAGGCACCTGGCTCTGATCAACACCTGGGCCCAGGTCCGGTGCTGGGTGGCCAGGGTCTTCAGCATCAAGAGCGGGTCCTCGGTTTCCTGGAACCACAGCCTGAAAGGCTGCAGGGCTCCCTGGGGTGTCACTGGGGGGCTTATCTTCTGGCCCTGCCTTTCCCCTGCCCCCTGTGGTCTCCTCAGACAGAGACATGCAGCCCTGGGGGGTCTGCTCCCTGGGAGAGGCAGAGGGCTGGGTGTCCGCCTGCGTACCTGGGCTGGCCACCCCCAGGGCCTCCTGCTCTGTCTCTGGGGCAACTTTGTCCGTGCTGTCTGTGACTGTGGTCCCCAATGGGCAGGACTCTGCCTGCCCGCCTGCCCCTCTGGGTGTCTGCCTGGGGTCTGGGAGGTCCTGGGCTGAAGTCCAGGCCTTCATGCATGGTGTGGCCAAGGCGGGAGCAGGCACAGGGGCGCTGGAGATGCCACCTCCTCCTTCTGGGGTCCCATGCTGGGCACCACCCTCCTGGGGGGCTCCTTGGTCTGGCTTCGTCCCTTCAGCACCACTGCAAGGCAGCTGCCCTTCCGGACTGCCTGGCCCCTGTGCCCTCTCAGGCCCACTGCTGCCCGCATTCCCGCCATCCAAAGCACTGGTCCCTTGCTCCGACACTGGCTCCTGGCTGGCCACCTCTGAGTTAGAGGATCCTGCTCCCTCTCCAGGCACAGGTGTCCTGGGCTTCTGGCCACTCTGCTCAGGGTGGGGGCTCTCTGATGGCATCTGATCTCCTGGGCCCGGGGATCCCTCCAGCAGCCCTGGGGCACTGGGGTTGGGCAAGGCTTCCTGTGAAGAGAGAGAAACTTAGCCCTGGAGCCTCCGTCGTGAGCCCTCTGAAGGCTTCTCTGGTTGGTACTGCGCCAGTCCCAACATGCAGACCCTGCACCACACCATGCACCCCCATGGGCACCCAGCAGGGCTCTGCGTTGCTGCTGGACGAGGAACCGGAAATGGAATGGATGCACTGAACCTCTCCCGCCACCAGGTTCTGCTCCCTGTGGGTGCCAAGCCCTCGGCAAGATTTGGGGTGTAAAAATCCAGGTGGTAGGGGCTCGGGGTGCAGCTTAGCAGTACAGGAAGCATTTTCATCCCCAGAATTCTAGATAATTAAAAAGCAATCACATATTCGAACAGTGGTATTTTGTTTTGGTCTTTTTGAGATAGGGTCTCACTATGCAGTTCAGGCTGGCCTTGAGCTCACTTTGTAGCCCAGGCTGGTCTCGAACTCGCAACAATCCTCCTGCCTCAGCCTCCTGAGTGCTGGGACTACAGGCGTGTGCCACACCTGGCGAAACAGTATTTTTAACATACCAATTTAAATAAAATATACCATTGAAAAATAACTGAGCCAGGTGAGGTATAATCCCAGCTCCTCAAGAGGCTGAAGCAGGAGTATCATAAATTCAAGGTCATCTTAGGCAATTTATCAAGACCCTGTCTCAAAATAAAAAATAAAAAAAGGGCCAGGTGTGGTGGCACACACCTGTAATCCCAGCACTCAGGAGGCTGATGGAGGAGGACCAGTTCGAGTTCGAGGCCAACGTGGGCTACAAAGTGAGCTCAAGGCCAGCCTGAACTGCATAGTGAGACCCTGTCTCAAAAAGACAAAAAAATAAATAAATAAAATAAAAATTTTTTTTAAAAAAAGGCTGGCAATATAGCTCAAAGCTCCCTTAGTTCTGTCCCCAGCACTGCAGAAAAAAAAGGGGGCAGGGAGATGGGAGGGCAGGGGAGATGGCTGGGATGTAGCTTGTGAAGCCCTAGAGTCCATTCTCAGCACAGCATAAAATAAAATACAAAAGGAAAGAAACTGTGGTAAAATACAACATTTCCTCTCCCACACAGCTTCGACGCACAATGACGCCGATCTCCTCCGTCTGTGAAGTCCCACTTCCCTGTTGTGTGGCTGCTGCAGGTTCACGTGGTGGTAAGAACTGGTTCAAACTCAGACGCGGAGCCGCAGGCCCACTTCGGCGTGTGGTCGCTCCGCGCGCTCCTCTGCTGCATGGAGGGCTGCGTCTCCATCACCACAGTCACCCAGGGACCCTGTCCAGCTGCACCCGTCCCCGCGTGCCCTGCCCATCCTGCCTCTGACCCTGGCAACCTCTCATCCGACCTGCACATTTTCTGTGTCACTAACTAGTTTGTTGCTTTATATTGCTGAGTCCTGGTCCAGGGCACAGATGAACCGTGGTTCACTCAACTGTAGATCCTCGGGAAGGTACCTGGGGTGTCCCTAGTGTGTGGCCATTACCACCCACGCGCTCAGAGACACTGTGACTCCTGCAGTTCATGATAGCAAGGACATCTGAGTGGCACAAAGGCCTCCCAAAAGCAGAGGGCTCAGGGACAGAGCAATGGCTGCCTCTCGGGGTTCTACCACCCCATATGGGCACATGCAACATCCAGGGCACATGCTACAGGCGTCCGGATAGCAGTATACTGGGGGGCTCGGGCTTTCTGTAGTGGTACACGCTACAATCCCAGTGACTGAGGAGGCTGAGGCAGGAGGATCACAAGTTCAAGGCCAGCCTGGGCAAGTGAGCTAGAACCTGCCTCAAAAAAAAAAAAAAAGGCTGGGGGTATAGGCCAGTGGTAGAGCTCTGGCCTATGTATGCGCGGCCCCAGCAGAGCTGCTCATTGCCAAGACAGCTGAGGTTAAACCGGGCACAGAGGCCGCCTGCACATGGGATTTGGCGAGGCCCACATTAAGGTCTTACCAGGCTAACAGCCCTCCTCTCCAGATCCTCTTCCCTTGTCTCTGCTTTTCTTGTCACTGTCTTCCTGGGTTTTGCAAACTGAGGGACAAATCTCCCAAGTGAGGTCTGTGAAAGGGACAGGCGAACAAAGCAGTAAGGGTAAAGAAGAATGTCTCAAAAAAAGCAAGCCCGAGCCACTCCCCCCTGCAGCCTGACACCTGCCCTCCCCTCTGTGCACGGCCCTCCAGCCCGCAGGCCAGTGGCCGCCCACGACAGACACACAAGAACCTGCACTTCTGGAGCGTCTCCCAGACACACAGCAGCCTGCAGTGTGGCTTACCTGGGAAGAGGGAAGGAGAGCAGCTTCTTTTTCTAGTTGCCCCAGAAAGGAGGCAGCTGTGGTTTCCTCTTCAGGGAAGCTGGGTAGAGAAAGACAATGGAAAGGGATCCAGGTCCTCCTACACTGTCACTTTGCATCTTTTGTTACTGTTATTACTGGTTTCTGTTTTGTGTGTGTGTGTGTTTTTGAGACAGTCTCACTATGCAGTTCAGGCTGGCTTTGAACTCACTTTATAGCCCACGCTGGTCTCGAACTCGCAATGATCCTCCTGCCTCAGCCTCCCAAGTGCTGGGATTATAGGCGAGTGCCACCACGCCCGGCTAGCAAGATTTTTTTTTTCTTTTTTTTTTGGTCTTTTTGAGACAGAGTCTCGATTATTGGTTTCTTGAGACAGGGTCTGGCTACATAGTTTAGGCTGGACTTGACCATCATTATCTGAGGCCCAGGCTGGCCTCAAATTCAGAGATCCTCCTGCCTCCTCCACAAGTGCTGGCATTGTAGGCATGCGCCACCACACTCACCCCCTGGCTGGGAGTGGAGCTCAGAGGTAGAGCACTTGCCTAGTACTTGCCTATCTGGGTTCTATCCCAGCACCACAAAAACAAAAGTTTATTTCACAGTGCCTTGATCTGATGAGTTAATATTGATAAAGTGCTCATTAGGACACTGCCCACTGAACACTGTATTTCTTTTTTTTTTTTTTTGAAAACGGAACTGAACTCAGAACCCTTACACTGAGCTCCATCCCCAGCCCCTTTTTATTGTTTTTGTTTTGAGACAGGTCTGACCAAGTTGCTAAATTGCCCAGGCTGGCCTCAATCTTGCAGCCTTCCTGCCTCAGCCTCCCAGAGTGCTGGGATTATGGAATTGCACCACCAGACACAACTGGCTCATCCCTTTTTTACTGAGAAGGAATGGAAGAGTACGGATTTGACAGCAGAGTATCAGGTTGCACTCTGGGACCTTGAACAACTCACTGTTGTCTATACCTGAGGTTCACAACCTTTCTCACAGTGAGGAAAGCCCACAGCAATAGGCACATAGCCCTGAACCCAGGAGGGTCCCCCGCTGCTGTGTCCACTGTCGCATGAGAGGCCTGCTGGAACACCTGAGCCACCCACCTGGAGACAGCCGGCCTTGGCTCCTGTCTGCTGGGCTCCGTAGGGGCGGCAGGTGTCAGGCTGTCTTCTGAGACACCGGGGTGACGCAAGCCGCCCAGCTTGGAACTTCGGGAGTCCCCATCAGAGTCTCCAAGCCGTGGGTTCTTGGGAGGTTTGGGGGGATGGATTCCTGGTTTGGAGACAGAGACCAAGGGGTAGGGGTGCCAGGAGCATGCACTGTCACCCACAGCTGACAGCTGGACAGGGCAGGGCCGTTGGTGCACTATGCGTGAGCAGGCAGGATCCTCGGCCTGGGACCCACTCTGCCATTCATGTGCCAGGCGAGGGATGCAGGCGCCCCAGCCAGGGGCTTAGAGCTATTCACTGAAGCGGCCATATGCTTCAGGGATCCTGACGCGTGCCAGGACTGCACTAGAATCCCAAAAGGGCGAGAGGTGCGTGGCAGGTATGAGAGGCCACCTCTGGCTTCTTTATAGAGTCTCCCTGTCCCGGCCCTGGCTCTCTCCTAATCACTCCATGGCTTTTCGGGAAGGCTTGAAGTTTGGTACCATTGGCTGCATGCAGCCTCTTGCTTTCCTCTGGCCCCAAGTGGCTAAGGGACATTAAGGAAACTGCTTGCTCAATTAAGTGCACAGTTGACCACATAAATGCACACAGAAAACACCATCCCCAAGTGCAGACAACACGAATCATACTCGATGTCCATTTCCAGTGACACACGCAGAACAGCTGTGTGGGACAGTGCGGCAGACAGGCACAGGGAACTGGGGGGCTGCCTCTGCCACCACTCAGTCCCTTCTCCACCACTGAAAGCCTGTGACAGCCTCAAGGTGGTTATTGTGGCCAGGGCTCAGCTAAGTGGTGAGAGCTTTCCTAGCATGTACAGGCCTAAATTCCATCACCGGCACTGCAGAAAATAAAAAAGTAAAAATAAAGTAACAGGGCTTCTTAATAGGTATTTGTTGAATGAAAGAAATCCCTTTATGCAAAAACTGCAACCATGGTTGGCTTGGGAGACAGCCCCAGCTCTGGCCTGACATACTCCTGTGTTCAAGCACAAACAGCTGAAGCCGGACGTGGTGGCGCACACCTGTAATCCCAGCACTTGGGAGGCTGAGGCAGGAGGATCGTGTGAGTTCAAGGCCAGCCTGGGTTATAAAGTGAGCTCAAGGCCAGCGTGAACTGCATAGTGAGACCCTGTCACAAAAAGAGAAAAAAAAAAGAACAGCTGAGTGTGGTGGTACAGACCTATAGTCCCACCACTTGGGAGGCTGAGGCAGGAGAACTGCCATGATTTTAAGACCAGCTTGAACTACACAGTGACACCCTGTCGTAACTTGTGTTTCTTTTTTTTTTTTGGAGACAGGGTCTCATTACGTAGCCCAGGCTGGGCTTGATCTTGCAGCAATCCTCCTGCCTCAGACTCCCAAGTGCTGGGATTGTAGGTGTGCAACCACCACAACTAGCAACTTGTGTGGGTTTCAGTGAAACTTTGAGGTAAAGAAGCTCTGATACCATCTTACAGATGAGGTCACAGAACCAAGACTGGGCTCCACTTCAATGCCCAACCCACAGACTGAAGAGTCCTGGGGCATTTATGGAGCACCAACTGTGGACTGGGCTTCTGACTAGGCAAGAGAACAAAAAAAATGAATAGTCCCGGACAATGCTTCCTGCAGTTCAGTCTAAGAAATTCTTTCCAACCTCAGCCTGACACACACTTAAACATCTCGTGTGTGTGTGTGTGTGTGTGTGTGTGTGTGTGTGTGCACATGTGCGCATAATCACATTACTAGAGATGGAACCAGGCTCTCACAGGTGCTAGGCACCTACACTCCTACACTAGGTTAGCTACACTCCCAAAGCCCTTTTTATTTATTCTGAGAAAGGTTCTCACCAAGTTGCCCAGACCGACCTCAAACTTATGATCCTCCTGCCTCAGCCTCTGGAGTGGCTGGGATGGCAGCTGAGCTGCACCTCCAGCCCCTAGTCATTCCCAATTCTGATTCTCCCTTCATGTGTGCCCACTTAGAACTGCACCCCACCACCAACTACTTGGCTGGCTGTCTCCATGAGAAGCATCTTCCTTCCCCACAAAATGGGCCTCAAGGGGCTCAGGGCTGGAAGGGAGGCTCCCGCCTTTAGGCCCACAGCCAGCAAGCACTGTGCCCCCGGGGAGTACCTCATGAACATTTCTTACACAACCGCTTCTCACCTGGTGGTCTGCCAGAAAAACGCAAAAGAAAAGAGCAGCTCTGTTTACTCGGTTCCTTAAGATTGATCCCCAAACACTAGCTTGCTTGGCTGCTTCAATGGACATTTGTAGCAAGTAGAAAGCAAAATATCAACAGAGCAGAGTGCCTCCCATTTCCTTCCTGTAATCTGCCCTGTGGGACTAATGTAGGAAAAAATAAGGCAGAACCTTGTGTTCAACACCAAAGGCTACAGACACCGAGGGAAAGGCCTCCTTCCCAGCCCATCTGTGGTCACACAATTCAGGGCCAGCCCACAGTCCACTGAGCCAAGAGAGGCCCCAGAAGACCTGTCACGGGTGGGCCTGGCTGTCCCCAGATCTCCCTTCGGAGGTCAGAGACATCCTGTGTCTCAGGCAGCCTGTGCCTCATCTCTGCACAAAACATGTTTTATTGGTTAACATTTCTTCTGTTCCACATCTTAGGGAAAACAGAAGCAGCACTCTACATTTATCACTTGCTAAGTAAAGAAGTTACTTCTACCTCTTTAAGGAGTTTAAATTAACTTAGACAATGACAGGGAAACCGTCAAGCCTCCCCAGGTAATACTGGCTGTTTTTCAAGATTTTTTTTTGGAGGTGGATACTAGGCAAGCACTGACCCCTGAGCCACATCCTAGCCCGCAGGTGAAGAAATCCTACACATACAGTACACTAACAAAACTGATCACAATATACTGACAAAAAATGCAAGGTGCAGATTACTAGAGTATGTGAGCATTCCATCTTCCAATAAAAACACTGGCTCTGCACACGGCCAGCCCTCCGTGTAAGCGGGTTCCTATCCACAGATGGAACCAATCACCGGCAGAAAATCTTTGGGGAAAAAATTACATCTACTTGGTGGAAGTGGCACATGCTTGGAGTCTCAGCACTCCAGGAGGCTGACGCAGGAAGATACAAAGTTCAACCCTAGCCTGGGTAATTTAGCAATCTGAAATCCTGTCTCAAAGTAAAAAATTAAAAATTGGTTGGGGAAGTGCAAAGGGTCTGGGATCAATCCCCAGTATCACAAAAGAAAAAAAAAAAAAGAAAGAAAAGAAAAGAAGTGAGCAGAGGAGCTGGGATAAACAAAAATTTTTAGCCCTACAGTGAAACACTTAGCCACACAGCAGATAGCCTTGAAGCACATCAAGATGTGCTATACGGTGCAGCTGGGACCCACGGTGGTGAAAAAACTACTTTTTACAGCATTATGCCCTTGTCTATAATTTGTATTTTTCCTAGTAATTTGTACTAAATTTTTTTTTATGGACACTGAGGCAGTCAGGTTAGCATTTCTGCAACATATAGGCCTGCAACCCTCCTATGAGCAGGTGCAGTAATCAAGAAGTACTGACTTAAATCAGCTCCTGGCTGTCTTAATCAGGAGGCTGAGGTAGGAGGATCACTGGAGCCCAGGAGTTTGAGGCCAGCCTGAGCCAACACAGTGAGGCCCTGTCTCTTTAAAGAATAAAATAAAATAAAAAAGTGCCAACTTGAGGCTGGACAGAATGTTTACCTAAGCATAAGTGAGGTCTACGGTTCCATCCACAGCACCAAAAAAAGGAAAGAAAAAAACGCCAACTTAATCAAATACCTGTGGTTCGAGGCTTCTTCCTCTTACTCATTTCTATCTCTCCCTTGAGAAATCTGAAAACAACAGAATCTCCATTATGACAAGCAGGCCCCGTCCCTGTGTGTATCCAGCGGCCTTGGCTGAGGACAGGGGTGCCACCTCCGCCAGCCCCATCTGGCTGACCCCGGGGGGCAGTGGGCTCAGGGACACAAGGAACATCCCTCCATGCTATGGGGCACCCTGGGGACGCCGGCGCTCGTTGCTGGGTTGGTGCAGGTCAGTGGACGTCCCCTTCTCCAGGCTGGGGTGTCCTGGGTCCTTCCGGGGACATGTGAGGACTCCGCTGGAGAAGTATCTGAAGACCTAAGGGTCCACTGGGGGTGCCTGGGACTTGGGAGGCCAGGGGTCACCAGTGCCGGCTTCTTCTTGCCTTGGGGACCAGAGGGGCCCCAACCGACCTGGGCCACAGAAAGTTGTCTAAGTCCCTCCTCTCTGTCCTTAGCAGGAACGAGGTCTGCGTGGATCTGCGAGGAATAAGTCACATAAATTACTGTAAATTACGGTTACTTTTTTTTTTTTTTTTTAATCTTTTTTGAGACAGGGTCTGTTATGCAGTTCAGGCTGGCCTTGAGCTAACTTTGTAGCCCAGGCTGGTCTTGAACTCGCAACCATCCTCCTGCCTCAGCCTCCCGAGTGCCGGGATTACAGGCGTGCGCCACCACGCCCGGTGTTTTGTTTGTATTTTTTTAAGAAACGGCAACACTGGCCCTCGGGATCGCAGTGACCACCTCCCTCAAAGGCCCATAACTGTGGACCCAAGTCCTAGAGACCAGCCCCACACTAAAACTACGACCACCGGAAGGTGCAGATTCCCCAGCCCAGGAGCCCAGGCGAGGCCAAAGGCTTTGCGTACACACACGCTCAGAAAATCCCGGGCCACCTGAGCCCTCACACCTACGCGCACCCGCCTCTTTCAGGCGCACCCCGCCTCTTTCCCGCGCACCGCGGCGCTCCGCCCTGTCCCGCCCCGCGCACGCGCAATAACAGCTGAGGAGGCTCACATCTACGCATGCTCTATTTCTTTTCCACCCAGCCTGTGGCAGCTCCTGTCGCACCTCCATCAGGCGCATGCGTATCCGCGCAAGGCCTTTCGGGAGGTGTAGTTTCGACGAGAAGGGCCCGGCGAGTCCAGAGGTGGTGCGCTCAGGTTCGGCGGCGACCAAAGGCCAAGGCGGAAGTGGGACAGCCACCCCGGGAAACGGGGGCGAGGGATTGACGGACGCGGGACACCGAAGAGGGGCCCAGGACTGAGGAAGGGCGCGAGTGACAGTCCCAGAGTGAAGAGATAGGGCAAGGCCAGGCGCAGGGGTCGGTGGTCTGGGCATCCAGGCTGGAAAATGCACAAGAGGAAGGGACCCCCGGGGCCCCCAGGCCGAGGCGCCGCTGCCGCCCGCCAGGTGAGTGTGCGCCCTGCGGACCTACCGGGGAGCTCGTCTCCACACCCTGTACCCGCTGGGGAGGGCCCCACCCCGCAGGGTCACTCGATCTCTCCCCCCCGCCCCCCGCCAGTGTCTGCCCCCTAAATGAGTCTTGCTCCCCAAGGTGCGGCCTAGGGGTCCTGCCCGACCCCACAACTGCTGGCGCCCCGCCCCCCTTTCACAGCCACCTGTTGTCACAGCTTGAGGAAGGGAGGGGCCGCAGTCAGACCCTTGCATCTGCCGGGCCAGTTCAGACTGTTATTCCCATTGTGCAGATGAGGACACTGAGGCTCAAGAGAGGTAAAGGCATCTGCCGGAGGTGATAGGGTTTAACAGCCTGGCCAGAGCTCTGGGCAAATTCAGAGCTGCATCTATAATCCCAGAGGACTGTGGCCCAACTCCTTCCCTCCTGTGCCAAATACTGGCTGGAGTTTAAGTTTTTGTAGCTTTGATGAAGGGACCCCACAACAGAGCTTAGTGCCCAGATATGAGTCTATGTATTTTCTCCTGTCCTTATCACCTTGGACACCTGACCTCACAGTTTCACATAGTTTGACATAATATTATCACATCATGATTGGTCGTTAATCAATATGGGAAGACAGAGCTACAGAGCCATGAGGCACTTTCAACTTCCAGGTTGTTGGGGATTCTAATTGCTCTTGATGCCCCACCTCCTGCTGGGCCACCTCCACAGAGGATACAGGGAGGAAAAGCCAAGGTATACTTTAGGCGGGTGTAAGGCCTACTCTCCCCAGTGAACTTGGCTAGCAGTGCATTGTACGTGCAGGCTCTCAGCAGGGAGCCGAGTCTCTGCTTGCCTTTTGTCTCATTTGATCTGTGCCAAAGAGCCAGGCCCATGTTGAGACACTGTTGGATTCTTGGTTTGATCCAGCCTTCTGGCTTTCCCCAGGGAAACAGCTTGTGCCAGGAGACTTTGGTTCCTACCTTCCACTGGGCACTTTGGATCCATTATGGCTGCCTCTGGCTACATGGTACATCCTAACTAGACCCATACTGTTCCCACAGCTTGGGCTGCTGGTTGACCTCTCCCCAGATGGCCTGATGATCCCCAACGATGGAGTTAACGATGAGGAACTGGAGGCCGAGTTCTTTGCCTTGGTGGGTGGCCAGCCTGCAGCCCTGGAGAAGCTCAAAGGCAAAGGTGAGATATTTAATCTGAATGTTTTTAGATTTCCAGCTGTGGGCCAGTCGCAGATACCTTGGCAGAGTTGGGCGCTAGGTAGAAAGGAGAAAGGAAACAGTGAAAGCCTCTGCCCTTCAAGAGCCCATAGTTTGGCTGAGAGGATCAGTAATCAACTCTGGACACAGACTGAGGGCTTGAATCCCAGCTCTGCCACTTCTTCATCTCATCATCTGTGTTGACCTTGGTTTTTCTGCTTGTAAAATTCGAATTCGAATAATAAAGCCAAACATGGTGGCTCATGCCTCTAATCCCAGCATGAGAGGCTGAGGCAGGAGGATCCCTGTGAGGTCAAGGCCAGCCTGGGGCTACATAGTGAATTCAAGTTCAATCTGACCTACAGGGGTTGGGGATTTAGCTCAGCGGCACAGTGCCTGCCTGGCAAGCCAAGGTAGTGAGTTCGATTCCCAGTACCAGAAAAAAAAAAACCTGAGCTACATAGTGAGACCCTGTCTCAAATAAATAAATTTTAAAATGGAAAGAATAACTGCTATATCACAGGAGTTAATCTAGGATTCATAAAGCACTTTCAAGGCTGCGTGACATGATAAATTCATGTTGTCGTCAGTCCCAACTTGCAAACTGCTGTCCTGTGAGGAGGCCTGGCATGGTGGAAGCAGAGAGCCACGGAGAGCCCTGTGAGTCAGGGCTCTTCCTGCTTGGAGGAAGGATCCAAGACACAGAGGGTGGGTTATGCATTGGGGAGCCTTTTAGAAGGAGTCCTGGCAGGTGCCAAAGCCCTGCACTGGGCGGTGGGCGGTGGAAGACTGCAGTAGTTGAGTGTAGTCAGAGCCAGACGCCAAACGAAGCCTTTAACCATAGCTAATGCGGTCAGCCCTTGTTATTTGTGGATTTCACATTTATGAGTTTGCCTGTTTGTGAGAATTTACTTGTAACCCCCAAATCAGTAATGGCAGTGATTTGTGGTCATTCACAGATCTTGAAGTGGTAAAGTTTGAGAAACATGAGGTGGGTGGCACCAGGTGACATTCTGCCTTCCTGTTTCAGCTCTTGTGTTAGAAACCAGGGTCCTTTTCCCCTGTCCATTTGCTGCCACAGTTTCTCATTTTTGTGCCGTTCGTTGGTGATTTCCTTGTTCGCAGTATGCTGGCTAAGAATACACTGTGAACACATCAACAATATATATTGAATAAGGTGTCATGTTTTCTTCTTCTTTTGTTTTCTTGAGACAGGGGCTTACTATATAATTTAGTCTAGTCTTGAACTCGCCATGTAGCACAGGCTGGCCTTGAACTCACAGTGATCCTCCTGCCTCAGCCCCCGCCCAGTGCTGGGATTACAGGCTAAAGGTGTCTTTAAACAGAGACGCACATAAAACAAGGTTGTGTACTGCTCAGTTGATAAAAATTTTGTGCCTGGAGGCTCATGGGAACCTCAGCCTATACTTCCCATGCCCGCACGTCCGATCTTCACTGACTCAGTCTTCTGGGCACATTACATTAGAGAACAGAACTATCTTGGATGGTGACAGTGACAGGAAGGACAAGATGTGGCGATCCAGTGGTCCTGTCCTGCACTGTCATTTCACGTTTGGTGGTCTCCGCTATCAACAGCCAGCCGTGGTCTAACAATAATAAATAGAAACTCAGGAAATAACAATAAGCTTTAAATTGCATACATGCCTTTCTGAGGAGAGGGATGCACTCTCATATTGTCCTGGCCGAGACATGGGTGTCCCTTTGTCCAGGGTATCCTTGCTGTGTACACTGTCTTCCCTTCAGTGGCTTAGGAGCCATGTGGGCCAGCGCTACATAGCAGGAGGTGAGTGGCCAGCAGGTGAGAGAGTAAAGCTTCCTCCATCCCCAGCAGCTCACACACACACACACACACACACACACACACACACAGTGAACTGCACATGCGCAGGAGCTTGGCCTTGTCCCTACAGGAGTGGGATATAGGTTATCAGATCAACTGACACAAGCATTGTCCCTACTTGTGTTCACGTAATGCTTTGCTTTTTGTTTTTGGCTTAGTAATGGCCCCAGACCTCAAGAGTAGTGATGTAAAGAAGACACCAGGGCATAAAGTGCAGGAGGACAGATGAGCCTGGTACTGGGGGCCAGTGCTTCGGGACGTACAGGAAGAGCCCTGGTATAGGGAGGGCTCCCTACTACCTGTGGCTCCAGACAGCCATATGGGGTCTGGGGCCTGTTCTCTGTGGACAAGGGGGACCGCTCTTCTAGACCTTCATTCACCTGAAGTCCCGAGAGCCTAGCAGCAAGGGAGGCACTGCCCTCCCAAAGAAACGGGGAGGAAACTGAAGCCCAAAGTGGGAAAGCGACTTGCCCCGGGTTCCCCAGGGAGAAAGCTGCAGAACGGGGCTTGGAACTCAGGGCTCCCGCCGCAGAGCTGGGGCTGGATAGGGCAAGAGGAGTCTGGTGAGGCGGGTGGGGGTGACACCACGCAGGGAGCATTCGGGACAGTGGAGTGCCACACAAGAGCAGGAGAGGACCCTGCTGGCTGGGTGGGAGGTAGCCACACTGGGAGGATGCCGGTCTAGCCAGGGCCTTCCCTTTCCACCAGGTCCGCTCCCCATGGAGGCCATAGAGAAGATGGCCAGGTTGTGCATGCAGGACCCGGAGGAGGAGGAAGAGGAAGGGACAGACGAGGATGATGTGGAGGCTGACGATGACCTGCTGGTGAGCATTCCTGGCAGGGGCAGCCTCTGCTCCCACATCCCCGTCTGGCAGGCTCTCATGTCCTGCTCCGGCCATGTGTCCCTGCCCACAGGCGGAGCTAAATGAGGTCCTCGGAGAGGAGCAGAAGGCTTTGGAGCCCCCACCACCCGTGGCCCAGGTACAGCCCCAAAGACAGCCTGGGGCTCGAGGGTCTCTCCTGTCCCTTCTCAGCTGTGTGATCTCAGGCAGGTGACATGACACCTGTGAGTTCCCCCCACAGAGACTGAAATTTCGGCCTGAGCTGGGGGTGGCTGGCCTGGGGCCACATGCACTCGCGCTGGGCAGGGGTGGCAGACATGGCGCCCGTCACTCCCCGACTGTCCTCACACCCCTGCTGCAGCCGAAGCCCTCAGCGCCCCGCCCTGGCTTGGAGGCCACTTTGCAGGAGAGGCTGACCCTCTACCAGCTAGCAATGGAAAGCGCCCGGCAGGCTGGGGACAGTGCCAAGATGCGGCGCTACGACCGGGGCCTGAAGGTGAGCGGTGGGGCACAGGGCTGGGACCTCACCACTGATGCCATGCCCCTGCCTCTCCCAAGCTCACCCTCTTCTCTGGCCCCAGACACTGGAAAACCTGCTGGCCTCCGTGCAGAAGGGCAACGCCATCGATGAGGAGGATATCCCGCCACCTGTGGCTGTGGGGAAGGCCCCAGTGACTAGCCACAACCTCTCACCCCCCAAGCCTGGCCCTGCCAACCCGCCAACCCTGGAGCCTAGGACTGCCCTGGAGGGCCCTCTGCCTACCACTCCTAATTTGTCCCCGGGCTCTACTCAGCCCCAGCTGGCTCCAGGTAGGTGGTGAGCAGGGCCAGGATGGCACAGGCCACCTGTGTGGGAGTGCACAAAATGTAGTCCATCCATGCCATGGCGTATTACTCAGTCTTTAAAAGGAAGGGAACTTTGGCACATGCTATAACATAAGTGAACCTGGGGACAGTGTGGGAGGTGAAATAAGCCAGTCATAAAGGGCAGATGTAACATGAATCTGTTTATGGGAGGTGCCTAGACCTGTCAGTTATTGGAGACAGAAGTTAGAACGGTGGGTGCTGGGGCAGGGGAGGGGAGAAGGGGGTGTGCAGAGGGGGCCAGAGGTACAGTTGGGGAAGATAAGAAAGTCCTGGAGGTGGATGGCGGCGATGGCCCCACAGCAGGGTGGATGTAGTTAATGCCACTGAATTATACACTTAAAAATGGTTAAGGTGATATGTTTTATGTGATATATATTTTACCATAATTTTAAAAATAAAAAAATAAGACAGAAGAAGAAAACGTCGATGAGTTTAAAATTACCAGGAAAAATTTAAAACTGGGGTAAATTAAAAGTTTATTTTAAAAAAAGTTGATATATATTTTCTTCTAAAGTTAGAAGCGTACAGATAAAATACTTCAGTTGGGTGTGCTGGCACCCACCTGTCATCCCAGCACTCTGGGAGGCTGAAGCAAGAGGACTGTAAGTTCAAGCCCAGCCTGGGCAGCTCAGCAACTTAGTGAGATCCTGTCTCAAAATGAAAAACTACAAAAGGGCCGAGCAGTGTAGCTCAGTGAAAAGGCCCTGGCTTCAGGGTGTGTGGCCCAGTGGTAGAGCATGTGCTTACCATGTACCTGGCCCTGGGTTCCATCCCCAGCACCGAAACCACCTCTCATGCAAAACCACGAAAGAGAGGCTTAACAGTTCTCTCTAAAATGCCAGTATGCGTAAGACTCTGAGGGACAGCCTCAACCACTTTTGAATCTTAAGATGAAAAGTGACAGATGTCCATTTGATGATGTGTACGTATCCATAAAGTATTCAGGAAGGGCTGGGGATTTAGCTCAGTGGCATAGCGCCTGCCTAGCAAGCACAAGGTCATGAGTTCGATTCCTGGTACCGGAAGAAAAACAAAAACAAAACAAAACATAAAGTATTCAGGAATCTTGGGGACAAAACAAGAGTGGCTCACAGCCTCCCAGGCCGGGGCTGAGCCCACACGGCGCCACCTTCAAGCTGTGTGATCTTAGGCAGGCAGTCTCCCCGCTTTCAGCCTCAGGTTTTGCTTTTTCTTTTTTCACATTTATTTATTTAACGGTGCTGGGGATGGAACCCAGGGCCTCATACATGTGAGGCCAGCGCTCACCACTGTGCTGCACCACCAGCCTTAGTTTTTGCATTTCTGAAATGGGCTCAGAACTAGCTTGGTGGTAAGACCCAATCAGCAGTGACCTGTGTGGCTCCCATACTGTATTTACCCTCTCAGGTCCCTGCGGCTCTGGCCCCCTGGCCCAGTTACAGAGCCTCCAGCGGGAGTACAAGCTGGCTGCCCTCCACGCCAAGCAGCAGGGAGACACTGCAGCTGCCACCAGACACTTCCGCATGGCCAAGGTACGTCCAGACTACGGGCCAGGGCTGAGGAGGGGGCACAGTGCTGTCAGCATTGAGACAGGAGACCCAAGTTTGAAGCCCAGCTTGGTCACCCCCTAACCCACCACCTTACCTCTTGGAGCCTCAGCTTACCTCCTCTGCAATATGGGCATAAGTCTCAGAAGCAGATGGAACAAGACAACACTAGGAAGCCAGGCATAGCAGCACACACCTATAATCCCAGCATGTTGGGAGGCTGAGGCAGGAGGATCAAAAGTTGGGCAATTTAGTTAAGATCCTATCTCAAAATAAAACATTAAAAAAGGGCTGGGGGTATAGCTCAATGTGAACGCCCTGGGTTCCACCCCCAGCAATGTGCAGGGTTGGGGGTCAGTGTAAGGCTATTTTGTGTGTGAGGTCCTGGCCCCTCAGTTGCAGCTCCCAGCACCCCACTCTCCTCCTTCTTCCTCTAGAGCTTTGATGCTGTGCTGGAGGCCCTGAGCCGTGGGGAGCCTGTGGACCTGTCCCACCTGCCCCCTCCACCTGGTGAGAACCCCGCCTGCCCTCTCTGCTGCCGCACTGGCCAGGCCCACGGTGCCCTGCGGGACAGACTGGCCAGGCAAGCCCCTCATTGCCCTGTACCTCCGTCCCCAGACCAGCTGTCCCTAGAGCCACCATCCCAGACACCACAGGCTCCAGCTCCCGCTACGGCCCTCGCCACGCCAGGTAGGCCACTGCGGCCCTCCGGGGTGGACAGGCTGGAGAGGACCAAATCCCCTGGCCAGGACCCAACCCAGCCCTTCCCCTTCTGGCCCAGAGGTTCCCCCAGCCCCGCGGACCCTCCTGGAGGCGCTGGAGCAGCGGATGGAGAGGTACCAGGCCGCTGCAGCCCAGGCCAAAGCCAAGGGTGACCAGCGGAAGGCGCGGATGCACGAGCGTATTGTCAAGGTGCCTAGGGGTCCAGGGTGGGGAACCCCAGACCTCGCCCCAGTCACGCTGACACCTGTGTGCCCCGCAGCAATACCAAGATGCCATTCGGGCCCACAAAGCCGGCCGAGCAGTGGATGTGGTGGAGCTGCCCGTGCCCCCAGGTAGGCCCCACCCCCATGGGCACAGGCCACACCCCTGTAACCCTGCGTACCAGCCTCATGGCTTTGCGGGCACCGGTCCCATTCATGGTGCAGGGCAGGCTGCCCACGCTACACAGGCAGGAATTATGCAAGCTTGTCGCACATCGTCACGAAAGTATTTATGCCAGGAAAATCAGCAAATGCTCAAAATTAGTGGAGTTTTTGTTGTTCCTTTTCTTGCAACACTTGGGATGGAACCCAGGGCCTCATCTCTGCTAGGCAAGCACTCTACCCCTCCAGCCCTCTTGTGAGGTTTCATTCTGAGACTGGGCCTCACTCAGTAGCCTGGGCTGGCCTTTTCTGCCTCAGCCTCCTAGGCGGCTGGGATCACAGGTGTGCGCCACCATGCCTGGCAAGGAGGGCCATTTCTGAAGAGACTGTCTGCCCACTGCCGTGTCTCTCCCTGCTTTGTCTGATCTGCTCCTTCCCAGTCATCAGGCCTTGGCTTTCCACATACTTACCCTCTGCCAGCCCCTGGTAGGTTAGGAGCTGTCTTCAGGGCCTCAGAGCTGCCTCCGTGTCCGCTGTGAGTGTTTCTCTCTTTGCTCTTGAACCCCATGACCCTCAGGATCTTTCCAGGCCAGGATCCTCATAGAGGCCACCCCAGGCCTTGTGTGTTAAGATTCCAGTGAGGCCTGGGGCCAAATGAGAGATGCCAAGAGGCCGGAAGGTAGTTGGGAATAGCCTGGGACTGACCCAGGACCACCAGCTGGCTGGTCCCTGGCTTCAAAGTAGACTCAGGGTCCGAGACTCCTAGGTGAGGAACAACCATGCCTCCCCCACAGTGGTGTGGGTACTGCTAATCCTGACTGCACCCTGACCGCCGCCCAGGCTTTCCCCCGATACAGGGCCTGGAGGCCCCCGAGGCCGCCCAGCAGAGCCTGGTGGGAGTCCTGGAGACCGCCATGAAGCTGGCCAACCAGGATGAAGAGGCAGAGGACGACGAGGATGAGGCACCTAAGAAGGTGTGAGCGGCTGGGCCTGGGCTGGGGAGGTGGCGCACAGGGTCTTGAAAGTCCACACTTTAGCTAGGAAGAACCAGCCGCACATCCAGCCCCGCCACTTGTGGGCTGCAGACCACAGGTGGCCCATCTGCCTGAGCCCCAGTGCTGTGGTCCGTAGAGCAGACACGGGGACAGCCCTTCCTCCAAGGCTGTCGTAGAGTCAGCGAGAGTGGGTGCAGGGGTGTCTGCTGAGCTGGTCCTCGTCATGGTGTGCTCTGACCTGAGGAAGGGTTGGCACAGCCCCTGGGAGAGCCCTGGCTTCTCTGTCCCTCAGCAGCTCAACAGCACTGCGGCTCCCACAGCCCAGCCCAAGGTCCCGCCCTCAAGGACCCCCCAGCCTGGGGCTGCCAAAGCAGCCCCCAAGGGCACGTCCACCAGAGGTGAGTGTCTCCTCCCTCCCTGCTGCCTGCTGGCCTGGCGTGCTAGGCTGGGCTGCCCCTACAGAGGCCCCTATGCCCACAGCCCAGCAGCAGCTGGCCTTCCTGGAGGGCCGTAAGAAGCAGCTGCTGCAGGCCGCGCTGCACGCCAAGCAGAAGAACGACATGGAGGGTGCCAAGATGCACCTGCGCCAGGCCAAGGGGCTAGAGCCCATGCTGGAGGCCTCTCGCAACGGGCTGCCTGTGGACATCGCCAAGGTGAGCCCTCCAGGTCAGCGGGTTGCATCCGTCAGGCTTAGGCTAAGCCACTGTAACAAGTAGGCCCTCCTTAAGATGCAGCCAGAAGGGGCTGACACGCATGTTTCTTGCCTGTAGCACTCGGCACGCTGTGCTCTGCAACAGCAGGTCTTGCGGGGAGGCCTCAGGTTTCTTCCATTGTGCTACTGTGCCCTTCCTAAGGGGTGGGGCTTGCCCACATGGTCCAAGCAGGTGACTACTGTGTTTGTGCCAGCGCACGGCAAGAGAAAGAAAAGTGCAGAGCAGTTCCCTTTAAAGGAAGTGACATCACTTTTGCTTGTTTCTCATTGGCCAGAACAAAGTTACATGACCCTACCTAGCTGCAAAGGAGCCTGGGACAATGTAGTCTATTACTGGGCTGCTGTGTATCCAGCCAGGGAAGAGGGTGCGATGTGGAAGTCACTTAACTGATCCTGCCAGTTTGGGCAGCACTGTTTGCCCAGAGGATCACTTTTTTTCTTCTTGGGAAGGTAGGGATAGTGACTTGCACCTCAATAGAAGATCAGCTGGGATTCCTTCTGTGATAGAATGGCAGCCTGGTAGAAAGTATTCATGGAGCATGTACCAGATGTCCAGCCCTGGGCTAGGCACAGGGGACACAGCCTTGAGCAAAACAAATAAAACCCGCACCTGCACAAAGCAAATGTTCTGGCTAGGGAGACCCTAAGAAACGCACAGTGCAGCCTGTCATTGTTGCCCACAAGGCCCTGCATGATCTGCCCTTTCACCTGCCTTCTGTCCCCTCTGCTCACTTCCTCCTGTCTTTCTGCTGGCCATATGGCCTCCTCTCTGTCCTCGGACACCATGCGTGAGTTGACCACAGGGCCTGTGCACGTGCTATTTTAGCCCTGAAATGCTGTCCCCCAGGTGCCTACTCATCTCACTTCTCTTTTCCTTTAGTCTCCACTCATCCCATTTTCGTGAGCCCTGTTCCTGCCTCCTAAGACCCCCCCTGCCAGGTGTGGTGGCATATACCTGTCGTTCCAGCACTCAGAAGGCTGAGGCAGGAGGATCACTGTGTGTTCAAGGCCAGCCTGGGCTACATAGTGAGTTCAAGGCCAGCCTGAACTACATAGCAAGACCCTATCTGGAAAAACAAACAAACAAAAATCCCTCCTTCACCCCAGAACCCTCTGCCTCCCTCCCCACTTCCTCTCTGTAGCATTGGTCACTTCCTGCTTTATCCTACAGCTTACTTGGGTTTTTGTTGCTTTGTTCTGTGCTACTGAAGATTGGATTCAAGGCCTTTGCGCTGAGCTCCATCCCCCGTCTTTTTTAAAATTCTTCTCAGTTTGAAACTGTGTTGTTAAATCGCTCAGGCCAAACTCAACCTTGTGATCATCCTGCCTCAGCCTCCCAGAGTGCTGGGATCACAGGTGTGTGCCACAACTCACTGGCTTACTTGTTGCTTAAGGATGTTGTCCATTTCATTCAGGAGACTGTCAGCCTCACAGAGCAGGGATTTGCATCTCTCTTACTCCCCGCTGCTGCGCAGCCCCAGGACACAGCCTGTGCATAAAGGTGGCCAGTGGCAGCTTGCTGTGTCACACAGTGGAAGCCCCATGTAGAAGGTCCAAGTGCGGGGAACGGTGTCATCTCCACAGAGCTGTGTGCGGGCTCCTCCCCACCAACCTCGTCCTCCACAGGTGCCGCCCGCCCCTGTAAACAAGGACGACTTTGCGCTGGTCCAGCGGCCCGGCCCAGGTCTGTCACAGGAGGCCGCCCGGCGCTATGGTGAGCTCACCAAGCTGATCAGGCAGCAGCACGAGGTGAGGCCCGGCCGCATGAGCCACTGTCCCTGGGGCCCAGCCCAGTGCCTGGCCTCACAGCCTGATGCCCACCCTGCAGATGTGTCTGAACCACTCGAACCAGTTCACACACCTGGGCAACATCGCAGAGACCAGCAAGTAAGCACCCCCACCCCACCCCAATCTGCCCCCAGCCTGCCCCTGTGCCAGGACCCGAGCTGCTCTCCCTGCAGGTTCGAGAAGCTGGCCGAGGACTGCAGGCGCAGTATGGACACCCTGAAGCAGGCCTTTGCCCGCGGTCTGCCCACCCCTATTGCCCGCTTTGAGCAGAGAACATTCAGCATCATCAAGTAAGACCCCAGTTCTCCCTGGGGCTCCATGTGCCGCAAGTGTGCAGCACCTGCCTCTGCTAGAAAGGGCTTGAGGGGGATGGTGGAAGCACAGAATGTGCAAAGGCCCGGGGCAGGTGTGAGGCGGAAGCTACAGGTCACCAGGGGCTGGGTGCAGACATCTGGAAATGCAGCAGAGACGTGGTGAGGGCGAGGATGTATCTTGTTCCAGCGGCCCAGTGAGCCCATGGAGACTGGAGATGCGTGTCAGTTTGGTGGTCCCTGGGCCCGGCTCCTGCTAAGGCACCCAACGCCTTGAGGAACAGGGTGGTACCTCTGCATGAGATCGGGCACAGCGGCTGGCCCTGCAGGGGCTCTCACACATCTCATCCTGGTTCCTGCCCGCTTCATTCTGCCAGCTCTCCCTACTTTGCTGGGCTTCTTAGGCGTAGGGCTCTTTGGTCTCTGCTGTGAACCAGACCTCTCCCACCTAGAGCCCCCGTCTGGCAACTCTCTGTCTTTAGGACAGACACCTAGCAAATGCTAGGTGCAGTAGTAGTGGCTCCCAAGCACAGGCTTAGGTCTGTCTCCGTTCACTCTATGTCCCCAGTAGCTGGGCACTGGCTGGCGCTTAGTAGGACTCAAGGAATATTAGGTGAAGGGAGGTCCTACAGCAGCCCAAGCGCTGGTTATTACAGCGTAGGCGCGTCCCTGGGTGGACGGCGCTCATGGCGGCAGGCCCTGTGGCTGGCGCATGGTAGGTACCAAATGTGTGCAGATTAAAGATAGGACCCAGGAGCTCAGCGGTGGCAGACCTGAACACAGAACCCTCATTTATCTGACTCTGAAGCACAGGGCACCCCGGAGGCCAGGGTGGGTTTTGTGCCTGTGGCCCAAGGAGGGGGAGAGGGCAGGTGGGGGCAGGGCTGCAGTGCCTCTGCTTCCTTCCCACGCCCCCCAGGATCTTCCCGGACCTCAGCAGCAACGACATGCTCCTGTTCATCCTGAAGGGCATCAACCTGCCCACGCCCCCCGGTGAGCGCTCGGGGAGGCGCGTGGGGGGGTGGGGGCCCCTCCCCCTCCGCTCAGCTCTGACCGGGCTTGCCCACAGGACTGTCCCCTGGTGACCTGGACGTCTTTGTGCGCTTCGACTTCCCCTACCCCAATGTGGTACGTGGGGAGCCAAGGAAGGCAGGCTAGGACGCGGGCCCCAGGCCGCGCACGGGCCCCTGATATGTCCTGCCTCTGCCGACACAGGAGGAAGCTCAGAAAGACAAGACCAGCGTGATCAAGAACACCGACTCCCCTGGTGAGTGTGCAGGGGCACCCCATGTGGCCCTGAAGCAGGGAAGGAGGCTGGGCCCAGGTCTGACCCCTCTGTCTTCCTTCCCTGCTCTCCGCCCAGAGTTCAAGGAGCAGTTCAAACTCTGCATCAACCGCAGCCACCGCGGCTTCCGCAGGGCCCTGCAGACCAAGGGCATCAAGTTTGAAGTGGTCCACAAGGGGTGAGTGGGGCTGCGGCCGTGGGGGTGGCTGGGCACGGGGCCGTGGGGCCAATTGCTTGTTCTCCTCCCCCAGGGGGCTGTTCAAGACTGACCGGGTGCTGGGGACGGCGCAGCTGAAGCTGGACGCGCTGGAGACAGCATGCGAGGTCCGCGAGATCCTGGAGGTGAGCAGACGCCCTCCCTGCCACTGTCGTCCCGGCTGACCCAGCTGCTCCTGGATGTCTGGGTCCCCTCTCCCCACGCAGGTCCTGGACGGCCGCCGGCCCACAGGGGGGCGGCTGGAGGTGATGGTGAGGATCCGGGAGCCGCTGACAGCCCAGCAGCTCGAGACCACCACGGAGAGGTGGCTGGTCATAGACCCCCCGCCTGCAGCCGCGCCCACAGTGAGTGCCTGCCCCCCGCCCGGGAGGGAGCACAGTGCGGGACTGGCTCTCACAGGCCTGGGTCTCCTCCCGAAGCAGGTTGCTGCGCCCAAAGGGAAGGCGCCTCTCCTGCCTGCCCCTTCCAGGGAGCCAGGGAACAGGTAGGAGGCTGGGCCACGCCACGGGAGGGACTCCCTCTGCATCTCGAAGGCCCTCCTGAACAGTTTCCCCTCAGGCACAAACTGGACTGTGGCCCTTTCCTGCTCCCAAACCCACACCCCTCTGGAGCATCTTGTTTGAACTATTCAGCTTGATCTTTAAGATCTTTTGTGATCTAACCGTTGTCAATCCTTCCTGCTCTTCCTTCACTCCCTCTTGTGGGTTCATGGCCACATCTGGCTTTCACTGCCCTCCTGGCTTCCCTCTGTTCTGACCCCCTGGAGACCTCTCCCCTTCCCTTGCTCCCTGTCCTCTGGGTCCCAGCTCGGCTGTCACCTCCTCCAGGGAGCACCCCCTGACCACCAGGCCTCACAGCGGCTCGGGTGTGCAGCCAGCGCCACCCCCAGGCTGGGGCCCCCGCGACACTGGGGTGGGCCTCCCACGTTTGCCCTGCGCCTCAGTGCCCAGCATGTGTGTTGGGAAACGGTCAAGCAGGGGGACTCCTGCTGTCCCGGTCTCTCCTGCTGCCCACAGGTCAGCCCGGCCCCTGCACAGCCTCAGTGTGCTGGCCTTCGACCAGGAGCGGCTGGAACGGAAGGTGGGTCCCCACCCTCTGGGCTCGGCACAGCAGGCCCGGGTGTGTGTGGCCCTGGGCTGGGAACTCACACCACCCTCTGCGTCCCCAGATCCTGGCCCTAAGGCAGGCGCGGCGGCCGGTGCCCGCGGAGGTGGCCCAGCAGTACCAAGACATCGTGCAGCGCAGCCAGTGGCAGAGGGCGCAGCTAGAGCAGGGAGGAGCTGGCATCCGGAGGGGTAGGGGCTTGGGGACAAGCCTCGAGAAAGCCAGGGTCTCGGGAATGGACATCTAGAGTGTCGGGCTCAGGACGGGCATCCAGCAGGGGCTGGGCTGGGCTGGGCTGGGCTGGGTGGCCGCAGTGTGCAGGGCAGCAGCCTTATGTCCCGTCTCAGAGTACATGGCCCAGCTGGAGCGGCAGCTGCAGTTCTACACAGAGGCCGCCCGGCGCCTGGGCAATGATGGCAGCAGGGTGAGTGGAGGCCCAAGGGCGGCGGGGGGGCGGGCAGCAGGGAGACCCCACTGACCCACCTTGGCCCCTCTGTTTCCCCAGGAGGCTGCGAAGGAGGCACTGTACCGGCGGAACCTGGTTGAGAGCGAGGTGAGCTGCTTGGATGTGGGTGGTGGGCGCTTACAGTGGTCTTGGCCCCTTGACCCGGCCCCCATGTCGTCCCCAGCTGCAGCGGCTCCGAAGGTGAGGGCCTGGCGGGGCGGGCGGCCCGGATGAGAGGAGGAGCTCACAGGCCACCAACCCAAGACACGTGGACAATCAGCGGACAATCGGTTCTGGACTCATCCTCTCCAGGCCCCCAGCCCAGCCAGGCCTCCCTGGCAGGGCCCCAGGGACTCCACCCTCATGCCAGAGTCCTGTTTGCACATCCCTGGGTGCCCACCTTGCTGCCCCAGAGCAGGAGGGCGGCGGGGACCAAGCCCCAAGGGCCTCTGCAAGCACTTTACTCCTGTCCCTCCCTGGCCTTAACCCTACAGCCCTCCATACCCCAAAGAAGCCACCGAGGCTGGCGCCTGGGGCTGCACAGGCCTGGACACAGAATAAATAGCCAGGCCACACCCAGCTCGGCTCTGTCCTGCCTGTCTCTCACTCAGGGCAACAGCGGTCACGCCAGGCTCTCCCCCACCCACTGGCCCCCGGGGAGCGGCAGGGGGAGGAGGAGGTGCTCAGGTCTGTGCACGCGTCACCCCGCTTCCTCGGCAGGTGGCCTTGGGCGTTGTGCGGGTTGAATCCGAGGCTGGAGCACAGATGATGGTGTTTCAGGACCCAAAACCCAGCCCAGTCACACCCGGAGAGGATGCGGGACCCAGCCTCCGGCTGCGCTTAGCACTCCGGGGGGTGTGGGGGTGACAGAGGGCAGAACCCGGAGAAGGGCGCTGGTCCCAGGTGAGCGCTGGGAAAGGGTGGCTTTATTGTCTCTTGACTCCTTCTGCCCCACCCTGGGTGGTGGTGGCCGTAGGGCCCCAGCTGGGCACTGTCCCCTCAGTCCATGCCCTGCTGAACCCCAGGGCTCGGGGCTGTTGGGCTGACTCAGGAGCCCCCAGCCCGGGGCCGGCGCGGGGTGGTGGGCGGCAGCCGGACCAGGACCTGCTCGGGGTTGTCGGCAGTGTCCACCACGCGCAAGTGCGGGAGGCCCAGGAAGGCCTCGGCCGCGATGCTGGTCATGTGCAGTCTGTTAGCCCTGCGCAGAGAGGCGGGTGAAGGGGGCTGCACCACGCCCATCCACTCAGCCCCGCCCCGGCTTCCCGGCCACGCCCCCTCGCGGCATTGGTCCCTCACCTGAGGATGACGGCGCGCAGGTGCGGCGTGCTGAGGAAGGCTTCCGGCCCCACGTGGCCGATGCGGTTGCCCTGCAGGTGCAGCTCCTCCAGGGCCTCGGGCAGGTCGGGGGGCACGAAGGACAGCTCGTTGTGGCCCAGGTCCAGCATCTGGCCAGGGAGACGGCGTGTGACCACCCCAAGGTTCCTCCTGCTCTCCAGTCTGCAGCCTCCTTCCTCACCCGTTTTTTCCCCTGTACTGAGGATTGAGCCCAGGGACTTGACACTGAGCCCCCTGGACCTCTTTATAAATTTTGAGAAAGGATCTTGGTCAGTTGGTAAGTTGCCCAGGTTGGGCTTGGGCTTGCAGATCTCCTGCCTCAGCCTCCTGGAGTACTGTACTGGGATTATAGAACTTGCACCACCACACCCAGCTCTCCTTCCTCCTCCCCTTTGTCCTCTTCCTCCATCCGCTCCTCAGTTGCCAAATTCCTTCACTGCACAGAGGTAAACTGAGGCCCTTCCCAGGGCAGGCCTGTTCTCAGCACTCAGCCCAACAGATGGGCCCCACCTGACTGGGCCTCCCATTCTCCACGCCTGGCTAGTGTGCTTGCCCCTGACGGCTTGCTGTCTACCCTGGCTGTCGGGTGGTGAGGGGCGGAAGCTGCCTCCTGCGCTAGGACAGTGCCCAGCACCCCCTCCGTGGAATGGAGGCTCCGGGGAGCAGCGGGATGTCAGAGTCTGCCCTGGGAGGTGGAGGGGGCATTGGGGGACGACTGGAGGCAAGGACAGCGGGCAGAGGCCTGGAGGCTGGGCAGGTGTCTGGCCTGCCCGTGCAAGGCACGGCTGGGCAGGCCGTCGGGACGGTCTGGGAACCCCTCCTGACCTGGAGGGCCTGCAGCTCGTGCCACGTGCCGGGCCCGATGTCGCCGATGCGCAGCTGGTTGTGGGCCAGGCTGAGCTCCTGCAGCTGACCCAACCCAGCCAGCGACTCGGGCTCCAGGGCGCGCAGCTGGTTACGCTGAAGGCGCAGGGCGCGCAGGCTCCCAGGCAGGCCGGCGGGCACCCGGGTCAGCTGGTTGCCAGCCAGGTCGAGGCAGCGCAGGGTGCGCAGGCGGTGGAAAGCCCGGTGGTGCAGGCGGGCGCTGGTCAGCCTGTTGTAGGCTAGGTTGAGCTCGGCCAGGCCTGGCACGGAGGCCAGGTCTCGAGCACCCAGCGCAGCCACGTGGTTGTGGGGCATCAGCAGGGCCCCCAGGCTGCGTGGCAGCCCGGGGGGCACCCGTTCCAGCCGGTTCCCGTAGAGGTGCAGCGTGTGCAGAGCCCTCAGCGGGCGCAGCGCCTTGGCCGGCAGCCCCGTGGCCCCCAGCTCGTTGTGCTGCAGCAGCAGGTAGCGCAAGCCCCTGGCCCCACGCAGCCGCGCTGCCTCCACCTGCCGGATGCGGTTGCGGCCCAGGTGCAGGATGCTCAGGGCCTTGGGCAGGCCGGTGGGCACCGTCGCCAGCTGGTTGTGCGACAGATCCAGGTACTCCAGGCTGCGCAGCTTGCTGCCAGGAGAAAGGGTGGGCGTCGGGCTGGGTGCCCAGAGAGAGGGGCTGCTGGACCTCACGGCGAGGGGTCCTGAGGCAGAATTCAGCAGGGGTGATGCCTGAGAGAGCAGGGTGGGACATAAACTTGGGGTGCTCAGGACAAGTTCCAGCCTGAAGGTCAGCTGTGGGGGGTAACCACAAAAAAATCCTGGGTCAGATAGAAATGCACGTGCAGCTATGATACTGGATGAAGAAAGAAAAGGAAAAACCTCTGCACATGAGAAAGGCTGAGGCTGGAGGACCTCCATTTGTATACTGCCTGGGCAATTTAGTGACACTGTCACAAAAAATAAAATTGGCTGGGGACTTAGCTCAGTGGTAGAGTACCCTCAGGTTCAGTAGCCAGTGACACGAACAGAAAAAAACCTCAGTGCAGACTGGTAGGGGACATGGACCCTGTCCAGTGCCAGGCTGAACCTGATACAGAGCAGGCACTCCAAAAGATAAGGCTCAGCGGCATAAGTGCCTGCCTGGCAAGTGCAAGGTCGTGAGTTCGATCCTCAGTACCACAAAAATAAAAGCTAAGGCCCAGGGTAGGCATGCAGGGGAGGAAGTGAAAGTGGTGACAGCCAGACTATAAGTGCCCGACTCCAACCTGAAGGTGGTGGCATCCAGGCCACTGTCTGTCAGCTGGTTGTGCTGAAGGTACAGCTCACGGAGGTGGGTCTGGCGACTCAGGGCCCCTCGGGGCACCTTGGAAATGAGGTTGTTCTGGAGAAGGGAGAAGACAGTGACACACAGGGTCTGACATAGAGGGCAGTGGGGAGCCACAGATGGCTCTTGAGTGAGGGAGGGCCAGGAGCTCGCCTCCAACAAGGCAGTAAGCGAGTTTCTGAGAAAAGTAGTTCTTGCCGTTGGAATTGGGAGGGCGATGGAAGGACGGGAAGCAAGGTAGAGGGCCCCCTAGGACAGCCTGGGGTATAGATGGGCCGCGAGGGTGGGCACCTGCAGGTGTAGCCGCTCCAGTGAGGTGGGCAGGCTAGGCGGCAGGTAGCGGAACCGGTTGCTGGACAGGCTGAGGGTGGCTATGGCCTCGGAGCCGCGGAAAGCATCGGGTGGGAGGCCGGCGTTGCCCAGCTGGTTGTTGTGGAGGTACACGGACCTGAGGGCACCCAGGCTGCGGCCACCACGCCCCGCTGCCCCCCAGCCACACTGGGTCCTGAGTGTGAGTGCACATGCGCATGCCCGCAAGGATGCTGGAGCCTCGTTCTAGAGTGTCCCACCCCGCACGGACCGTCAGACCCCCAGACCCCCAGGGCAGGCTCAGCATCCCGCTGGTCCCCCAGAACCTGAGGGTGGGAGCCAGGGCTACCTGAGGGCCGGCTTCTCCCCGAAGGTGAGCGGGAAGATCTCCGTCACCTGGTTGGCGGCCAGGTCAGCTACGCGGAGCGAGCGGGGCAGGAACTGCGGGGCCGCGGAGAGCTGCGGGGGCGACAGCGCCAGTCCCGTGCGGTGCCAGCCCCCCTCCCGGGGCGCACGCGGGGCTCAGGCTCACCTGGTTGTGGGCCACGTAGAGGTGCTGCAGCTGCCCCAGCGACTCGAAGGCCTCGTCGGGCAGGCCTGGGGGCGGGGCGGGCGGGGCGCCGTGAGGGACGTGCGGGGAGGGCCCCCTCCGTCCCCCAGAGCCGCAGCGCCACAGCCCAGGTTTCTGTTCTCAGCGGAGGCCGCTTCTGGGAAGTGCCACCTCAGAGCTGCCTGGGGGCGGGGACGCGGAGGGCAGAGGGGACCTCGGAACCACGCGCACACCCCAGGGCCTCACCCTCAGACGAGATGAGGTTGTTGTGGAGGTTGAGGGTGCGCAGGCCGCTGAGTCGGGACAGCTCATTGTAGGGGAGCTCCCGGAGCCGGTTGTTCTGGAGGGGAGGGGAGGGATAGTCACACTCTGACGCCGATGAACTTTCACCTTTCACGGACCTGAGCCTCAGCGCTGAACTCCCCATCAGCACCCAGCCCCAGCACCCACAGTCATCCCAAACACCCCATCACCCTGGCCGCGGACAGCCTTGGGACTGCCAAGCATTGAAACCCAACAGTCTGTCACCCACAGTCAACTCAGAACAACCCTGTATCCAGCCAGCCACAGTGGCTCATGCCTGTAATCCCAGCACTCCCGGAGGCTGAGGCAGGAAGGTCTCGAGTTCAAACCCAGTCTGGGAAACTTAGCCACTTAGCAAAACCCTGTCTCAAAATAAAAAATATAAAAGGGCTGAGGATGTAGCTCGAGGCAAAGGCTCTGGGTTCAATCCCCAGTACCATACACAAAACAAAACAAATAACTCTGTCTTGGAGATCCTGCCTCCCCACAAACCCCCATAGGCATAGTGCCAGCTGCCTGGTCTGAACCTCAGCTCTGCCCACCATCTCCCTGGGCCTCATTTTTCCTTTTTGGGGTTCGAATGCCTCACCACACTAACCCTACACAGTCCCAACCACGAAGACCTTGATTCAACACCGTATCACCCATAACCAGCCCTAAACCCTCAGCTGCCAAGATGTTGATCCCCTGCCACACCCCAACGATCACCCCCAAACACCCTAGCCCATTGATCCCAAACAACCCCGATTCCATGATCTTGACCCCAAATCCGAGCCCTTTCCACCCCCACTATCTTCACCCCCAACTCCTTCCCTTCCCACCTGCAGACTGACAGCAAGGCTAACTTCTCTTTCCTGTAATTTTTTTTTTTTCACTCTTAGGGATTGAACCCAGGTCCTTTGTGTTGAGCTCCAGCCTCAGCCCTGTTTCTATTTTTTATTTGGAGACAAGGACTCACTAAGTTGCTGAGTTGCCCAGGTTGGGCTTGAACTTGTGATCGTCCTGCCTCAGCCTCCCAGAGTGCTGGGATGACAGGTGTGCACTTACCAATTTCTCTCACTGCCCACAGCCACCTCTTGTACATGGGCACCCCCATCCCTCACTTCCCACACTGCTTCCCCTCCTCTCCGTCACCCCTAGGTGACCCCCTCTCCAGCCCCACCTGCAGGGAGAGGTACCGGGCCTCCCTGGTGATATTGTCCGGAAACACATGCAGGTCCAGCCCAGCGCAGTCCACCACGTCAGCCTGGGGGCAAGAGCAGCGCCAGGGACAAGCCCAGGGTGGGGGCTGTGAGCTCTCTCCCGGGTGGGGGAAGTCAGGGTCCTCCATGCCGGGAACAGGCAGGGGGCCCGGCGGCAGCAGCAGTGGCAGCACCAGCAGCAGCAGGCTCAGCTGCTGGGGGTGGAGGGAAGGCTCAGTGTGACCAGGCAGGGCATGGGGTAGCCATGGTGACCGGAGCATCCCCCATCAGGGAGGGAAGCAGTGGGCAGCGGGCAGAGCCAGGCAGGCCCCACCCTCGGACCCTCCCTGCCCACCTTACCATCGCCAGCCCTGCTCTGCCTTCTCGCCTGCCTGAGTGCAAACCAGTCACCTCCTGCAGTCCCTGGTGTGACCACCACCTCCCTCCATCTCGGCAGAGCCACCACCCCCACACACAGCCTTCTCCCAGGCTCGAGGGAGCCGGCCCACCCCTTCCCCGCCCTGGGGAGGGCAGCGGGCGGACGATGGGGTGGTGAGGCCAGGCCAGCCCGTCCCCTTGGTCCCCCTCACCCCCCCAGCTCTGCTTCTGTAACCTCAGCCAGCCTGGCTGGGCCGCGGGAACCAGGAATGTTGGAGGCAAAGCTGAGATTCGCCCTGTCTGGTATTTGGGCCGACCAACCGACCACAGGCCCACGGGTCGGGACGGAGGGGGGCTCTGGAGCTTGGGACGCTCCCCAAGGAGTGGAGGCCGGCAGCTGGGGTCGGGAGGCCTGGCTCAGGTCACCACAAGGGCCCCTCCTCCTTTCTCCAGATGGCCTCGCTGGCAGGCAGACACCCGGTCCCCAGCAGCTGCAGCCGCCGAGAGGAAATGACATGGCAGGGGCACCAGCTTGGTGGTTACGGGGCGGGTTCAGTGCCAGCCCACCTGGTTTGAGCCTGGTCTCCCCTTTTCTCTGGACCTCAGTTTCCCCTTCTGTAAAGTGGGGCAATGGCCACCTTTCCCTCCCAGGAGCGACATAAACTTTAAGGAGGTAACACGTGAGGGCTGGCGCCCACACATCTCTGATGTCACCACCAGGCCTGGGGCTGACTCATTTGTGTGCCTGGACCTCAGCTTTCCCACCTGGGAAACAGGGATGACAGAAAAACCCGGCCTCAAAGGGCGGGTGGAAAGCAAAACATGGGGGTTGGGTAAAAGGTTTCATTGTTTTGCATGATGCTGGGGATTGAACCCAAGTTCTTCACACTGAGCTATGTCCCCAACCATTGTTTGTTTGTTTTGAGACAGGGTTTTGCTAAGTCACTAAATTTCCCAGGCTGGGCTCCATTTTGTGATCCTCCTGCCTCAGCCTCCCAGAGTGCTGGGATGACAGGAGTGCACCACCATTCCGGGCAGAATGTCCTTAGAATGCCATCTGCATACTCTGAGGGCTCAGTTTGACAGTGGCAGAGGCAGGGGAGGGGAACGAGGCTGGAGTCTCCAGAAGCAGAGTCTGAGACTAGGGTTAAGTGTGCTAACCTCAGAAGGCGGCTATGGCGTTGACGACCTGAAGGGGCAGCACAACAATAAACAGTGAACTACTTCGGAGAGCGGTTGTGCACACCTGTACTTCCACATTCGCAGGAGACTGAGGCAGGAGGGTTGCAAGCTCAAGGCCAGCCTGGGTAACCTAGTGAGACCCAGTCTCAAAATAAAAGGGGCTGTGGTACAGCTTCCCTAGGTTCCAGCCCCGGGTGGAGAGAACAAGGAGAGGGTGTCTATACTAATCTTTGCACCTACAGAGGAGAAAAGTTCACTTGTCCACATGTCCCAGGACTGGATGACCAACCCTCTTACCAGGTAGGACAGGAAACAGCTTTTAGCTCTGGCCATAAGGGAACAACATGGCCCACCTCAAGCTGTCCCTGTGGGACCAGCGCCCACTGGCTGGGCAGTGGGCTGGAGCACCTTGGCCGCTCCAACAGAGTGGCAGAGCCCCGGGAGGCTGAGCTACTGCACCAGTCCTGAGCCAGGAAGCATCAGGACACCGCGGCAGGACGTTGGGGTGTCTGGCAGGCTCTTTTAGCTATGCAAGAGGAGCCGAGGGAACTAGCTAATCCGAACAAGGTCACTTATTGCTGCATGACTGGAGAAGGCAGGGGAATGTGTCCTTCAAGCACAGCTGCATCCAGGAACTCAGATGATGCTCTCCAGGTGGCTTCTTTCCCTAGCTCTGGACTCTAAAAGGTCCCTGTGCCCTGCAATACCGCAGCCTAAACCGCAGACAACTCCCACTTCAGCAGAAAATCCCAATCTTGAATCTCATTGGCTTAGCTCTGGGCACGTGTCCACCCAGAACCAATCCCTGTGCCCAAAGGATGGAATGTGCTGATTCGCTACGATCCTCATCACTCACGTAACTAAATAAGCAGCTGGCTTTGTCTCCTGGCAACACATGGCCCGCCCTCTACCCGGTCCAGCCCTGCCCTGCCCAGCCCAACAGGAAATGGTTCTCTTTCTCGGCGGGCCCCCAAGCTCTGATCCTCTTGCCTCAGCTCAAGTGTTGGGATTACAAGTGTGTGCAACTGTGCCAGGCTCCTGCAGGACGTTCTCTACAAGGACACCGATGGAGGACAGGCCACCAGCATGACCCCAATGTTCAGCACAGCCGGCTGTCACCAGCATTAGTGCATACTACACCTGCATGTGGCTGATAATTCCTTCATAATCTGAACCACTCTATAAATTATTGACATTTACCTGGACATATGGCTTCCTGGAAAAAGAGCTACATTTCCCAGCCTCCTTTATACCCAAGTGTGGCCAAATGACTAAATTCTAGCAGACCAGATACAGGAAGACATGGTATGCACAGCTTTGAGGAAAAAAGAGATGCCTTTCTACTTCCTGCTATTGGAATGTAGATGTGATTGCTGGGACTCCAGCAGCCATTTTGGACCATGACATTACTTTGGGAACAGAGGCCTTGAATAGTGAAGCAACAAGATAAAAGCAAACTGGGTCCTCAGCACCAGAAAATGACATGCCACCCCTGAACTGACTAGTATTTTGATCACTTCCTTTTTGACCCTTTGGTGAAGGGGAGATCATTACATTAAATAATATGAAAAGGCTGAATATAACGCCTAACACCAGACACATGAGATTGACGTGTTTACCCCTTTTTTTTTTTTTTTTTTTTTTATTGCTCTTGGAATTGAACATCGGGTCCTTGCACCAAGCAACAACCTTGGCCCTTTTATTTTTTGAAATAGGGTCTCAGTAAGTTGCCCTGGCTGTGTTGAATTTACAAATCCTCCTGCTTTAGCCTGGGATGGGTGCTGGGGTGACAGGTGTGTGTCCCATCCCTGGATGACATCAATTTATTCTTCACCTATACTCACAGCCTGGAAAGGGAGGCTGCAGCAAGCAGAGCCACGCAGGGGTGCACCTGGGAACAGAGGCTGGGGTGAACAGTGGTTTCTACAGGGAGACGTGGTATTCAAACACCTTTGCAGATGGGGGCTGGGGGGGCATGAATTCCCCAGGCTGGACTGGAACCTGTGATATCCCTGCCTCAGCCTCCCAGCAGTGGGGTGACAATGGTATGCTACCACACCCACCTTAAAATGTATTTGAAAATTGTATAGATGTACACATATAATTGTACAGATGTATGGGTATGGGGTGCAGTGAGACTTTTCAATATATGGGTAGAATTATAATGATCTGGTCACAGTCATTGGCCGATTCCTCTCTTCAACTTTGTTTTTTTTTTTTTTTCTTTAACAGTTCTGCATGAGGTGTAGACTTTTGTTTTGTTTTGTTTTTTTCTAGTACTGGGAATCAAACTCACGACCTCACGCTTGCCAGGCAGGCGCTGTGCCGCTGAGCTAAATCCCCAGGCCCACCCTCTCTTCAACTTTGATCCTTTTCCTGCACTGCATACATCCAGAGTCCTCTCTTCTGCCTACTTTGATGTTTTGTTTTGTTTTGGTTTGGTTTTTGAGACAGGGTCTCGCTATGTAGCTCAGGCTGGCTTTGAAGTCACTATGTAGCCCAGGCTGGCCTTGAGCTCAAGGTGATTCTCCTGCCTCAGCCTCCTGAGTGCTGGGGTTACAGGTGTGCAGCACCACACCTGGCTTCTACAGGCTCCCTCAAAATATATAACGAGCTGCTGCCCTCCACGTGACCCTGCTAGACTATGGAAAGTTGGAAGTGATTCCTCCCATTGAGCTGCACCTTTGTGATGCAGAACTGTCGTCCCCAAGGCCACTGGAACGGTGAAAAACAGACACTAGACTCACAAAGGAACTGCCTATTACTTCAGTCTGCAAGTGAGACACTGCGTGTCACTGGGCAGCACTAGTTATGTGGTGCCCTAGGCAGGAGATTATTATGAGTTTGAGGCCAGCCTGGACTACATAGTGAGATGCTGTCTAAAAAAAAAAAAAAAAACACAGGCTGGCATAGTAGCACACTTCTGTAATCTCAGCACTCAGGAGGCTGAGGCAGGATCATTGCAAGTTTGAGATCAGCCTGGGCTACAAAGTAAGCTCAAGGCCAGCCTCAACTGCATAGTGAAACCCTGTCTCATAAAGAAGAGAATAAAATATATTGGTTAAAAAAAACACTGAGGTTCATTTTGGGCATGATAGCCCACACGTGTAATCTCAGCTACTCCAGAGGCTGAGGCAGGAGGATTGCAAGTTTGAGCCTAGTCTGGGCAACTCAGCAAGACCCTTTTATTAAAAAATAAAAAAGGCTGGGCCTGAAGTTCAGTGTAGACTGCTTGCCTAGCATGTACAAGTCTCTGAGTTCCATCTCCAGCACTGCAAAACAAAACAAAACAAAACAAAAACAAAAACCCAAAACAAAACAAAGCAAAGTTAGTGGTATGGGGAAAAATGATAATTTCTAGTTCCATTTGCTTTGTCATCCTGTCTTGGGCCTATTCTCCATGTATGGTCTGTGATTCACATGGTACATAGTGTGGTTTGAGTGCACGTGTGTGCTTTTGTCATTTGTAATACAACACACATGCCTGTGAGCAGTGAGTGCTTCTGGTTATCTTCGGGGATGTGATCCATGACCAGGAAAAGGAGGCATCTCTGTGATAAACTTCTGTGCCCTATTGTCTCTGAAAGTAGGGAAAGAGCCCGGTGTGGTAGTGCACACCTGTCACCCAGCACTCGGGAGGCTGAGGCAGGAGGATCACAAGTTTAGTCCAGCTTGGGCAACTTAGTGGGAATGCCGGGCTGAAACTTGTAACTCTCCTGCCTCAGCCTCCCTCTGTGCTGGGATAATAGGCGTATGCCACCACATGCAGCTGAATTTTAGTGTTGGATGTCTTAGGGGGCTTGGTGGACTCCAGGATTTGCTGTCTGGAGCAGCTGCAGCCTGGTGCATAGACAGTGACTGTGTCTTACTATGTCTTCACATGGTGGAACTGCTGAAGTCCACTTTCTGATGCTGTAACAGAAAGCCTGAGAATGGGGAACTTAGTAAGAAAAGAGGATTTAATTCCCAGTTCTAGGGGCTGGGGGCCTAAGAGTGGGCAGTTGCAGCTGTCCACTTCTGGTGCAGGCTGCGGGCTCCAGGAACTCAGGGTGGACCTGGAAGGACGGTGGGTGCCAGTGAAGAGGAAATGCGGTGACTTTCCAGAGGGGCTGGGCCTTCTCAGAGAATAGCAGTTCTCACTGGTGAGCCTGGAGCCTCAGGACCTTCTGGGGTGCTGGGGACAGAACCCAGGGGTTGAAGTTTGCTAAACAAGCAGCACCCTAGGCCTCAGACACCTCCTAAGGGTCCTACCACCTCTCACTGCCACTACCCTGGGGACCAAGCCTCCATATGCATTTCCGTGGAGACAAAGCGTGCACACCACTGCAAGCCTAATGTCGTTGAATGAGGGCTGCCCCTTCCTGGTGTAGTCACCTTGCAAGGTAGGGTCTCTCCTTCCCTCTCTCCCTCCCTCATTCCTTCCTTCCTTCTTTTCTTTCTTCCTTTTTTCAGTACTGAGGTTGGAGCCCAAGGCCTCAGACATACTAGGCAAGTGCTTTACCACTGAGCTGCCCCCGCTGAGAAGAGGTTAGGATTTCAGAACGTGAATTTTATGGGTGAGAGTTAGCCTGGGCGCTGTCCAGGGGATTAACAAAACACACCTCTGGGTGTGCCTGTGTGGGTCACGGAGGTGTGACCTTGAGGCCTCTGTCTGGGCTCTGGCCCCTTCCTCTGTGGTGCTGTCCTCGTGTTCTCTGCCTCCTGGCTGCTGCGAGGAGAGCAGCTGCGCTCCATCACGCCCTTCCACCACCGTGCTCCTGCCTTGTAGCCAGCTGACCATGCATGGAACCTTCTGAGACCATGAGCCAACTCAAACCTCTCCTCCTTTAACTTGTGGGTGTCAGGTATTGTGTCCCAGGGATGAAAAACTGACCAGTACCTGGGGGGACACAAAACTTCCAAGCAGAGTGATTGCTAAACTCTGGGCGTGTTCTGGGTGCAGCCATCCCCACAGGATGGAGAATCGGATAGGAGTGAGGAATGTGACAACCCCAGAACTCAGGCTGACTCTCCAAGAGCTCACTGCCAGTGTATGGGACTCTACTCTTCCCCCTCTCTCTCCTCAGGACTGGAAGAGTTGCAAGGGGGTGGTTCGAAGGGTAACAGGAAGCGATGGGTGGAGCCTGGGTGCGTACCCTGGGGTGTCCTCAGGGACGACACAAGACCCCTCACGCCAGATGGTGGAGCTGGAGGTGGGAAGAGGAGGAAGAGGGCTGTGGGTGTGCAGGCCAGGGTTCTCGCACCATCCCACTCAGGCACGGAAGTCAGCTAAAGTCTCAGATGTGTTCCGGGTCTTAATGACAGAGTATGTAGGAAGAAAGATAGATCGTGTAGTTTTTTTTTTTTTTTTTTTTTTCAGACAGTGTCTCACTATGTAGTTCAGACTGGCCTTGAATTATGTAGCCGAAGCTGGCCTTGAACTCATGGTGATTCCCCTGCCTCAGCCTCCCTCAGTAATGGAATAATAGGCACACACCACTACACCTGTCCACAAATTATGTACTTTTTAAACTTTTTAAAAAAGACTTTTGTCAAAAACAAGTTATATCATGTACAGGTATGAATTCCCTATGATGAATATGATTGTTATATATACCTAAAATGTACCAACAAAATCTAATGTAAAAAAAGTTTTTTCTTTTCTGAGACAGGGTCTCCCTATACAGTTCAGACCGGCCTTGAAGTCACTATGTAGCTGAGACTGGCCTTGAACTCACGGCCATCCTCCTGCTTCAGCCCCCCAAGTGCTGGGATTACAGGCTTGTGCCACTACACCCAGGCTACACTTTTAATTTTGAAAAAATTTTAAACTTATGGAAAGTTGTAAAAATAATTTGGGAAGTCCTGGTAGATACCTTCACCCAGCCTCCTGATTTTCATGTCACTCATAAGTGTGAGCTGTCCAGCTCTCAAAACCAGGAAGTGAACATCATGCTACTAATTTAACCACATATTTCATGGAAAAGTTACCAGTTTTGCCACCGCAGCTGATTTTTCTGGCCCAGGACCTCATTGAACATGACTTCATCCCATTTTGGTCTCCTCTGGCCTGTGATAGTCTCTCAGTCTTTCCTTGCCTCCCGTGGGAGTCATTATTCTCACAGTCACTTTATTCCTTTTTCACAGCTGCCATAATAGATTACCACAGGCTCAGTGGTTTAAAATGCAGAAATTTATTTTCACAATTCTAGCCTGGTGTGGTGGCACACGCCTGTAATCCCAGCACTTGGGAGGCTGAGGCAGGAAGATCGTTGTGAGTTCGAGACCAGCCTGGGCTACAAAGTGAGCTCAAGGCCAGCCTGAAGTGCATAGTGAGACCCTGTCTCAAAAAGACAGGAAAAAAAAAAAGAAAAGAAAAGAAATTTATTCTCACAATTCTAGAGGCCAGAAGTCCAACATCAAAGTATTGCCAGGGTTGGTTATTTCTGGTGGCTCTGAGGAGTAATCTGTTCCATCCCTCTCTGGCAGTTTTTGGGGTACATTCACTTTCTATCCCTCCAACAAAGTAGCTGAGATCATCAACTTATATTGAGGGAAGGTTTGGGCTGGGAGCAGTGATGCACATCTGAAATCTCAGCACTTCAGAAGCTGAGGCTAGAGGATCCTGAGGATGAGATCAGCCTAGACTACTCTGTGAGACCCTGTTGCAAAAGCAAACATGTCCAGCACTTGGGAGGCTGAGGCAGGAGGAACATTGTGAGTTAAAGACCAGCCTGGGCTACAAAGTGAGCTCAAGGCCAGCCTGAACTGCATAGCGAGACCCTGCCTCAAAAAGACAAATAAAAAATGCTGGGCATGGTAGTACAGGCTTTTAATCTCAGTATTCTGGAAGGCTGAGGCAGGACAACTGCAAGTCCAACCTGGGTGAGACCCTGTCTCAATATAAAAAATAGAAAAGGGCTGAGATGGAGCTCAATGTGAAGATCCTGGGTTCATTCCCCAATACTGAAAAAAAAAAATAGAACAAAAGTAAAAGAGGGAAGAGCTCATAGATTGGCTTGAGATTTGGCTTATAGATTTGGAGGTTGTGATTGGTGATCAGTTGGGTCCTGTGGTCTGGGTCTATAGAAGCCAGTTGATCATGGTGGGACCCCTTGGGAGAAGGGGATCAACTCCCCTTGTGACCCAGAAGCAAAAGAGAGAAAGAGGAAGGGGTGGGGCCCCACTGTTTCCTTCCAGGGCAGCTACCCTGATCTAAAGACCCCCACACTGGATCTCAGCATGAAAAGTTCCACCAGTTCCCAATAGCACCACTCTCAGGACCAAGTCTTTAATTTTTTTTTTTTTTTTTTTGAGAAAGGGTCTTTCTATGTAGCCTTGAACTAACAGTGATCCTCCTGCTTCAGCCTCCTGTGTGCTGAGATTGTTGCTGTGTGCCATTATGCCTGGTTTAGGACCAAGTCTTTGGATACAGTTAGATATGAAGTGTCCCTCAAAGACGCATGTATCAAAGGCTGGATCCCCACTGAGTAGGGCTCAGAGGTGGGTCTGGAGAGGAGACTGGGGTGTGGGGACTTTCTCAGAGCTGTGAGCCCTTGGTGAGGTCGTAATTTGATGGCACCATGGCAGGCGAGGGAACGGAAGGTAGTGGATCAGGACATGTGCTCTGGTTCCTAACACCTTCCTCTGTGCCTCTTTCCCTCTCTTTCCACTTCCTGATGGCCATGAGGCGAGCAGATTCCCTTCCCACACCTGTACCGGGGTGTCTGCCTCCCTCGGGTCCCAGCCCCAGAGCCAGCCGGCCATGGACGAGACCTTTGAACCCGTGAGCCAAAATCAGCAAAATCAGCCTCTCCTATTCTCAGCTGTTCTTTTTATAGTGGTCACACAGCCCAGAGTCTTAGGGGACGTTCAAGAACCAAGCTGCAGCCGCTGGCTGCTGGCTCCTCGGGGCTCCTGGGCTGGTAGACACGCCCTTCACCTCCTCATCCTCATTCCTTGGCCGTCACCCCTCGTGTGTCGCTGTGTCGTACCTTCGTGTCAGAGGACCGCAGTCACTGGAGGATGAGCACAGGGAAGCCAGGGATGGGGTGCGCGCCTGTCAGCTGCACGCTCCTGGAGGGTGAGGCGGGGGGTTGTCAGTTCAAACCCAGCCTGAGCAACTCCGTGTCTTAGGGAGATGCTATCTTGAATAAAAAACAAAAGTAAGGCTGGGGATCAGCAGGGTTCAGCACAAAAGCCTTAAGTTGGATCCTTGGTACTGCCACCCCCCCGCAAAAAAAAAAAACAAAAAAAAACAAAAAAAAACCCAATTACTTACTTGATTCATACTGTGGTTTGGATTGGGTTTGATTGTTTCCCAAAACTTCATGTATTGAAATTTAATCCCTACTGTGACGTAGTAAAAGGGTGGGGATTTAATTCAGCAAATGGTGTTCAAGGCGCGGCCGTCAGGTGGGAGGCTCAGGTGAAGCCGCGAAGGTGAGGGTGGCTTTGCGGGGCGGGGCGGGGCCAGGCGAGGCGGAGAGCAGAATGCGCGTGCGCACACTGGCGGGCTCTTGCCAGGCTACGCCTTGACCACCTAGGGACTCTACCAGGGAGAGGGCTGTCCCTGAACCCTCAGAACCCTGAGCTAATACTATACCCCCTTTCTTTTATAAAGCCACCCAGCCTTTATAGGAACACAGACCAGACTGACACAAGACAGGACAGAGAATGCCCGTCATCACCACATCTGGAGTTTTTGTTTTTATTTATTTTTTGTCTTTTTGAAGACAGGGTCTCAGCTACATAGTTCGGTCTGGCTTTGAACTCTGTATGTAGCCCAGGCTGGCCTCTGACTCATGGAAATTCTGCAACAACCAGCCATTTTAATTTTATTTTACTTTAGTTTTGAGACAGGGTCTTGCTATATAGTTTAGTCTGGCCTTGAACTCTGTATGTAGCCCAGGCTGGCCTCAGACTCATGGCGATCCTCCTGCGTCAGCTCCCTGCAGGCTTTGATTACAGACATGTGCCACTGGGCCTACCACTTAATTTTAGTCTCGCTACTTTTCCCTCTGACGTCCTTGTTCTGGTCCAGGGTCTCAGCCAGGACATCATTCCACTGTCGTATTTCCTGTCAGCATGATGTCCAGGACATCATTCCACATGTCGTATTTCCTTCCCTTCCCTTCCCTTTCCTTTTGTGGTTGGTGACAGTTTCTGTATTTTTCCTTATTTCTCACGCCTTTGACACCTTGGAAACACATTGCTCATGTATTTTATAGAATGTCCTCAAAATGGGACTAATATCTGTTATTCTCTCAAGATTAATTTGGGCCACCTACTGTGGTGGCACACACCTGTAATCCCATCGTTTAGGAGGCTGAAGCAGGAGGATAGCCATGAGTTCAAGGCCAGCCTGGGCTACAAAGTGAGCTCAAGGCCAGCCTGAACTGCATAGCGAGACCCTGTCTCAAAACAAGCAAACAAAAAACCGAGAGAGAGAGACAGAGACACACACACACACACACACACACACACACACACACAGAGAGAGAGAGAGAGAGAGAGAGAGAGATGGGGGTGAGGGCGGGGGAGAGAGACAGATTAATTTGATCTGTAGGTTTTGGGGACAATGTAAGAGAAGTAAAATCAGATCATAGCTGTCTGTGATCATATTGGTCCATGATACCAAATATCAAACAATTGGTGGACATATGCTTAAAATCTCTCAATAATTACTAATGTTTGGAATGGGCAGTTTAATAGGAGAAGCAAAGTCCTTAAAGTTTCGTCCACTAATTTTAGCATGTGTGGGTATTGCCTACTGCAGTTATTACTGTCCTGCCTAACTGATGATGCTTTTGTGGTCTCTCCTCCTTTTTTCCTTCCCCTCATCTCCCCTCCCCTCACTTGTCCTCCCCCTCTCTCCCCTCTTCTTCCCTTTCCTTTCCTTTCCTTTCCTTTCCTTTCCTTTCCTTTCCTTTCCTTTCCTTTCCTATTTCCTTCCTTCCTTCTTTCTTTTTGAGACAGGTCTCACTGTATTGCCTAGTCTGGCTTCAAACTTGAGCTCCAGTGATCCTCCTGCCTCAGCCTCCAGAGTAGCTGAGACTACAGGCCTGTGTTATCATGTGGGGCTCTAATGATGGTTTTCTAGTCTCCTCATGCCTTGTACATTTTATTAACTGGACATCTGTAAGGCAGCTTGGTCCCTCCTTCCCTTGTTTATTTATTTACTCAGTTACTTTTATCAGCGTGGACTCATTGGCATTTAAATCCTTGGATTCCAATGATATAATATTTTCAATCTCGTGTCAGCTTCCATCATTTTCCTCTAAAAACCTCCCAAAAAAACTTCCCTTTATACTTAAGAGTAAAATCTAAGTGCCTTACTTACCAATGAGATCCCTAAACTCATCTCTCTCTCTAGTCATCTGTTTCTTTTGCCTTTTTTTCCCCCCCAGCACTGGGGATTAAAGCTAGGCTTCACACTCTCACACTGAGCTACAGTCCCAGCCCTTCTTTATTTTGAGACAGAGTCTCAAATAAGTTGCTTAGTTGCCCAGGTTAGGCTTGAACTTGAGGTTTCCCTGCCTCAGCTTCCCAGAGTGCTTGGATTACAGGTGTGTACCATTACACATTACACCCTGTGGGTTTTTTGTTGTTGTTGTTGTTGTTTAGTTTGTTTTTTACTTTCTGGTGTTGGGAATGGAACCAGGGCCTTGAATGCTAAGTAACCCTTTACCACTCTGCTATGTCCCCAGGCCTCTTTGCTCATTTTTCTCTTGCTCGTTCCTGCCCTGACCCAGCTCCAGCCATGTGCTGGGTAACAGTGCTTGTGGCCAGTGAGCAGCCCACACGTACACCAGTACATTGTCCTGTCTAGCGCTGTCACGACCACCTTAGTTTTGGTAAGCACACTCTAGTCTTCGCACAAAGATGAAATCCACATCAGTCTCTCAATCGCAGGATCTGGCCTCCCTACACTTCGTCTTTAATGGGATTTTCCTCCCCCTGCCTGCATAGACCTCCTTTCCAATTGCCCTCCATTCTATCTCCCTTCTCCAACTCTACCTGGGATTCAAGAAAGAAACATGGACACCAGACATGTACTAATAAATTTTTTTTGAAAAAACCAGAATTTATTTTTGTTTTGAGACAGGGTCTTGCTATGCAGTTCAGGCTGGCCTTTAGCTCACTTTGTAGCCCAGGTTGGTCTTGAACTTGCAACGATCCTCCTGCCTCAGCCTCCCGAGTGCTGGGATTACAGGCGTGCGCCACCACGCCCGGCAAAAAAACCCCCAGAAATTTGTATTTTGTTTTCTTGCTTATTGTCTTCCAGTCCCCTGTATTGCTAGTTCCCCACAGGCACATAGTACATGCTCAGTTAATACTTACTGAAGGAATGAATGCGTGAGGCTGGAAGAGAGAGAGAGGGAAACAGAGGGGAGGAAAGACTGTCATAATAAGATCCGGCACTGAAGCAGGAGACTAGGGCTTGGCAAATCAGGTTGGGCAATGGGCATGACCTGTCATAGGGAGCTGTCAAATCACGCCCAATCACGACTAGGCAACTGGGCGTGACTTGTCAATTATGAGGCCTGTCAACGCTTGGCCTAGACGCATGCGCAGAGCAGCTTCAAAGTCCTGCCCTTAAAAGACGCTACAAAAGACAAGCGGTCGGGCCTCCTCACCAGTATCCTCTTGTTCTTACCAGTGGCCTGTCCCGTGTGCAGGGCACATCTTTTCTTCTCTTTCTTCTTTTCCTTTCCTTTTGTTTAATAAATGTTAAACTGTTGTGTTCATCGGTTGTCTCCATCCAGTTCTTTGATCGGGACAGGAGCCTAGACCCACTGAACACCACGCCGCCTGTCAGCAGCATCTTTGCTACATAAGCGTCCGGTCTTCAGAAGTGCTACAGTTTAAACTTCAGTTTCAAGTGTAAAATAAAGGCTCTCTCTTCAAGACTGCTGCACACATGGATACACACAGCCAACATTCTGCAGTTGTTTTTATTCCCGCCATCAGTGTAACAGGCAGAACGGGGGCTGCATATAAACACTGCAAACTCAGAACCATGTGTTGCCCCTGTTAAGCGATACTTGACTGATGGATCGTGTTTGCACTAGCCCGCCCTAGAATCCCTTTTTAAAACATCGTTATTGCTGCTATTATTATTATTTATTGCAAATCCTTTCCTTGCCCTGGCCTGGCTGCCCGGGGATGGTCTTCGAGCCATTGCCCACCAGGCCTGGGCAACTCTGGGCTGGAGATTCGGGCCCTTCTGGACCACAGGTTTCCATCGTCCCTCCCACAGGCCTGGACCGCCTGCGGTCTCCATGGAAACCCACCAGCCACCGGAGGGCGTGACGACGCTGAGAAAGACAGGAATGTTCGACCATCGGGTCAAAAAATTTTTGGAAGAGGAGAGCAAATGGAGCTTATGACTGGTTCATCCTTAATGGAGGGCGGGAATACAGCGACAGACGGCGGAGGCTGTTACTATCGCTACCAATCAAGAGTCGTGAAGGTTTTGATGGACAAGCTTAGCGGGAAGCGTCTCTGCGCTCAGCTCTTCGCCCAACCCGCGGTCCGCCGTCCCGGAAAAGGGCCAATAAGAAGGTGGCGGAGGTGGGGCGAAGGGGCCGGTTGCTCCGGAAGTGGAGGGAGGGGGTGAAAATGGCGCCCAGCTCGAAATCGGAGCGGAACAGTGGGGCCGGGAGCGGCGGCGGCGGCCCCGGGGGAGCCGGGGGGAAGCGAGCAGCAGGGCGGCGGCGGGAGCACGTCCTCAAGCAGTTGGAGCGGGTCAAGGTGAGGACTGGCGTCTGGGAGGAGCGCGCCGGAGAGTGGGAGGAGGACGCGGGAGGCGGAGGAGGGAGGGCGGGCGCTCG
>NW_004955415.1:32702706-32730845 GCF_000276665.1 Chinchilla lanigera
GAGGGCCGCTCGGGGCCGCGGGGACCGGCGCGGGACCCAGGGAGAGGGCTCGAGGCGAGGGGACCCCCGAGCCGCTGAGGGATAAGGAGGAGGGCGGCGATCCGGGTTAGGACCCGGTTTTCAAAGCCCTGCTCCCCTGGTCCCTCGGCGATGTCGCTTTCCCGCCGCCTTTGCAAAGCCCACCGGCTTTGGGCTTCTCCGACCGCCCCTGGACCTGCAGGTCCTGTGCCCGGGTTGCCTCTCCCATTGAATGGAAGGGTCTTTCCGGAGAGCGCCAGGTCGTCCCCGATACGGGCTGTCTCCTTCATCAGCCCCATAACCCGCGGATGTCTCCCCCGATCGGTGGGGAGCTGGGTGAGGGGCTCCGGTCGGAGTCCCCTGCTGGCGGGGCAGCAGTTGGGGCAAGGCTGTTTCCTTGGACGGGGATCGAGCCTCCTCTGCGAGGCCTGCATCCTGGTGAGGGCATGGCTGAGCCTCCCCCATCAGAGGAGACCGCACTGAGTAGTCTCTGCCCTCAGCCTGGGAGCTGGCTGGGCAGGGATTATGTCTCTCCCATCCGTCAAGGCTCCCTGACAGGGCTGTGTCCTCATCAGACTGGGATGTCCCTGAGGACCGGCGGCCCTGTCCCCTCGGTCAGGGAGCCTTCTGGACAGGACTGCTTCCCATCAGATCCAAGGCAGGACAGTCTCCCATCTGCCAAGGTAGCGAGACAGGTGGCTCTGATACCCAGGGTGTCGCGACGGGAGGTCCTTCTGTGGTGGCATTTTTGGGATGTAGGAGTCTGTTGGTAGGTGACAGCTAATTGAGAAGGGGGAATCAGGCAGGAATTGAGTCACTGGCTGGGACGCAGTGAGGTCCCGCTAAGACCAGATCTGCCCCAAGGGATCTTTTATAGGCTAGGGTTTGGGGACAGGTGAGAACATAGTCCTGATCCCAGCCTCCTTTGGGTAAAGGACACTCACAGCATAGTGGCCCGTAGTAGCTTTCAGGAAGAGACTCGGGTGGCCCAGTATGGGATAGGTTTCTGAGGCACCATCCTGATGGAGGGGATGCTGGGCTTGGGCAGGAGGGATCCTGAGGCTGCAGGGTGTGAGTCGCTGGTGAACGGTGGTCTGCCCGGGATCCGTGTCTCCTGTCTGCCCCACTTGTTCCTCCAGCCATAGCTGGGACCATTGGGGCCGTGGTGGTGGGCAGGGAGCTGGCCTGTGTGCCGGGCCGGCTGCCTGGTGCACGCTGCTGTCCCTCTCTGTGTGGTGAGGGGCTGGGGGCTGCAGGCGGCCCCCAGGATAGGTGCCTGAGGAGCCCAGCCACCCCTTCCTAGATCAGCGGGCAGCTCTCTCCTCGCCTCTTCCGGAAGCTGCCACCGAGGGTCTGCGTGTCGCTTAAGAACATCGTAGATGAGGATTTCCTCTACGCGGGGTGAGGCCGGGACAGCCGCGTGGTCGGGGGTGGGCAGGTGTCTGGGGCTTGCCCTGACCTGGCCCACGCGTCTCACAGGCACATCTTCCTGGGCTTTTCCAAGTGTGGCCGCTATGTGCTGTCCTACACGAGCAGCAGCGGGGATGACGACTTCTCCTTCTACATCTACCACCTCTACTGGTGGGAGTTCAACGTACACAGCAAGCTGAAGCTGGTAGGGCCAGGCCTTCCTGAGGCTCACGGTAGCCCCAGGCAGGCCTTAACCCCGCAAGCCTCAGACCCTCCCTTGGGTGGAATATCCCAGGCTGTTAGGTTGGACCATATGAAGTTGCCGGATGGGTACATAGTAGCAGTTTCACTAGGTTCAACTTAGCACTGAAAGTCTATGCTATCTGGGAGGTTGAGGCAGGAGGAGAATAGCAAGTCTGAACCCAGTCTGGATAAATGAGTGAGTTAGCAAGATCTGATCTCAAAATAAAATGGAAAAAGGGGTGAGAAGAGTTCAGTGTGAAGGCCTAGGTTTCGCCCCAAGCACTGCCCAAGAAAAGAAAAAAAAAGAAAGTCTGTGATGTCCTCATCATGGGTTAAGTAGCAGACAGCTCTATGAGGACCATACAGGTTGTTGCCCTGGCTTTAGCTTTGACCCTTGACCTCTCGCCCTACCTCTGCTGGATGCTGTATCTCTGTTCACACTGGGGCCTACAGCAGTACCAAGTTCCACCAAGGGGAGCGGGACTTACAGCCAGCACACCCCGCCAGGGCCCCTCCACCTGCAGGGATCCCATTGGCTGTGTCCTGTCCCAGACTGGCCTCCGTTTCCCTCTGTGAAGGATGCTGCCTGCCTGAGCTGGGGGAAGGCTGCGGGGTGCTCCACTGGCTTGGGTTCCTTCTGACCTTTGACCCTGAACTCTTGCATGGCTGTTCAGGTCCGACAGGTGCGGCTCTTCCAGGATGAGGAGATCTACAGCGACCTGTACCTAACCGTGTGTGAGTGGCCCAGCGACTCCTCCAAGGTCATCGTCTTTGGCTTCAAGTGAGGCGGGGGGCGGGGGCAGGCGGGCAGAGGGGGTGTGGGCCCGTGGCCAGGCCCGCCGTGACTGAGCAGACTACGTTGGCCCCCAGCACGCGCTCACCCAACGGCATGCTCATGAACATGATGATGATGAGCGACGAGAACCACCGGGACATCTACATCAGCACGGTGGCTGTGCCGCCGCCTGGCCGCTGTGCTGCCTGCCTGGACGCCAGCCGGGCGCACCCAGGGGACCCGAGCGCACAGTGCCTGCGACACGGCTTCATGCTGCACACCAAGTACCAGGTGGTCTACCCGTTCCCTACCTTCCAGCCCGCCTTCCAGCTCAAGAAAGACCAGGTGGTGCTGCTGAACACCAGCTACTCCCTGGTGGCCTGCGCCGTCTCCGTGCATGCAGCAGGTAGGCCTGGCCCACGCCTGGCCCAGGGGAGGCTCTGTCCCCTGGCTGTGGGTCCCCCGAGGCATCCAGTGGGCACTGTGATGGGGCTCACGTGACCCGGGAGCCGAGATTCCAATTGTATGTCATTGTAGTTACCTTTAGTTTATGTAGCCACATGGGGCTAGCAGCTACCTGGCTGGAATAGCAGAGCAGTGCTGTCCCGTAAGCCCATTTCCTGTTTATTTAGAAGAAAACAGTGCAGCTTGCTGCCAGCATTCATTTAATTCTCAGTGACTGAGAAGTAGTGGGCGGGTGTGTGTGTATTAAAAATTATGATATTTTGTAAATGGGAGTGCTGCTACTAGAAACAATGCTGTATAGAGAACAATGGCTTTTGTTTGCAGACTATTGATATATCGGAGCAATGTAAAAATAATAATGAAAGTGAGATATTTCTTGGCAGACTTTGGGGATAAGGTTAGGACTGTAATCTACAAGTTATTTCGGGGTGACCAAATGTATTGAAAGATACTCTAGGTTAGAGATCCAAGCTGGGCACAGTGGTGCACACCTGTAATCCCAGCACTCTGGGACACTGAGGCAGGAGGATGCTAAGTTCAAGCCCAGCCTGGGGGGTAAGTCAGCAAGACCCTGTCTCAAAGTTAAAAATAAAAAAAGGACCGAGGATGGGATGTAGCTCAGTCCAAAAGCCCTGGGTTCAATCCCCAATACAGCAGAAAAGCAGACAGACAGAAGCTGGAGGCTGGGGTGCAGCTCCGTTGTAGTGCACGTGTCTGCATGCGTGAGGCCCTGGGATTCATCCCCAGCACTGGGGTCGGGGGAGAAAGAGAAGCAAGGAAGAAAGAGAAGCTAACGCAGCAGTCATGGCTCAAGTTCCGAGAGTCCATTGTGGGACGCTGGTACTGAGCAGCCTCCTGCACTCGAGCTGGACGGTGTGTGGCTGACACTGCCGCATAAATATCCCTCATTGTCCAGGTGTTATCAGGCCTCAAGTGGCTGTCTCAGGGAACTGTACATGGACACGCTACTATTACACAGCTCTAGTGTCGGAGAAATGTGAGTGAAAGTCATAAGGTGCAACAGAGCAATGTGTGAGGATCCAGGTGGATGCCATGGGCTGGGGTGGGGTCCCCTGAGTCTCAGCCAGGGAGGGAGAGTTGGGACCACCTGGTGTCCTCCCCTGGAAACCAGGGAGGTAGGAGGTGGCCAGGGAGTCCTGTTAGTCACTAGTGGGAATCCCACAGGGCGTGCCACAGCGTGGATGGCGGAGCTGTGCAGACAGGAACCAAGGCCATCCACAACCAGATTCAGCCACATATATAGTAAATCTGCATCTTAATTTTGTACGAACTTGACCACATCAAAACATCTTTTTTTTTTTTTTTTGGCGGAACTGTAGATTGAATCAGAACCAGTGCCTTCACACTAAGCTACACCCACAGGTCTTTCTTACTTTCTACTTTGAGACAGGATCTCACTGAGTTGCTTCATTTCCCTGCTCTGGGCTTGAACTTGCAGTCCTCCTGCCTCAGCCTCCCAAGTAGCTGGGATTACAGGTGTGCACCACCACACCCAGCAAAATGTATCCATGTAAATACCCATTAAGATGGCTGCTCCTGGGGAGAGGGGATGAAGGGCAGTGTCAGTGTATGTAACTGAGCCTGAGACTGAGCGAGCCCCTTTGTGCCGGGGCTGTGGAGGAGGAGGCCCTGCTCTCTGGGCTGTGGGTGCCGTCAGGAAAGCCTGTCGATGATTCAGCGCTAGGTCTGGACAAGGGTAGTCCTGGCCAGCGGTGCTGAACTCGCACCCTGGGGGACTCTTCCCAGAGGGCTGCTTCCGGGCGCAGCACTGGCTGCCTGGCTGGTGAACTGCAGCTTCCTGCTGTGGGCTTCATAAATCCCTGCTCCCACTTGACAGCGGCCCGGGGCTGGGGTCTCTGGGTGTCTCCTTCAGGCCTCGGTCCTCACTGTGGAACACCGCAGATGCTCCAGGCTGAGGTCCGAGCCGGGCATGGTGGTGCACACCTGTCATCCCAGCGCTCTGGTAGCCTCAAGTAGGAGGATCGCCAAGTCCCAGCCTAGCCTGGGTAACTTAGTGGTTCAACCTAGTGAGACTTTGTCTCAAAACTAAAAAAACATACAAAATAAAAAAAGAGCTGGGGGTGTAGCTTGGCGTGAAAGCCCTGGGTTCAGTTCCCAGGACGAAAAAAAAGAGGGCTGGATAAATACGCCTGCGCCTGTTCGAGCGCACACGTGTGTTGCCCTCCCACCCTGGGGTTTTGCACAGATCTCGGTCTGCGATCTGGAAAGTCACCCTCGGGGCGGAGGCTAGGCCTCCGTGGGGGCCGGGATGTAGGTCAGCTCGTTCTGCACTGAAGCCCAGTCCTGAGTCTCCGTCTCTCCTGTTGCAGGTGACAGTGGCTTCTGTCAGATCCTGTATGACCACACAGCGTCCCCGCCACCCCCGCCCAGCCCCCCAGAGCCCCACAGCCCAGAGGCACCCCCCACTCTCCCCAACCTCTACCCCGAGGCAGCCCCAGCCCGGTCCTCTGGGGCCTCTGAGCCCTCCCCCGCCATCGCCAGAGCCAAGGAGTTCGTGGCCGACATCTTCCGCAGGGCCAAGGAGGCCAAGGGTGGGACCTCTGAGGACACCCGGCCGCCCCCGTGCCCTGGGCCCTCAGGCAGCCGTTGCCGCTCATCCTCAGAGCCACCAAGCCTCTGTAGTGAGGCGGTGGCTAGGGACAGTCCCACCCTGGCGCCTGCCCCAGAGCCTGGCTATGTCAACTACACCAAGTTATATTATGTGCTGGAGTCCAGCGAAGGGACAGAGCCCGAGGATGGTGAGTGAGTGAGCAGGGCCTGGAGCAGGGAGGCCGAGAGGCCCTGGGGTCCCCACCTCCCCTACACCCCACCTCCTGCCTCCGCAGAATTCGAGGATGACAAGATCTCCCTGCCCTTCGTGGTGACCGATCTCCGAGGCCGCAACCTGCGTCCCATGCGGGAGCAGACTGCTGTCCAGGTGTGTGGGCTGCTGGGAAGGTGCTGGAAAGGCGAGGGCATTGGGTATGCCATGGTGGTGGCATCATTGTCCCCTCCCATCTGCCTTGCCCAGAGCCAGTACCTGACGGTGGAGCAGCTTACGTTGGATTTCGAGTATGTCATCAACGAGGTCATCCGCCACGATGCCACCTGGGGCCACCAGTTCTGCTCTTTCAGTGACTACGACATCGTCATTCTGGAGGTGGGGTGGGTGGGCAGAACTGCCCGAGCCAGGGGTCACCCTCCTGTGCTGAGGGTCAACCTCCATAGCTGATCTGTGCATACCCAGGTCTGCCCAGAGACCAACCAGGTCCTCATCAATATCGGCTTGCTGCTCCTGGCCTTCCCTTCCCCCACTGAGGAGGGCCAGCTCCGGTGAGTGGGTGGGGACCCTCCATGACAGACCCCACCATTGCTGAAGCCTAGGTCCTCACACTGGCCCCACTGGCAACCTGCCTGTCCTGTCTCCCCCACACCCGTGCTGCAGACCAAAGACCTATCACACCAGCCTCAAGGTGGCCTGGGACCTCAACACCGGCATCTTCGAGACGGTCAGCGTGGGCAAACTCACTGAGGTCAAGGGGCAGACGAGGTGAGGCAGGCGGGGCAGGGACGGGCCTGCAGGGATGGGCCTGCAGGGACGGGCAGCAGGGCCGTGAGAGCCACTCCCTCCCCGGCCCCTGCAGCGGCAGTGTCTGGAGCTCATACCGCAAGGGCTGCGTGGACATGGTCATGAAGTGGCTGGTGCCTGAGAGCAGCGGCCGCTACGTCAACAGGATGACCAACGAGTCGCTGCACAAAGGTAGGGCTTGGGAACCTGGAGGGGTGAGGCGGCCCTAGAGCCTGTGCCTGGGGGCTGGAGGTGGAAGCCGAGTCAGGGTGCCACCTTCTCGAACCTCCTGTCCCCTGAGCCTGCACGGCGGTGGGTGGTGAGGCAGGGGCTCACGGCTGGCTCCCTCCCCAACAGGGTGCTCGCTGAAGGTGCTGGCAGACAGTGAGCGGTACACGTGGATTGTGCTGTGAGGGCCCAGCTGCCCAGACACTGACGCCAACTACCTCCGAGGCCGGCGCTGGCCGCCCCTGTGCTGGCCTCCGCCCGGCTGGTGGCCCACGACGATGGCAGTAGTGTTGGGCTGCAGGAAGGGCTCAGTGGCCAGCCCAGCAGCTGGAGAGTCTGGACGCTTTTTTTATTTATGCCTATTTAAGTTGGGAAGGGGCAGAGGGGGAGACTAACCCCCATAGCCTGGAGTGGCCGCCTTCCTGTGGTGCGCACGGACGGGCGTAGCCTGTGCATTTGCCCCTTTCCTGGGCACAGGGGCTGGTGGGACCCTCGGGGAGTCGAATGGTCCCAGCCCCTCCCCCGCGCTGCCCACCCAGCCTCACTGCATCACGGGTGGGGAGCCCGTGGTCACCCCACTTTGTCCCTCTTCATGTAATAAATGCTTTATTTCCGAACCGCCTGCGGTCCTATCAGCGCAGCACAGGGCTGCGGAACCCCCTTCCCCAAAGCCTGCACCAAGTTCGGCGAGGCAGCAGTAGACAATTATCACAGCGGAATTTATTGTTTTAAGAAAGACTACAAAAAGGTAGAAAACAGCTCAGCACACTAAACTACCACGCGTGGACACTTTCACCGCTGGGAGAGGGAGGCCCTGTGGGCATTGGGGGAGTGGGCAGGGCCACCCCAAAAGCTGTAACACGCGGAGCACACAAAATAGTGATTTTATACAATAGGTTAGATTTTCCTATTTTTTTGTTTTTTTTTTTTTTCTTTTGCCATAAACATCTATCTCACAGGTTGAAAACACTGAGAAAACTGGAACAGATAAGGCCATGATGGTTGGAAAAAAACCCAACAAGTTACCGACTCCGCTGAGGCGGCTCACAAATCGCACAATAGTCAGGGTCCACGGACGGGAGCGCAGGTCTCTGGGCCAGGCATCCCCAGCTCCTCTAAGCGGAGCCGGGCGCCTCCGCCCCACAGCCTCGCTTCTTTGGATGGGGAGGCCGAGGCCGGCCGCCCTCTCTCAGGTTGTGGGGCGAGGAGGGGGTGGGGGCCCAGCTCTGGAGAAGACACTACGCCCACAACTTTAATTGCACTTATACCAAGGGGAAGAAGCAGTGGGGGCTGGGGAGGGGTCCCGGGCTGCGACCCTGCGCTGCCCGCTGGGGTCGGGTGCCAGGGCAGCTGTGCAAAGCCGGCGAGCAGAATAAGTTAACGTTCTGCAGGGAGGGCCCGCCTGCTGCCCGGGGGGCTGGCGGGGCAGGCTAGGGTGCTGCGACCTGGTGGCAGGCCGGCGGGCTGCCTGGGCACCGGGGTTCCTTAAGGCACGTGGATCGAGTCAGTCTGCAGTAGCGGCGCCCCCGGCCCCGTGATTGTGCCGCCCGGTGGCACGGGCACCCGCAGCAGTTTAGCTGGACGGCAGCGCCTGCACGAAGAGGCCGCGTGCGTCCGTGCGCGCCAGCTTGGCCGGCGGCTCCAACGCCTCCGGGCCCAGCGCAGGTGACTCGCCCCCGGTCGCCAGAGAGATGTCTTGCGGCAGCTCGTCCTCGCTCTCCTCCTCCTCCTCCTCCTCTTCGTCTGGGGCACACGGATCAGGCCGCTCAGCGCTCAGCGCGGGGCCGGCGCCCACACCCCAGCCCGACCACCACCCTGTGACCCGGCCCTCCGGGAACCCACCTCACCTACCTTTGTCCGCGTCTAGGGGATTCAGCGAGGTGGCCAGGTTGGCGAACTGCGGGGACGAGAGCGCAGGTGAGGCCCAGCCGCCGGCAGCGCCGCGCCCCCCGCGCCCGTGCCCCCGCGCACCTCGCCCATGACAGCGATCGGGGTCTCGCCCTTGGCCTGCGCCACGCGGTGCTCGATCAGGTAGTACATATACTCGTCATACAGCAGCCGGATGAGGTGGAAGGAGCCGAAGCTGGCGGCACTGCGCAGGGTCAGGTCCCGGATCACCATGGAGCTGCAGCGGAAGGACAGCCATCAGCCCAGCCAGGGAGCAGCGCTGATTTCCCTGGGAGACGGTCCCAGACCGCGGAGGGCCAGAGTCTCCCGGGGCGCGGCCTCCCAGAGCACCTCCCATCTACAGCGAGCAAGAGCCTCCCCATCCCCTGTCGTGGGGAGGCGGGGCCTCCCTTGGCCCCACCCACTACCGGGAGGAGCCATTCCGGCACTGGTCCACGCCCCTGCCGTGGAGGCCGACCTTGCCTGGCCCCGCCCACTCCACGGAGGTGCCCCCCGGGCACCGCCTCGCGCCCTCCCCTGGTCCCGCCCCTCCCGCCAGGCGCGCACCTGTAGAAGGACCACTTGAGGAGGAAGAGTTTGGCAGCCTTGGGGAAGCCGGAGCTGCCCTGGTAGGGCTTGAGCACCTGGCTGACGACGCCGTCCAGCCAGGCCGCCCACTGCTCCAGCGAGTTCTGCTGCTGCAGCGTCACCTTGAAGTCCTGCTCCAGGCGCTGCACCACACGGTCCTCGCAGCGGCACACCCACGAGGCCTGCTCCTGGGGACGGCGGGCGGGGTCCTGGCTCAGGCGCAGGCGCAGGCTCCGGCTCCGCCCCACCCATCTGCCCCGGCGCCACGCCCCCGCTCACCTGCACGTTGGCGAAGTCCACGCGGTTGAGGTCGCTGAGCATCTGGTTGATCTGCGCTGTGTTCTGCAGCACGGCGCGCGCAGCCTGCGCCAGGTGGTTGAGTGACGTGTAGCGCCGCAGGGTCTGCGCAAAGGCGCCCGCTGCTGCCACCTGCACGGGACCGAGGCTGTGGGGTGGAATCACCCACCCAGGCCCGGCCTCGCCCACTGCAACCCCCTCAAAGCCTCCAGGTCCCTTTCCTTAAAACCGGAAGGTTGTGCCTTGCTGCACTGCTTGGGAGGCCAAGGGGTTGGGTTTGTCAGATGCTGGGTGTACATTTAACGGGTGTGTCAAAACGATTTACTACGCACTGACCGGCACTACTGCTGTTTCTGTGGAGCCAGGGACGGAACTCAGAGCCACGAGCATGCTAGCCAGGGGCTCTACCACTGATCATACCCTGCCCACAATTTTCTGATCATTGGGATTGAACGTAGGGACTCTGGGCTGAACTACATTCCCCGCTTTTATTTCCCATTTTATTTCACTATTTTTTAAAGACAGGGTCTCCCTAAGGAGGTACATTGCCCAGGCTGGGCTGGAACTTGGTTCCTTCTGCCTCAGCTTCCCAGAGTACTGGGATGACAGGTGTGTGCCACCACACCTGCCTGGCACTATTACTACTTTTAATGAAAGAACAACATAAGGAGGGCACTTCTTTGATGAACTTCTCTATTGCTTCCATGACTGCACCCCTCAGTGTAAGATGCAAGAGGGCAGGGATTTTGTTCCTCTGGTTTGTTACTGTCCTCCCAGCACTGACAGCCACACTGAGCACTCAGTAGGTGCTCAATAAACATGTATTGAATGAACAAATGAATCTGCTAGTCTAGTTAGTCCTTCTCTACCAACTTCTCTCCTTCACCCACCTGCCCTGTGTCCTGCGCAACTAGGGGTGACTCTTAAGATACCCATTTTGGGCTAGGGGCTTGGGGGCGCAACCCAGGGGTAGTGTTTGCCTAGCATACACAAGGTCCTGGAATCATTATAAATGTCACCTTGTTCACAAGTTTTATCTATTGCTGAGTACCTACAGAGGCAATGCAGGGTGGCATAGGGTTGCATTTCAGAAATGGGTACCAAGGAATCTGCTCTGCAAGACAGCATCAGAGCCCTCTCTGTGGCGCTGCAGCCCTGCCCCCCAGGCACATGCCTGTCACCCAGGACACTTGGGAGGTGCCGCCCTCTCGCCTCACCTTCACTCGCACCATCTCCTCGGGGATGTTCATCATGGCGTGGGTGAGCCAGCTCTCCAGGCTCTTGGCGAAGTTCCGGATCGCTTGGGTCAAGGCACCTGCGGGCGGCAGGGGCGGTCAGGGCGGGTGGTGGTACATGGGGGCGGAGGGGTGGCCGAGCACTCACTGGGGATGGGCCGAAGCACGTCAGGGATGAGGATCTCCACCAGGCCCTGGTATAACACGTTGTCACAGTGCTTGGTCCACTGGAGCACGGGCTCAAACTTGGAAAGGAGCACCAGGCTGGCCTTGGGCAGCCGCTTCTCGGCCTCGTCGTGCCTGGGAGCACGTCCCAAACCCCACAGTCACACGGGGGCTCCAAGGTCCTGCACCCGGGGTCAGAAGGGCACAGCCACCCACACATGCTGCCACCCAGGAGTCAGGCTGCTGTCCCCACCTCCCATGGGCCCGAGGCCGCAGGGCTCAGGCGGGGGCCTGCACCACCCCTCTACGGCGGGCTCAGCGCTCTCAGCATCAGTGGATACACAGGCACACTCAAGCGCAAGGGCACGTGGCCCCATGGACAGCCAGGGCGGGCAGGCACCCTGTGCACTCACACGGCCAGCGGCGGCGCCTCACTGGGCTGGCTGTGGTTGTACCTCCAGAAGGTCTTCCACAGCGTCTCCACCAGTGTGAACTGCAGGTTCACCATGACATCCACGATGGCCTAGAGGGGAGGCCATGCGCTCAGGGCCAAGGGGCAGCCGCCAGGGCTCCCCCAGCAGGGCCAAGTCCTGCTGCCCACTCCCCGGGACACCTGCCCATCCTACCTCACAGTGTTCCCGGTATAGGACCTGGAAAGCCTTGAGGTCCCCGGGTCCAACTCCCTCAGGTAGCACTTTGCCCTGGAGGTCGAGCTCCATGAAGTCAGGGAGGCTCCGGGAAGCATCTGGGGGTCAAGGGCACCGTGACCTGCTTGATGAACCTTCTCCCTCTGGGATCCCACCCAGCAGAAGTCTACCATGTGTGGAGGGGATGACGAGGCCCAGGGAGGACCCATGACCCCCGGCATACAGGATACCAGCCTAACCGGGCGTGCTTGTGCACGCCTGTAATCCCAGCACTCGGGAGGCTGAGGCAGCAGGATCATTGAGAGTTCAAGACCAGCTTGGGCTACAAAGTTAGCTCAAGGCCAGCCCGAACTGCATAGCGAGACCCTGTCTCAAAAAGACCAAAAAAAAAAAAAACAAAAAAACCCTCCAAAAAAATACCAGCCTGGCTCACCTGCTACATTAGGGCCCTGGACCAGCCCTGGGGAAGTGGGGCAGTCGGTACAGGCACCTTTGCCCCCAAGGCCTAGGAGCCTCAGGGACACTGTGCACCTTGAGGTGGGCCTAGCCCTGGAGTCTCCCCACACGCTGGGTTCTACTCCAGTGTCTCCTCCCATCCCTCCCTCAGGGCCCCAGGCACCTATGGGCCACAGGCAGGTGAGCTCCAGGAGGCAGAAATGCCCTTTCCTTGGACAGTGCTCTCCTGTCCAGCTCCCTCAGATACTTCCCGCCTCTCCTGAGAGCTGTCCCAGCACGGCACCGCCAGCTGGCACTCACCCAGGAACTGCTGGTACTGTTGCACCTGCGCACTGATGTCTGACAGCCCCGCGGGCTGCTGCTGCCCCACAGCCACGCCGTTGGTCATGCCCTCCATCTTCTGGATGGGTTTGAGCCTGCAGGGGCAGGAGCAGGGGCAGCTAGCACCAGACCAGGGGCGGGGGGCACATGGCTGAGGACACACCGCTCCCCGCCGCCCCTACCTCTGCTTCTGGGAGAAGGGCTGGCCGCGCATAGCCATGTGCTGCTGGTCCTCCATGAGCCGCAGCAGGGGTGAGCTGGCCTTAATTCGCAGGCCATAGTAGTGGTACTTGGAGTTGCCCCTGGGGGAGGGGGAGGTGGGGGTGAGGGCCAGGCGGGGTCCTGTGGCCTCGCTCTGCACCCCTTCCCTGGGAGGGAGCTGAAGGAGAAGCCAGGGGCTGCTTCAGTGTCCACCCCCAATTCTACAGTGCAGCAGGCACCTGGCTAATATTTCCATGGGAACCAACCTGCCTAACACACACCCCCACCCCCCAAGCCCCGGTGAAAGGATACTCCTAGTACCCCAGCGGGCAGATGAGGAAGCCAAGGCCCACACAGATCCAGGACGCTGCCCAAGACGAATGAATAAATGAATGAGCAAGGTGGTAATGCAGCTGGGAACCAGAACGGGGAGACTCACAGGGTGAGTGGGGGTGCTGGGAGTCACAGAGAATGAGCAAAGATGGACTCGTGGGCTAGGAACCCACTGACCCACAGGCCCTGATTAAGCACCGACTGCGCAGCCCTGATAGCACGAGGGTGGCTCCAGACAGAGCAGAAGACAAGCAGCATGAAAGGTGAGGCGCAGGTGCTGGATGCTGGGGAGAGAGACTAACAGGGAAGGAGGGCGGCGTGGCGGGGACTGAGGAGCTGCGGAAGGAGCACAGGCAGAAGGAATAATCTGTGCAAACAGCAGGGGGCGCATCACAGGACCGAAGCCCTGGACAGCTGGGCGCTGGGGCGCGCCTGAAGAACAAGGGTGTGGGCCCCACCTGGTGCCAAGGCGGCGCGTGCGCAGACCCATGAAGACGGAGCGGATGAGCTTGCCGAAGGAGGCAGCGTTAACAGGCTCCAGCTTCTGCTCCTGGCAGTGCAGCAGGTAGTGGCAGTAGAGGGTGCTTCGTGGCAGGCTCACGCCCTCGGCCGTCTCATAGTTGTCCAGGAGCCACTGGACCTGGGAGACGGGGCAGGGGGCAGCAAAGCGCCACCAACATTGTAGCCACTTCCCATCGGGACCCCGATGGCCACTCCACAGGACACACGTCACATCCCATCCTCCCTGGCAAAAGCACCCACCATGCCCTCCTATATGGTGCACAATTTTCTAGAGCTGCCCTGGACAATATACAGCTATTTAAATACAAATTTACACCCAGATGTGGTGGTGCATACTGTAATCCGGGCACTCTGGGAGGGCGAGGCAGGAGGACTGGAAGTTTGAGCCCAGCCTGGGCTAGGGATGTAGTACAGTGTAAAGGATCTGATTTCCATATCCAGTACCAAAAAGAAAATTATGTTAATTTATGCAGAGTGGAAAAAAATTTCCAACATCAAGGGTATGACCCCATCTGTAGAAGTTTTTTTTGGAGACAGGGTTTTGTTATGTAGTTCAGGCTGGCTTTGAACTCACTATGTAGCCCAGGCTGGCCTTAAACTCTTGAGACACTCCTGCCTCAGCCTCCCCAGTGCTAGGATTTCAGGCATGCATCGCCACACCCAGTTATAGAATGTTCTTCAAATGACAATACCATAGAGATGGGAAGCAAGAGGGAGAGGGGTAAGTTTTTTTTTTCCAGTGCTAGGGCAAGAACCCAGGTCTCACATATGCCAGGCAAGTGCTCACCACCCAACAGTGCCCCAGCCTCAGATAGACCTGTATCCTGACAGTGACAATGGTCTCCCAAGATCCACCACCCAATGGACACAGAAGTCACATGCAGGTGGGACCAGCGTCAGTCTCCTGGCCTGCCTGAGGTGCTATAGGTGTGGAAAGGGTGACCAGGCAGGAGGCCCGGATGAAGGGCCTCCAGGCATATCAGTGCCTTTTTTGCTGCTTCTTGTGAATCTATAATTATTTCCAAATAAATAGTTCTTTAAAAAAACAAAACACCCCAGTTACTCAGTGGCCTCAGCCATATCCCAAGAGCTCAAGAGCACCTGTGTCCCTTATTGGAGAATGCTCTGTCACCTAGCTCAAGCACCATGCTTCTGAGCAGGTGAGAACCCTGCAACAGCATGAAATCAGCTAGGTGGGTAATGACTGGTATTTTATAAAGTTGACCAGGAAAAAAAAAGAAGAAAGGCAGAAGCCAGGCCTATCACAGCGTCAGGGTGACATCCAGAACTTCTGACCCGCTCCTGGGGCACACGCTTGGCCGTGGCCCGGGAGGGGCTGGAACCCAGGGCCGGGGGTGATTCCCCCGGCGGTCCTGGCCAGAAAGAGGCTGCAGTGCCTCCCCTCCTCACCATCCCTCCTCTCCCGTAGCTACCAGCAGAATGAATGACATATCTTGGGCACTGCTGCAAAAGCTTCACAAAAACCAGCAGGTGCCTGGAGAGGCTGGGCCACCTGCACGAGGCCACGGAGTGAGGGTTTCATCCCGTCAGCCTGTGAGTGTTGAATGCCAGTTTCATGGGCTCTTGCTGGTGGTGGCCGGTGACCACTGCCAGGAACCAGCTGCTGGTCCCCACGACCCACCACCCGCCCGCCCGCCCGCCTTCCTGCCTGCTCTGGAGCCTGGCTGGGCACTTACGGTGGCTGGTGAGGCACGGGTGGTGTGGGAGTAAGACTGGCTGGTGCTGCCCAGCATGTAGCCGCCTTGGATCACGTAGGTGCCCGCTCCACCGCTGCTGCCACTGCCGTTCCCACTGCCACCGCCATTGCCAGTGGCTCCTCCACCGCTGCCACTGCCTCCGGCACCACTGCTGGCCCCGCCAGCACTGCTGGTGGAGCTGGCGACGACTGGGCTGCCAGACGCATACATGGGGACAGAGCCGCTGCTGGCCACCGTCTGTGAAGTGGCGGGTGTGCTAACCTGGGCAGCCGTGCCCGTGGCCTCATAGTAGCTGGTGCCCGCTGTCTGCGTGTACAGTGGCGTCTCGGAGTACGGGTAGGTGCTAGAGCGGCTAGGGAGGAGTAGAGGCGGTGGGGCGACAGTCAGAGCGGTAAGAACTGAGTGACCCAGGTGTGAGGCTGTCAGGAGTCCTGCGGGGAGGGGACGGTCCGGGCAACGCAGCAGCCCCTGGGGCAGCTCCTACTTACCTACAACAGCTCTGGTACCTGCCTAGGTGCTTGATGGGAAACTTCTCTTTCTTTCCTTTTTTTTTTTTTTTTTTTTTGAGACGGGGTCTCACTACGTAGCCCAAGGCTTGAATTCACTATGCAGCCTAAACTGGCCTCAAATTCACAGTGATCCTTCTGCCTCAGCCTCCCGAGTACTAGGATGACCGGGGTGTGGCTCTGCATCTGGATTCATGAGCAACTTCTCATGGAATAATCTGTACAACAGGGTGCAACCCTGTGGCACAGGAATTACCTTTCCCTTTCACAAGTAAGAAGACCAAGATAGAAGGGTTGGGTAACTTGCAATAGGCCACACTTCCCTCCATCAAAAACCAACCAAGAAAGATATTTACAACCCTGGGCTTGATCCCTAGCACCACAAAACAAAAACAGAAACAGAATCCTGCTGGCCTGCATACTTGCAATTCTAGCTACTCCAGAGGCTAAGGCAGGAAGACTGCAAACTTGAGGACAGCCTGGGCAATGAGTGAGATTCTGCCTCAAAATAAAAGGGCTGGGGATGCAACTCAGTGGTAGAGTGCTTGCCTAGCATGTGTGAGGCCCCGGGTTCCATCGCTAGCAATGTGCTGACGGGGCAGGGGTGATGGGGTGCTGGTGGGTGCATGGGTGCACGCACAAGCCTACTGTGTGCTGAGCATTGTCCAGGAAGATCCCCTGGAGCAGATCCCTGAAGAGATGGGGAGGGGAGGGAAGGACTTGAAGGGAACCTGGTGGGACACCCGCAGGCGTGGTTACCGTGGTCCACTCACTGGACACAGGGTTTGGCTGGGGATCACTAAGGCATCCACCAACCACACAGAGTGACACCCAGAGCACGTGACCTGAGTAGGTGAGCTGAGGACGCACCCTCTTCCCCCACGGCCGGTGCCAGAGCCAGCTCACCCTCCACAGGGCCCAGCATGCAACTCCTGTCTCAAAACTGGAGCCTCAAGCCTGGGGTGTGGCTCCTCAGTGAGCGCCTGCCCAGCAAGTGAAGGCAGCACACGGTGTTCAGCGCCACAGAAAAGATAAAATAGAAGAGCTGCTTCAGTAGGTTATTTGCTAAGTGAACAAATGAAAATGTCTCTGGATGTAGCCTACACGAAGCAGGAATGGAGGCCCAAGGGCAGTGGTTTCGGTCAGGGTGGGGACCCAAACTGGCCAAGGGCCGGTAACCCTGTAACAGTCCACCAGGAGCAACAGAAAATACAGCTGACTGCAACAGGGGCCCCAAAGAACCTCAGGTAGTGAAGAACTGGCCGGCTGTGACGACCTAACTGTGTGCCTCCCGTGGGACAGGCAGAGAGGGCACTGGTGGGAGCTCCGAGGATGGCAGAAGGAGCCAGCCGGGCTCTGGTTCAGCTCTGCACCCCACAGAGGAGCCGTGGGGGAGCGAGCCCTCCTCAGAAATGAGTCAGTGACAATTCAGATGCCAGGGCCACCCTCTGGGTCACTCAGAGCATCATGACCCAAAGACAGGCCTACTCCCCGAGCTAATCCAACCCCAGTACTGCGCCCACAAGCACAGGCGGCAGGGATGAAAGAAAGAATTACACACACGAAGACAACCAAGCGAACATTCTAGAAACTACAACAGTAGCAACCACTCTCCTGGAATCCCTTCTGGGAGGACAGACAGGGACAAGGGCACGAGGAAGAGCCACGGGTTTTGGGAGGACCACACTCTGGGATGCCCGTGCACAGGGCCAGGGCAGGGACCACCTGTGTGCCACACAGTGGTTAGAGAGAGTGACAGGGCTCATGCGGACAGACGGGAAATGCGTGAGATCCGAGGAGGAGAAATACAGGACAGAATGCACAGCCTCTATTTCTGAACAAAGAAAGGAGATAATTTCTATTTTCAGAGTGTTGCCGGGAGGAAACAAGTCACAGTGTCTAGTGGGGTCGGAGGTCAGGAGTGAAAGAGCCGCTTTCTACTGTTTAACATTTCCTATTGTGTGGAACTCTCATTTTATTTTGTAAAAATCTGAACATCTGTCGTCCTATCTATCTATATCCCTTCCCCAAAACCGCAGGCCCATGTGATTGCAAAGCCCTAAGCTATGCTGGGTGCCTTTCTTAGTTGTAAGTGTCCCCTCAGCCTTGGCCATTCCTTGGGGCTTCTGACTGCTCCATGGGTGTCATCTGAGGCACGAAAAGGGGGGCACCCCGTGGTGAGGGGACCAGGCCCCGCCTTCCCCACTTACATGGCACTGGCCGTGTAGCTGGCGTCGCCGCCCTCCACATACTGCACTTGGCTGGAGTACACGTGCGGCACGGGCACCTGCTGGAGCTGCTGCACCTGGGTAGGAGGAAGGGTGCTGGGGGTCAGGCCAGGTCCCCGGCTCTCCCTTCCGCTGGCAAGGTGCACTGCTGGGCCCTCTGACCACTGCCTCCTGGTTAGGCCAGGGGCCCTAAGCGAGGGCTGGGATCAACAACCGGTTTGGGAGTCAGGAAGAGCTATCAGGTCAGGATGTTGTGCTTCTGTGGGTCAGCAGGGTGGGCCTTGACTGGCAGTCAGAGCTGGAAGGGTGGACAGAGCCCAGGGGCGGGGCCTGGACACCTGGCACAGGTAGGGGTGGAGCCTGGAATGACGGACAGGGCCCAGGGGTGGGGCCGGAGCCTGCGATGATGGACGCTTGAGGGGGGCTGCACACCCCAACTCCACCCCCACCCGTCTGCAGGGGCAGAGCCTGAGGCCTGGACCCCGTGAGGGGTGCCCCCCCCGCCCTGTGTCCGCCACCTACTTTGAGGGCCGTGGCAGCTGTGGCGAACACTAGCACCTGGGGGACTCTCTGGATCCTGACCCTCTGGCCGGGGCTGGCCTGGGCCGGGAGCCCGGGCAGCGGCTCAAGCACCACCCTCTGCGGCGGCGGCAGGAGCAGGCGTGGGGGCAGCGTGCCCACCAGCTCCGCCGGTGGCCCGGCGTGGGGCTTGCCGCAGGGTGCTCGCTGATCTGCCTTCCTAGCGGGGCACTGCCTGCCTGAGCTCTGGAGGACAAACAAGAGATACTGGGGGGTCACCAGGCAGCCTTGGGTCCACCCTGATGGAGATCCCACCTGGTATCAGGCAGGAGGGAAGGAGGGGAAGACCTGACCCCCACCCCCAAGCCAGAATGCAGTGGGATTGGAGCCCAGGTCTCAGAAAAGCCTGGGCCCTGAGTTGCCAGGTGCTGAGAGGGGAGGAGCCATGTCAGAGCCAGCAGCCCCCAGCCAGAGGCTTAACTCCACCTGCCTCAGCCTCTGCGAATCCCCGGGGTGGGGTCTGTATTGCCTTCCTGCTGGCCAGGGGCCTGCACCCCTCAGCGCTAGCCTGCCTGTGGGGTTAGGGGAGGCACACACCTCTTGGGCCACGTGGACTGGCTGGAGCCCCTGCACCGTCAGCTGCTGCACTGGGCTGGCTTTGGGCGCCTGCGGGGTGGCCTGGACCACTGACCTCTGGAAAGGGAAGGAGCAAAAGGCAGGGTGGCGCTACAGTAACTATGGCAACAGTGTTGGGCAGTAAGCACCCATCCTCAGCTTCAGAACAGCTCTGCAGAAAAAAGCCTGCCCTCTTCTGTCCAGGGAGAGCAGCACCATGGGCCTTCAGGGTCCCTGCACCTACTTCCAAGTGCACAAGAACTAGAGCCAACGGCTGAGGGGGCAGGGTCTGTGCCCTCCAAGCCCTCCCCCACAGGCTTGGGAGGAGCGTGGAGAACCGGCAGGGGAAGCCATGGGTTATCTTGGGTGCCCATACGCCTAGGCTGACAGTCCTCATTGCGATGATCCAGTGGAGATGCTGGGCTCTCCTAAGGGCACAGTGGCCAGGACTCGGACTGGACCTCAACTGTGAGGTTCTTAGGGGCTCTGGCTCTGGGCGGACATCTGTGGATCCTCTGGGATGGGATTTTTGTTTTCCTTTTGGTAAGTGTCTATAGCTATGTTGCCCAGGCTGGCTCCAATAATCTTCCTGTCTCAGCCTCCCTAGTAACTGGGACTACAGGCACACACCACTGTGCCTGGCTCCATCTGCTTCTCTGAGGGGCCAGGAATCCGTCCAACTTGAGCAGTAATAACCAGAGGGAACCAGCCCTTTCCTCGTAACCTGCCCTGGGGAATGTGGCTGGGCGCTCTGAGCACAGGCTCCCACAGCTCTTGGGGTGCACTGTGTCCTGGCCTAGGGGTTTCCTCCCAGCATATGAGCCTGCAGCAGCCATGATGGGTTCTAGAGGTGGATCCAGGGCCTGGTCTGCATCCAGCTCTTCCCAGGGCCTTGGGTGGCAGGCGGGGACTGGACCCATCTGCTCCACTTGAACCAGCCAGAAGCCACCTGGCCCGGCCTCTCTGCCCCAGCCGCAGCCCACCCTGGCCAGGCACCTCTTGGGACACAGGGACACTCTGCTGGACGCCGTGGACTTGTAATGGCTGTGGCACTGTGCCTGCAGGGGTCCCAGCCGTCTTGCTTGCAGAGTTGTTAGCCTGCACCGGTGACCGCTACAAGGAAGGAGATATGAATCCAGGTCAGGGCTGGCTGGGAGCCCTATCCCCACCACCGAGGCCCGTAACAGGCCAAATGCCTATTTCTGGCAACATCCCAGTCTCCCCGCAGGCCCAGAGCTGGCTCGGGGGCCTCCCGCTGCCCCATCATCATAGGGCCGCAGCCTGAGATAAGGGGCCAGACTAGAGGCGAGGGCTGAGTGAGCCCCACTGAGCTCCTGTGCAGATGCCCAACCGTTATGGTGATGACAAGAGCAGTGTCTGAGGTGACACCCTGCTGGCTCCCACCAGGTGCGGCTCTGAGCCGCCGTGTTCCCTCGGTGGGGTTCATGCTGAGCTGGGGCAACTGACTCCACCCCCAGGGCCTGCCTCCCTCCAACACTCGCCACTGTCTGAGTCTGCCTGTGGCCCCGGGCTCCCAGGGAGGGACTCCACCCACTCTGTACCCAGGCCGCAGCTCCCTGAGCTGGAACCACCCTGGCCTGGGGAGGAGCCGCCCCCTTCTCTGGGACCATGGCTGTCAGCTGCTCGGCCTGGCGTGCATACAGAGCGGGTGGCCCAGTCACCCCCACCTCTCAGGCTGGGGCAGGGGACTCAGGGGTGAGCTGAGCAGGCAGCTCCCAGTGTGCTGTGGGGGAACAGGTGGACCCCATAGAGGGCAGGGAGGGTGTCCGGCGGCCCCACCTACCTCTGGGGGTGAGTGCACCTGCTGGGTTCCATGCACCGTCAAGGAGACCTGGCTGGCCTTGCCACCGGGGGCCGCACTCTGCACTACCAGACGCTGTGTGGGGAGAGCCTGGAGCCAGGCAGGAGAGGGGCACCATCATCCAGACGGCCAGGTGCCAGGCTGCATTCTCAAAGCTCACGCCTACCAGTCCCGGTGCAGCACAGTCACTAACCCACTTCACAGCGGGCAATGCCCGGGACAGGACAGCAGGAGCCCTTGTCTGAGTCCTGGAGCCAGGAAGCGGCAGAGCCAGGTTTTGCGCCTGGGGAGCCTCGAGGAGAGGAAGTCACTGGATGGGGTTGTGTCCTCAGTGCTGGCAAGGACACACTCAAGCCAGGCGCGACGGCACATGTCTTAACACAGCACTCTGGGAGCTGAGGCAGGAGGACTGCACGTCTGAGCCCAGCCTCGGGAGCTCAGTGACTTACTGAGACACGATCTCAAAGTAAAAACTAAATAAAAAATGTTTTAAAAAGGACTAGGTACATAGCTCAGTGCAAAGAAAGCCCCTGGTTCAACCCCTAGTACTGCCCCCTCTCCCAGAAAAGCCTCAGGGGCTTTGGTTCCCCAGCTCCCCGGGGTCTGGGTGTGGCCAGGAGGCAGGGCCTTACCTGCTGTGACACCTGGATGTTGGTGAGCTGGAGGGGGGACACGTGGCCTGGCTTGGCCTGCACGCTCTGGACCAGGAGCCGCTGAAGGGCGGAAGGCACAGCCCCTGAGCCAGGCAGTCTCCCTGTGCATCTTGATAAGCACAGGTGAGCAGGTGGCCCTGGCACACGGGCAGGAAGGAGGGGCCCCCTTGTGCCCGCCCTGCCTGCTGCCCAGGGAAGGCTGCGTCCTACCTGCTGGGTGCCCTGCACCTGCTGCACCACCTGGGTGGGGACGCCGGTCTGGCTGGCCGTGGCACCGGGGCTGGCCTCTGACACAGTCTCGCTGGCCCGCATGGCACCTTCTGTGGAGGAGCGGTCGCCAGGTCAGCTCTGCCAGCCACCTCTGTACCCGAGCCCCAGCCCACCTGGAATGTATGCTGGGGCTGAGGGTAACCTCAGACAGGCCTTGGCCTCTTAAACTGCCATCAGGGGTCCCCAGGGAAGGGGGCAGGATCCTTCACATCCGGAAGCTCATCCCAGGCCTCCTTGTCCTGAAGCTGTATGATCCCTTTAGCTAAGACAGGCCCTGCCACAGGGGCCTGGCAGGTAGGGAAGGGCCAGGTGCTGACCCTCCTTCCTGGGCATGACCCTGGCTGCCCCCAGCCAAAGCAGTGGTCACAGAAAGCTTGACGGCCGGCAGTAAGGTGCCCCTTTCCAGCTTCCTATCTTCAGCAGGCTGGGGCGGTGTTGGGGACCTGTGTCTTCCACAAGGGGCTTGCAGCTGGGCAGTGGGTACTCACGCTGGCAGGCAGCCAGGAAGAGGCAATCATAGAACATGGTGCCCTCCTGCCCACTCCCTTGCCCGCTATCTGTCCGTCCAGGGTGCCTGCTGGTTCTCCTTGCTTCCACCCACCTCTGCACGGGCGGCTTTATACTCGGAACCTTGGGGAGCTAATCCTCCAGCAAAGGCACAACTCCTGCGCGCCCTCCGGGATCAGCAGCCCTGAGGGCGGGCTGCAAGGGGCAGGAGGAGGCTGGTACCCAGAGATGCTATCAGGCAGGCTCGGGTCAGGTTTCATGCACATCTTGCTGAGTGATTAGCAGGGGTGGTAAGGGGGCAGGGAAGGACAGTGTCTCCAGAGGCACTGGCCAGGAGACCCTGGCCCTAGCCGGGACGCCCTCTGTCCTACCACCTCTTTGTGGCCCAGCCTGTGCTCCACAGTTCCAAGGCTGAGGGTGGGTGGGGCAGATGTGCCTGTCCGGGAGGCTGGGCTGGGCTGGGCTGCAGGTGGAGCTGAGGCTCCAGCTCCAGCTTCCTGGGGGAATTTGCCTGGGGGGATGGGAGGGGATTCTTGCCCACAACAAAACTGCGGATCAAGGTGGGGACTGCGGTGCTGACGTTGCTTCCAGCGTGCCAGGCACTGTGCTGCGCTCTCCTGGATAGCTCAGTGGATTATTTTTCCTGCCAGTTTTCAGATTAGGCAAGAGACTAGGGGGCGGAACTTGCTCAAGGTCACCCAGTTAGGAGCCGGTGTGGTCCTGCCTGCATTGAGACCCTAGGGCAGAGGGGTGCAGAACTCACACAAGGAAACCCCAAGTTCAGGGCACCCTGGGGTGGCTCAGCTTCCAAACTGGGTAGCTGGGCCCCAGCTGCATGGGGCACACAGGAGAGAGGCCTGGCCTGGCAGCAGGACAGCTTTGGGCAGGTGCCAGGACTTCAGGCCAAGCGCAGGGCAGAGAACGTGAGTGAGTAGGTGTGAGTGCGCCTGGGTTGAGGACGGGGAGGAGATGTCAGGGAAGTGGCCGCATGTGGGGATGGCACTGGGACAGTTCCAGGCCTGCTCGGCCAGCTGCTGCACACTAGTTCCAGGCAGCACAGACTCCTGGCTGGCTGGAGTCCTCCCTCACCCAGTCAGCCCTTGGGGAGAAACCCGAGACAGCCCGGAGTCACGTGAGCCCCAGCACACCTGGATGTCGCGGGGCGCAGGGCACTGGGCCTGGCCGAAGGCACGGTTTTGCCTGCGCGGCCCCTCCACACAGGACCCATCCTGGAGCGAGGCCCCAGCAGCGGGAGGCTGGGGGCCCTGCCGAGACGAGGCATCTGTCCCCATCTCCTGCTTCTGGTGGCCCTGGAGGCCGGCGTGAGGAACAGGTGAGCCTGCCCTTGGGACGCGGGGCTTCCTGTGTGTCCCTCGTCAGCTCTGGGTCACCTCTGCTGTTTCAGGGAGGGAAAGCAGAGGGGGCACCTGCTGGGTAGCACAGCATCTGCCTGTCTGCGGCCGCCATCCTGGGCACCTGCAGGAAGTGGGCACCGTTTCCTGTCTTTCACCTGGTGGCAGCCACCACATGTACACTGCTTCCTGCTTCCTGTCGAGATTTACTAACACTTCAGCTGGAGAGTGCTGGGATGGGGGCTGTTCTGGGCCCCTGACGCTCTGGCCTGGTCTGGGTCTCCTTGGACCTCAGTTTACCCATCTGCACACAGGGTGCTGACAGACATCCCAACTACCTGCTCCAAACACAATCCTTCTCTGGCTGCCAAGGGGAGCGGAGAGGTGCGGCAGCCATGTCCCTTTCCAGGTGGCTCTCTCGCCAGGGCAGGCACCAGGGCCACAGCAACCTCCGTTGCCTTAGGTCTTGGGCACAAGTCTGGTGGTCTTGGAGGATGGGGTTAGGGATCAGTATTGTTCCTGACCAGGAAAACTCCAAAGCCACCTTAGGGCAGAGCATACCAGGCCCAAGCTGGACAAGTGGCCCTGGGCTGCCGTCCACCTGCTTTCGCTGGGGTTGCACCCCTCAGCCAGGACTCCCAGGGCTTCTGGGCAGCTCCAACTGTCCCAGATGCTTCCCTGTCCTAACCACCTCACGGTGTCAGTTTCCCCTCCCAGGGGGATGCTGCGTGCAGCCCAGGTAGAAGGGTGCTAAGCTGGGAGAGCACCAGCCCTCTTTCCCTTCCTCAGGACAAACCCAGGAAGCAATGCCCAGTGACCCTTCCAGGGACTGATGCAGACTAGCAAGAAAATGAATTCCCAAGGGTAACCATGACTGTCGTCGAAGCCACTGCCTGGCCAGAGAAGCTGGCCTGGGAGTCACAGGGAGAGCTGGTTGGCTATGGCCTGCCCCGTTGGGTACAAAACCCCCGTAGCACGGCACATTGCCAAGGTGGCAGGGATGGAGGCCACCTTCCCACTGCTGGCCCACAGAGAGTAAGACCTGGCCTGGGTGTGCGGGACACTAACCGTGCTGTGGCCTTGACCTCTGAGCCCTGGGCGTCCCTGGGGATGCGGGGAAGGGCAGCAGGAGCCAAGGCAGAGAGATGGACTTGAGGTTCTTGGGGGCCAGGAGAAGGGTGTCCACCCCAGACCCTTCCTCTGGGGACCCCAAGCTCTAAGTCGTGAGAAACCTAGAGCCAAAGAGATCCCAGGGACTGCGCATCTATGACAGGGATGGGAGGTGCCCCCACAGGGGTGCTCTGGGCCAGTCCCACTGTCACCGGCCGCTCCACAGAGGCTTCGCAGACAGAGCTCTGCCCCTCAGGCGACAGGGACAGGCATCACCATCATCCCTTGAGTGGTGACGAGCGTCAAGAAAAGTAAGGCAATGGGCCAGGGATTTAGCTCAGTGGTACAGTGCCTGCCTGGCAAGTGTGAGGTCCTGAGTTCGATTCCCTGTACCCAAAAACAAAGAAAGAAAAAAAAAAAAAGAACAGAACAGTAAGGCAAGCAAGGCACTGTGGTGCACACCTGTCATCCCACCACTCGGGGAGGCAGAAGCAGGAGGATCACAAATTTGAGCCCAGCCTGGGCAACTTAGTCATGAAGTGAGATTCTGTCTCAAAATGAAAAATAAAAAGGGGCTTGGGGTGGAGCTTAGTGTGAAGGCCTCAAGGTGAACACCCCGTGCTACCAAGAAAAAACGGCAAAGGAAGAAGGCAGCGAGCAGTGTGAGCAGTGAGTGGGTGAGGGGTGGGTGTGCCAGGCAGGTGGCCTCTGAGCAGGGCAGGGATGAGTGCCAGGAGGCAGAGGCTGGGCAGGGAGCCCCAGGCACTGGGCACAGCAAGGCCAAGATGGTGGGGGGAGGCTCAGGGCCTGGCAATTTGCAGAGCTGTGGGAAACCCGAGGCCGAGCAGGGTGAGGCCCAGCGTTTGTGAGTAGGGGTGCAGGCCACAGAGAGCTTGTTTTTCCTCCCTTGGTGGTACCTGGGCTGGAACCCAAAAGCTCCACTACTGCCAGCCTTTTTACTTCCGTGAGACTGGGTCTCACTCTGTAGCCCAGGCTGCCCAGAAACGCCACCCTCCTGTCTCAGCCTCCTGAAAAGCAGGCATGCGACACTATACTCCACTTATGGGGACCTTTTAAAGCCCTTGCTTTATGCAGGGTGAGGCAAGGGACTGGCTCTCTCACAGTGGAGAGGGCAGAGGTTCTAAGGAGCACTGGCCCCAGCGTCCTGGGGCTGAGAGGGCCCTGAGAAGACCACACCGGCCTGTGTGGACAGGCAGCTCCGAGGCTTGGAGGGGCATGGGGTAGACAGCCGGGTCCAAGGGGCAGGGGGAAGACGGGGTCAAGGATGCCTCTGGGCCTTCAAGGAGAGGGAATCGCAAAGGAGGGAAGACATGGGGAGGGGGGTTCAGGATTCCTCGGGCCGTCCTTCAGTCAAGAGTAGCTGGACACAGGGCCCTGGGGTTCAGGTGGAGACAGCAAGAAGGCCACTGGCTACGACACTGCATGAAGCCACCACCAGGGAGCTCCTGGAAGGAGAGGGGCTGCAGGAGAGCGTGAGACGAGGCCTCTGCTGCTACAGAGGTCTGGGAGCAGCGGGGAGAGGACAGAGAGAGGCAGCAAGGAGGCGGATGGAGCCTGGGCAGCTGCCAGGACAGCATCTTGGGGGAAGGAGACGAAGGCAGGCGCTGGCCCGAGGCCCTGTGGCCGCAAGTCTGACAAGGTAGGCTAAGAGTGGCCCCTGGGAGTTGAGGGGAAGAAAGGCAAAGGTGGCCAAGGACAGAGCTTAGGATGAGGACCCAGAGCCTGTGTCTGATGGAAGAAGGAAGCAAAGAAGCAGGTAAGAGTTCTGGGTTAAACAGGGGTCTTTTCTTTTGGTGGTGCTTGGCATCAAATTCCAGCTACATCCCCTGCCCAGTTTTATCTTTTACTCTGAGACAGGGTCTTGCTTGGCCGGACCGGCCTTGCACTTGGGATCTTCCTGCTTCAGCCACCCTGGTGGTTGTTTTAGTCTTTACTGTCTGGAGGGAAAGAATTGTGGGAAAGGGACAGAGAGATGCAGCAGGGACCAGGATGAGTCCTGGCAGAGTGGGCAGACTGGCAGGTCAGCTGGGTCATCTGTGGCAACTTTTTTTTTTGATACCAGGAATCGAACTCAGGACCTTGCACTTGCCAAGCAGGCACTGTGCTGCTGAGCTATCTCCCTGGCCCAGTCTGTGGGAACTTTGTCCCGCGCAGGTCAGCAGCAGGCTTAGGCCAGGGGTGAGACACAGGTGAGGGGTGTGGGGAGCCATTGGAGATTTGTGCCCGCTGACCCTGTCCCCAACCCTGGCCTGACCTCACTGGGCCAGGCCATGTCCACGAAGGTGAGGAGCACTGTGCCTGGCTCTCATGCCAGCCCATGATCAGAGCCGCTGCGCTGGGCCCCTGGGTGTCCCGATCCCCGGTTGTACCCAGGGACCCTGGGCCTTCCATGTGGACACGGGCAGAAGCCCAGAGGCCATGCCCAGGGCCTCGGCCACCTCGGCTCTGGGCCCTGGGGCTGCACTAACTACTGCATATTTGATGCTGCATGGTCCTATGGTCCCCAACCCTGCCTAGCCCGCCCTGCCGCAGCCTGCCAGCACACTCCTGAGCAGATCTGGCCACCTCGCCTGCCCGCGGCTGGGGACAGCAGTGACCAGCTCTGAAGCCAGCTCCAGCGTCACAGTGCTGTCTCAACAGCACTAAGGTGCCCGGCCCTGGCTCGGAGCCCCATCCCTGCCACATCCTCCAGAGGAGCTCGGCACAGGGGACGCGCTGAGGGCCGCAGCACCCTGGGGGCACCATGACCCACCTTCTTGGCCATTTCCAGAGGGAGGCAGGGGCGGCCCTCACCCGGCCAGCTGTCACAGAGGACAGGGCTGCGTCCATGGGAGGAGACACATTGGGGGCCCCAGCCAATGTGGACCGACCCAGCTAGGAGCACACACATCCCTGAGAAAGCCCTGATGACCCCTTATAGATGGGACTTATAGATGGAAGAATCAAAGCAGAGAGGCCAAGGGCCTGTGAAGCAGCCTGTCTGCCCCGGCTGTTTGCAAACTAAATTCCACCACCCTGTCCTCTCTCCTGGTGACAGCGACAAGAACGGGGCTAACAAGCTTGTGGGGCACTCAGGCCTCCCTGCATGGCCTAACTGTGCTTTCTCCAGAGAGGCCCCCAAATTACCAGCAAGAGCCTGGTGGGGCAGGGGTCACCCAGGATCCTGGCTCCCAGAAACTCCTGTCTGAGCTGTCCCCAAGCCTGCACGGTGAGTGCACGTGGACACTTACCCGAGACGGTGACCACAATGTACTGCTGTGGCGCGGGGGCTGGGGTGGGTGCGCCAGCCGGCTGCGATGGCGCAGGGGTGGTCGGGAGCTCGGTCACATACTGCTTCTGGGTGCCTGGAGGCTGCGTCTGGGGCTGGGGGCTCTGCAGCTCTGCGACATACTGAGGCTGAGGGGTGGCGGCGGCAGCGGGCGGCTGGGGGGGCTGGGG
>NW_004955415.1:32730945-32779147 GCF_000276665.1 Chinchilla lanigera
GGCGGGGGTGGCGGCTGGGGTGGGGCCTGCGGTGGCTGTGATGCTTGCGGGGCTGCCTGTAGCTCAGTGACATACGCCTGGGTTGCCATGCCAACGGTGGGGAAAATGATAATAAATAAGGCTTTTTTTCTTCTCTTCCTTGGGAAGAAAAAAAGGGGAGGGGGGGAGAAGAAAGGAGAAAAACAAAAACAAAAAAAGGAAAAACAAGAATTAATCTACAGGCAGAGGAAGGCAGGGACAGCTCCCGGCTCCCTGGAGACGCATTTGGGTTTGTCACTAACTTAATTAAATCCCAAGGTCGGTGGCCAGATAGAGGTGACCTGTTACTGCGGGGGACAGAGGCACAGACAGAGGCGGGGCTCCTCCACTCCCTCCTTCCTGCCCCTGGTACTTGGGGGACCCCCACAGCCCCGAGGTCATGCATCCTGAGCCCGGGACCTTGGGACAACCCGGTGGTGGCTCTGGGTCCTCCCCCAGGGACAAATGGCACAGGTCTCCCAGGTCAGACCCAAAGGCCAGGCTGCCCCTTTCCTGGGCTGAGCTCCCCTTCTCTTGGGGCGCTGGTCTTCTCTTCTTGTCTCCATCTCACTGGGGGGGGTGCGAATGGTGTGGGGGCTCTGTACCAACAAGCCCATCCCAGCTCTGGACGTTCAGGGGACAGCGGGATGAACCGGTGACAGACGCTGCAGCCCTGCACCTTTGGAGGTACTGAGGCTGAGCACACTGCCTGCAGCTGCCCACCACCCCGGGCCACTTGTGCCCCAGAGGCTGGCAGCTGACCCTTGGCACCTGTGTGCTACGCATGACAGCAGGCGGCCCCCCAGCCCAGGGTGACCCAGGACGGGTTTCCAAGGGGGAAGAGGACAAACCAGGAGCCAGGAGCCCGGAGCCCGGAGCCCGGAGCCCGGGGCTGGGTGCCTCCAGGTGGGAGGGACCATGCATGGGACCAGAACCCTGGATGCCCGTTCTTGGTCCCCAGCCTGACCTGGGGTGCCAGGCGTGGTGCCCGTCTACCCCTCTCCATCAGCACACAGCACTTCCCTGTGCTGCCCGTGCGTGCGGAGACCCCAGAGCCACCCCCAAGCTCACACCCCTCCCAAGCGCCCAGGAAGGGCACTGGCTGGGGAGCAGCAGGCAGCCCAGGGGGAATCCAGGGCCGCGCTGAGCTCCCCTGTCCATCCCATCTCCTTGTTCCTTCCTCTCCAGGGTCCAGGGCTCTGCCCTCTGACGCCAAACTCAAGAGAGGTCAGCGAGGCAGCGGGAACCCAGCCCTGGATGGGCTGAGGTGTGACTTGAACGCAGCCTCCTCCTGGCAGCGTGGCTTTTGGGGAGGGCCTCACTGGGCCGGCTGTGGGGTGGGGGCTGCTGGTGGCTGAGGGGCTCCATGGGATCTCAAGGGGACAGTGTTGGCCAGGAACATGGCACACTGGATGTGCCTGGGGGGTAAACCAAGGCAGGCAGCTCTCAGGAGGCACAGAAGGGGAATCCAAATTTGTGAAAGTCCCCTATAATCCCCAGATAGGTTCTAGGGCCACTGTCCAAGAGAAGCTGGTCCTGGCCTTCTCAGCCCTAGGAAAGCTGGCCCCCTCCTGCAAGAAAAGGGCCTCTCCTTCCTTCCTTTTTTTAATTTTTCTTTTTCTTTTCTTTTCCTCTTCCTTCCTTCCTTCCTTCCTTTCTTTTTGCAGTGCTGTGGACTGAACCCAGGGTCTCCAACACTGAGCTACATCCCCAGCCTCTTTTTTAAAATTTTGAGGTAGGGTCTCACTAAGTTGCTAAGTTTCCTAGGCTGCGCTTGAATTTATCAGCCTTCTGCCTCAGCCTCCCAAAGTGCAGGGATGACAGGTGTGCACCACCACACCTGACTAAGGAAAGGACTTTAAAAGCTCCACCCGGGCTGGTGTCGTCTCCTCCTAAGCACAGCAAACCTGGAGGCCCAGGTACCTGAGCACAGAGCACACAGGACAAGAGAACTGCTGGATAACTTGTTCCCTGGCAATGAATCTGCCAAGAAAAGCCCTAATGGCTGCACCTAACTCCACAGCCAACAGCTGGTTTCCAGAGAAGGTTTAAACCGATGGCTGCAGATCGAGGCTGGCAGACAGACATAAAGCGCTGTACACGAGTATGTCTCGGGTAGGGGGCAGACCACGTCTGTTGTACGTGCTCAACTCTGCTGTGTGGTGTAAAAGAATGCACAGACAAGATGTAAACAAATGGGCAGGCTGATAAAACTTTCTTTCCACAGCCGCCATGCTGGCACAAGCCTGTAATCCCAGCACTCGGGAGGCTGAGGCAGGAGGATCATTGCGAGTTCGAGACCAACCTGGGCTACAAAGTGAGCTTAAGGCCAGCCTGAACTGCATAGCAAGAGCCTGTCTCAAAAAGATAAAAGAAAAAACAAAAAACAAAAGAACAACTTTCTTTCCAGACACTGAGATTTGAGCTCCATATAATTTTCACATGTCCTGAGATATGATTCATGTCACGAAATATCCTTTTGATCTTTTCCATTTTTTTTTGGTTTTGTTTTTTGAGACAGGGTCTCACTGTATAGTCCAGGCTGGCCTTGAACTTACTATGTAGCCCAAGCTATCCTCAAACTCACAGAGATTCTCCTACGTCAGCCTCCCCAGTGCTGGGATGATGAGCATGTGCTACCATGACCAGCTTTCCAATCATTTATAGATATAAAAGTCATTCTTAGGTCAGAGCTATAAAAAAACTGGCAAGGGGCTATACTTAGCTGACTTGTCATAGACACCAGGTTCTATAACCAAAAGGTTCATATCATGGTCAGGGCCTCCTAGGGAAATGGGGAAACAACTTACTCTTCTCATCTGTAGAATGGGTTCACTAAACGTAAATGTTTCTGATTAGTTCATAAGATTCATCACTTGTTCCTCTAAACTACAACTCTGTGGCCGGGTGCTTCTCTCTGCATCCGTCCACACAGCTGTCAGAGCACCATGGTTCCTGAAGCCCCTGTGCCTGGTGTCACACCTTGGCTCAGAGATAACAGAGCTCCCATCCCAGAGAGCAAGAAAACCCGGCCTCCTTCTCATGACCCCAAGGCCCAGGATGTCCCTGGCCCCTCCTGCCTCATGACCTTTGCACGTCTGCTTCTCCTCACCTGCCAGCCCCACCCTGCTCTGCGGCTCCTTCTTACTGCTTGGGTCTCCGCTGGCGCACGGTATCCTGGTCTCAGCCCCCACCCCTCTGCAGGAACACCGTCCAGTTTGATTTTCTTCTCCGCAGTGTATTTCCCTGTTTGTTTATTCTCTTACTGACACCTACTCTTCCTTCCCCAGTCAGAACAGTAAGCTTCACAAGGGCAGAGACCTGGCCTGTCACGTCTGTCCTCCACCCCAACTTCTGCTGCCGGCCACACACTAGGGACGACACTCTTTTGGGGTTTTTTTCCCCACTGCTGGGGATGGAACCCGGGACCTCGCTCGGCTGGGTGAGCGCTCACCACTGACCCCCTCCTCGGCCCTCTGTCCTGGAGTTCAACTCTTATTTGCAGCCTAATGTGTATGGATGTGCTGGTGGGGAACACGGGACTGTGGGTGTCCAAGGGCAGCTTGGCAACACTGCGAGAAAGTTACTGCTCCAGCTGGAGCAAACATATGCTGCCAAGAGGGTGACACCACTCGGGGTGCCTTGTGAGCCTGGGTGCCAGGTGCAGAAACCTCCCTAGGCCAGAAAGACGGTGTGCATTGTGTAGCTGCTCTCTTTTCTTTCGGTTTTGTTTTTTGAGACAGCCTTGAATTCGCTATGTAGCCCAGGCTGGCCTCCAGCTCACTGTGATTCTCCTGCCTCAGCCTCCCAAGTGCTGGGATAACGCACAGCTGCTTTGCAAAGGCTGTGGTCCTGGAAGGGTCTGGCTGCCGTTCCCTGCCCCACCCTGGGTAAGTGACAGAGGAAGGGGAGAACGTGCCTTCAGAGACCCCCTTCTCAGACCAGCGTCTCCCACAGCGGGCGCCTTCTGGAAAACACAAGGCTGAAGCTGAGTCCATCTTGAGACCGGGGAGAGGTCTTCTTCCTGGCTCCCCTCCCAAAGCCAGAGGAAGGCCAGCCAGCAGCGAGGAGAGCTGACACTGTTCCCCAGGGGCTGGAGTCCTTCCAGCCATGGTGGTACACAGGCTGAGGCAGGAGGATTGCTGCGAGCTTGAGGCCAGCCTGGGCTACATAGTTCAAGGCCAACCTAAACTAGAGACCCTCAGCTCAAAAACAAACAAACAAACAAACAAACAAAAACAGAGATAAGCTAAAGTCCTAGTGTCCAGCTTCCTGGATCCCTGTCATCAGCCCTGAAGCCCAGCAAGCCGGGTAACCTTTGAAACTACTGGGCTCTCCTTCAATTCAAAACGATAAAAATAAAGACAAACGGTTAATTCTGAGGGCTGGGCAGGAAGTGACTAGCATTATAATGACAGCGGAGGCTAAAATGGTTTGAGCGATTACTATGTGTTCCGTGCTCCACACTCATTATTTTACAGGATCCACGGCGCAGCAATATGAGATTAAAATGACTCCTGCTCCTCGCTGAGATGAGACTGAACAGGTCCTGAGAAGTTCAGTAACTCACCCAAAAGCACACAGCTGGAAAACAACTGATTACTCAAGAACAGTAAACCAAGCCAGTGTCCCCTCCCTGGTCAAATGACCCTCTGGGCTTGGGCCTTTCACCTATAAAAATTATTGGTGGGGAGAGGAGGCTGATGCAGTCAACAAGACCAGATAATTAGTACCATCCATTTCTGATCATAGCCTGCCTAGTAAGAGCAACTTTTTTTTTTTTTTTTAGTTTTTTGAGACAGGGTCTCTCTGGGTAGTCCAGGTTGGTCTTAAACTCACTAGGTAGCCCACCCTGGCCTCAAACCCATGGTGATCCTCCTACCTCAGCCTCCCCAGTGCTGGGATTACAGGTATACACCATCACGCTCAGTGTAACTTTTATAGATTTTTTTTGTGTCTTTTTGAGACAGGGTCCTGCTATGCAGTTCAAGCTGGCCTTGAGCTCACTTTGTAGCCCAAGCTGGTCTCAAACTCACAATGATTCTCCTGCCCCAGCCTCCTGAGTGCTGGGATTAACTTTTATAGATTCTTACTGAAACTCAATCTCCATCTCTTTTAATTTTGAAGGAGCTAAAAACATTTTTTTGAAGGAGCTGGGCATGGTGGCGCATGCTTGTAATCCCAGCACTCGAGAGGCTGAGGCAGGAAGATCGCTGTTGAGTTTGAGACCAGCCTGGGCTACAAAGTGAGCTCAAGGCCAGCCTGAACCGCATAGCAAGACCCTGTCTCAAAAAGAAAAAGAAAAAAAAAAAATTGAAGGAGTCCGGTCTCTTTTCTTCTAAGAGTGCCTGGTACATGGCAAGCTCCCAACCACCTATCAGCCTGATCTCAAATTCTTGTTAGGGGGAGCATGAACCAATCCTTTTCCTTGGGGTTTATTAACTGATTTAAAAGAGGTGGGCTGCAGTTTGTACAGCAATATCAAGCTCAAAACCAGACAGAACAAGCAGAGCCGGCCTGCCCTGGCTGGTAGCTTAAAAACAACAAAAGACTTCTCTAAGCTGGCAGATCGTGTTGTGTCGCCCAAGAAAGCAGTTGCAAAAATTCTCTGCTGACAAATGTGGACAGCTTCCCCTTCCCCCGAGGGTGGCACTGGGTCCAGCCACGTGGCTCTGGAGCCTGGTACCTCCTCACCACACGTGACCTTGTTCATAGGAACCTGACACAAAAACATGTGCCTGGCCAACAGCAGTGGTTTAAGGAATCTGTGAAACTTCCTCAGGGGCCACCTGCTTCTCACTGCCAGAAGGGGAGACCTTAGTGGGCCCAACAGCTAGGAAAAGCCCATAGTGGAAGAACAAGCCCTTCACACCAGGAAGAAGCCGCACAGAGAGAAAAGCAATCAAGTTTCAGTTCCTCTAAGTCTGTCTCCTACGATCCCCGCTCCCTGCCATGGACTTCGATTTCTACAAACTAATTCCTCCGGACTAAAGAAAGGCGAGTCGGCCGCTGCCCCAGTTTCCCGTGAAACTTGGTCGGCCCATCTGTCTCCTCCCAGAGGAAAGAAGACAGGTGTAGCAACGGAGGGCAGAGCTAAGACTTAATCTATCAAACCACTTTCAGAGGCAGGAGATAAAGAAGGAAGCCCTAGCAAAATCCCTGGACGGAATCGACAGTCCTAGAAATGTAGAAAAGCGAGGAGGGGGGAACAGCAACGATTCTCCCCATTTTACAGAGTGGAAAACTGAGGCCTCCAACGTGGTACGCGCTGGTCCACGCGCTGAATCCTGGGGACAACTAGGGGTTTCTGAAAGGTCGCGCGGCAGGTACAGGAAGCCTTCGACAGCTACAGGGACAGCCCGGTGCTGCGGCCCCACCCGGCTCCCGAGGGCGGCTGGAGGGGGTGACGCCCCGCCCACCACCTTGGTCCCGCCCCGTGCTCCTCTTGCTCCCATTGGCCCAGCCTCCCCGGGCCCGCCCCTTCGCGCCTCTCGATATATAAAAGCCCCCCGCCCCGGCCCGCGGACCTCCACTCGCCGCCGGCCTGCGAGCGCCCGCCCCTTACGGGGGACGGGCCGCGGGACTGGGGGGCGGGTGGTGTCGCCCCGCCGGGCCTCGGACCCCTCCCCCACGGTCCCGACAGTCGCCGCCGCCATTTTGACCGCCCGCCCCTTCCCCCTCGACTGGGATTATAGCGACACCCGCCGCTCGGACTCCACCGACTACCCCGGTCCCGTCAGCCGCCCGGGCTGCCTCGGTTACCTCGACTTCTCCCCGCTTCTGTCCGCGGAACGGCTTTTCGGAGGCCTCAATGGCGATGTGGGGAGGGGGACGGAACGCGCCAGGGTCCCCGGGCCAAGCCGGGGGGGTGGGGGTGGGGGTCGGTCGGGCGGTTGTTGTTGTTGACTCGCGTTGCCGGGTTGCTTGGTCGCCACGACTACCGTGGCTATGGCGCCTCCGTTTCCCTCACCGGGGCAACTGTTGCTACCCACCCTACTTACGTCACGTGTAGGGGGCGGGGCTCAGGTGATTGGCGGTGCTGGGGGAGCTGATTGGACGGCGCCAAGCCCTTCCGGTATACTATTGGTCCCTACACACGCTTTTCAACAGCCTTTTGATTTCCCGGCGCTCTAATTCATCAATAGAAATGTCCATCATAAGAAACTGGACTCTTAAAGGCAGCGGAGCCCGTCAGTACCGCAGGGAAACAGCGGGCTAATAATAAAGGGGAGGGATTTGTGCGTGCAGGATTGGTTTGCGGCTGTAAAACTAGCCGGTTGGTTCGACTAAAAAGACGTCAGTCTAACCCAAAGATTAGTGGCGCTCTCTGGCAGGAGGCGATGCGCATGCGCTGTATGCAAGGCCTTCTGGGAATTGTAGTCAGCTCCCACGTACTTTAAATGACTTACCAAATAAAAAGGCGAGAAAGGAGAGATCTCTAGACTTTCTCCCTCCCTCAGTGGGCCTCTCGCAGTGACATCACGGGAGGAATGTGAAGACACGGGCTCCTCTGTGACGTCAGTGGTGCGTGTGTTCTATGACGTCATGGGCACACTCCCACCACCCAGCGCCCTAGGAGGGGCGGTGAGATGAGTTTGAGCCCCAGTCTTCCCCGCCGTCTGGCCGGAAAGGTCAGCTGTCTCCTTGCGCCGCGGCTGCTATGCTCGAAAGGTCTCCGAGGGTCGCGATCACCGATACCTCCGTAGCGATAAGCAAAGGTCAGCGCCTGGCGCCTCTCGGTGCCTCAGTTTCCCCAGCGGACTCGCCGCACGCAGCGGGGCTGAGCGCAGACTCGGACGAGCTTCTTGAGCGCAGGAACAGTCCTCAGGATAAATATTCTAATACAATATCTTCAAAATGTCAGAATTAATGAGGAAAAAATAAAACATGAACAAAATATCACAAATAAATAAAGACAGGATCCTGCAGCCCTGGGAGTAGGGCGCGGTGAGTCCGACTAGCGCAGGTCAGAGCTCTTCGTTTTTTTTCCTTCTTTAAATATTTTAATTTTTTTTTTTTTTTTGTATTCATGATTTTTCTAAATGAGTAGATTATAGTTGCCCTTACAACAGGGAGAGAAGATGAGTAACTATGTGAAATGATGAATATGTTAATTGGCTTCTCTGTAGTAACTATTTTACTATACATGTGTATTTTATAACTTCGTGTTGTATACCTTTATAAATACACTTTTTTTTTTTTTTTTTTTTTGGCTTGTGTGTGGTACTGGTGATTGAACTTGGGGCCTTTGCACCAAGCTACATCCCCAGCCCTTTTTCTATACTTTATTTTGAGGCAGGCTTGCAAAACTGCTAAATTGCCCGGGATGGATTTAAACTTGCCATCCTCCTGGCTCAGCCTCCCAGAATGGCTGAGATTACAGGCACGCGCCCATAAATCTAGCTTGAAGTTTGTTTTTTTGCGGGTTGTTTTGGTGTCTTCTGCTTTTGAGATGGGGTTTTAGGCTGGCCTTGAGTTCACTTTGTATTCCAGGCTGGCCTCAAACCCACAGCAGTTCTCCTGCCTCAGCCTCCTGAGTGCTGGGATTACAAGTATGCACCATCACACCTGGCTGGGTTTATTTTTAAATATATATGTATTTTAGGCTAGGTGTGGTCCTGCACTCCTAGTAGTCTCAGCTACTTGGAAGGCCGAGGCAAGAAGATTGAAAGTTTGAGGCCAGCATGGGCAAGCTAGAGAGACCCTGTCTCAAAATAAAATATTAAAGAAGCCAGGTGTGAGGGCACTCACCTATCATCCCAGCACTCGGGAGGCTGAGGCAGGAGGATCCCTGTGAGTTTGAGGCCAGCCTGGCCTACATAGTGAGTTCAAGGCCACCCTGAACTAAGGTGAGACTCTGTCTCAAAAAGTAATAATAACAAAGAGCACTTGGTAAGTATGCACAAGGTAGTGAGTTTAATCCCCTTACCAAAAATAAAATAATAAATACATATTTTAAATCTTTTTGTTGTTGCTGGATATTGAACCCAGGGGATCACACATTTGTTCTACCGTGGAAATATATCACACTCCTGGCCCCAGACACTTATCTTTGATGAAACGTGTTGATCATCATGTATCTTTAGTATCATTTTAAATTTTGTACCTTAGGGCATGGTGGGGCATTCCTGTAACCCCAACATTCAGGAGCCTGAGGCAGGAGGATCACAGTGAGTTCAAGGCCAGCCTGGGCTACATAGCAAGAACCCCATTACAAAAGAAAAACCGTTTAAACAAACAAACAAAAACTTTGAAGTCTCTAAGTCCAGCTCTATGTGACATCAAGAAAATGGCTCCAGCTCTTTGAGCTTCCATTTCCTAAGTCAAGCAACATTCCAGTTCCTTGGTGCAAGTCCCTGAGTTGTTAAAAGTGAGGAAAATAGACAAGTCCTTTCCCTTCTTGACCTAGTAAAAGAAACACAATAAGCAAACAGTGACATTAATCAATAATATCAATCCTGCTAGGCACAGTGGTGCAGGCCTATAATACCAGCTACTCAGGAGGCTGAGGCAGGAAGATCTCAAGTTTGAGGCCAGCCTAGGCAATTTAGTGTGACCCTGTCTCACAATCAAAAGTACAATGTTCTGGGGGTGTGGTTCAGTGGTAGAGCACCCCTGGGTTCAATCCCCAGTGCCGCAAAAAGAAAAAAATTGGTGCATACAGGCTGGGGACAGGGGATGCTTTGCCAGCGGGGAGGGAAGGGCAGAGGCCATGCCCAAGGGGGGGCAGTGGGGAGGACATGTGGTTAAAGGTGAGATCGGAGGGGTCGAAGTAGCTGGATGATTCTGTAGCGGGCCTGCAGCCCACCCGACGGAGCATCTCACTTGACAGACGGCTAAGTGGAGGCTGGCAGCCGCGCAGCCCTGGAGTAAGACCCCTCCCAGCAGTCCAGCTCTCCTCTGAGGACTTCCCAGTGCCCCAGGTGTGAGCCTCTTTTGGAGCCCCATCTCCCTGGAAGTGCCAACCCCGGCCAGCCCCCCCAGGGATGAATAGCATTGCCACACTGACACGCCCAGGAATAAGCCTAGTTGGTGGGCAAAGCAGCAGTGCCCCAGCCATGGGGTCCTCGATGTGCGGGCCTGGGGGAGACCTCAAAGCCCTTTTGTCACCTTCCACCCATTTCCCACCTCCAGAAGTCCCTGAGGCCCACGGTGTGCACAGCCAACCCCGCAGAGAATTTCTTCCATCCAAAGATCCTAATAATGACAAATGTGGGTGGTGTATGCCAATAACCCCAGCACTGTGGGAAGCTGAGGCAGGAGGATCCCAAGTTTGAACCCAGCCTGCGCAATTTAACAACTTACCAACACTAGGTCCCAAAACGTGAAAAAGGGGCAGAGGATGGTGTCTGGGGATATACCTCAGTGTCAGAGCCCTGGGTCCAATCCTCCGTATAGGAAAGGGAAAAAAAAAAAAAAAAAAAAAAAGGATTCCTAATACAATTCATGGCAGCGAGTGCAGCAGGAGAGGTAGAAATAGCCTGTATTTTTACCTGGTGGTGGTTGCATGCAGATATAGAAGTAAAAATTCACCGAACTCTTCCAGATTTCTGTGTTGTATGTATGCTATTCCTCCCTTGAAAAGTTACATCTTTTTTTTGTACCAGGAATTGAACTCAGGACCTCGCGCTTGCCCGGCAGGTGCTTGTACCACTGAGCTATATCCCCGGCCTCCCTTGAAAAATTAAACAGCCCAACACGATGGTGCCTGTAATCCTAGCTACTCAGGAAGGCTGAGCAGGAGGATTGCTAGGGCCCAGGAGTTCAAGACCTGGGCAACACAGTGAGACGCATCTCAAAATCAACCAATAACAGTCTTTTAAAGTCCATATACATTTATTATACCATCACAAGTAGCTCCGGCCAATTCTTTCTTGGCATTATTATTATTGTTCTTATAGTTATTTTGGTTTTCTGAGACAGGGTCTGGCTATGTAGTTCAGGCTGATCTTGAACTCACTATGTAGCCCAGGCTGGCCTCAAATTTCTGCCAGTCCTCCTGCTTCGGCTTCCCAAGCGATGAGATCATAGGTGTGCGCTGTCATGCTCAGCGAGACACTGGTAATTAAAGGTAAGAATTTAGGGCTGAAAGTGTAGCTCAGGGGTAGAGCTCTTGCCTACCATACATGCGGCCCTGGGTTCACTCCCCAACACCACAAAAGAAGGAAGGAAAGGGAAGGAAGAAAGGCAGGAAGGAAGGAAGCTAGGAACATAGGAAGGAAGGAAACTAGGAACATAGGAAGGAAAGAAACTAGGAACATAGGAAGGAAGGTAGGAAGAAGAGTTTAAGAATGGTTTTGCCTTCCCCAAACAACCCAAGGAGAATGCCAAGTAAGTAATGTGGAAGGATGCCTGTAATCCCAGCACTCAGGAGGCCGAGGCAGGAGGATCACTGTGAGTTTGAGGCCAGCCTGGGCTACATAATAAGACGCTGTCTCAAAAAGAAAAAAAAAAAATTGCCACTTTGCAAAATGCAGTGAAATCATATCTTCAAACAGCACTTGTCTATGGTGCTGTAACCTGTAGGGTAAAACAACAGGGATGACGGGGAAAAGACTCTCAGAGCATCAGGGCATGATCTGGTAAGAATTGGTAAGGAATCTGGTAAGGGCTCTCTGGGTGTCAGGGAACAGATTTGGCAGGGAGGCCAGGTCACTAGTTGCGTTGAGGCCCAGCATCACAGTACAGGGGCAGGAGAACGTCACGGAGGAAGTCCTGGCTCCCCCAGTGCGTCTGTGCAGGTGAACTGGGCTCTGAACAAGTTATCAGCCTGACATCCTGGCTCCAGGAAATGCGGAGTGGGAGACAGGTTAAACGACAAAATCCAGAATCAACAGACATATTCAGAAGGTGGCATGAAACACAGGACATTTGGCCTAGTCTCTTCACCAAGCCAGTCACTGAGAATACTGTAGGTTGTTTCAGTTTGGGTTTTTTGTTTGTTTGTTTGTTTGTTTGTTTTTGAGACAGGGTCTTACTTTGCAGTGCAGTCTGATCTTGAACTCACTGTGTGACCCAGACTGGCCTCCAACTCATCGCACTCCTCCTGCCTCAGCCTCCCTGTGGTGGGATCACAGGCATGTGCAACACCTGGGGAGAAGCGTTTCTTTGTGGAGGGGGCCATCCTTTGTGTTGTAGTGCATTCAGTACCACCTCCTGCCCCCACCTGCTAGATGCCAGTAGCAACAGCCACCACCCCTGCTGTGACAACAGCTTGGAGGTAAAAATTGCCCCAGTCAGGAACCACTATCAAAGGACAGGGAAACAACCTCTAGAACCTTAGGTCCCCAGCCTATCTAACAGTGAAGACAAGAAGCATCTCCCTTGTTACATTTATTGATTTATATTTTGAAACAGGTCTTGGTAAGTTATGCAGGCTGGATTCCATCCACAGCACTGCAAAAGAAACAACAAAAACTTGCACATGATGTGGTGGCACACACCTGTAATCCCAGCACTCGGGAGGCTGAGGCAGGAGGATCGTTGTGAGTTCGAGGCCAGCCTGGGGTACAAAGTGAGCTCAAGGCCAGCCTGAACCCAGGACCTGAGCTAATACTGAGGAGCACTGAGCAGCTTGTTAGGTGTGAGACGGGGTGCTGTGACCGTGGAGAACACCCTTCTATTTCAGGGCTGTGCTCTCCAGTAGCTGGGAGGGGAGCTTGTGTCAATAAAGCAGAAATGAGATGCTGTGTGTGTGTAAGTCACCTAACAGAAATAAGATGTGTACTGGTCCTCAGTAAATGATAGGACCATTATTGATGAAATTCAGAGAAATGGCCAGTTGGGAAGAGATAATTCTAATACATTTTATAATCAGATGGCAGATGTCCTTCATATGTAAAAAGCTCCTAAAAATCAACAACACAGTTCCTTAAGAAAGCCAAAGAAGCTGGGTGTGGTGGCACATGCCTGTAACCCAGCACTCAGGAGGCTGAGGCAGGAGGATTGTTTTGAGTTCAGAGCTGTGTGCACCTGTTGTGTGGCATGGGAACGGCAAATTTTCTCTGTTCTAAAATCATGGTTCTCACTGTCATGTTGGCAGATATCCAAAGTTGGATACCTGCGCCATTAGTAAGGCAGTAAGGAAACAGAGCTCTGACCTGTTGCCGGAAGAACTGTGAATTGATCTAACCCTCAGCAGGGAAAAGTTGACAATCTCTGCAATGGTAAATGCAACCAAGTCTTGGAGCCAGAACTCTCACATTGGGGAATTCATCCACAGACACACACACACACACACACACACACACACACACCCTACAGTATGTGTGTAGGGGTATGTAATGATGTTTGCAGGGTTTTTCACTCTGGTGTTAGGCCAAGGAGAAATGGGTGAAAAATGGATAAAAAAGTCTGGCATTGGTGGCCCACACCTTTAACCCCAGTACTCGGGGAGGCTGAAGCAGGAGGGTCACAAGTTTGAGCCCAGCCTGGGCAACTAATCTAGGGAGGCCTACATAATAATCAACCCAATCAATCAATAAACAGGGTTGGGGGTATGGTTCAGTGGTACAGTGTCCCTGGGTTAAACCCCTCATTACTTCACAAATGACTTAATGAATAATATGTTCAAAAGCTGTGGTTGGCCGGCCATGGTGGCACACACATGTAAATCCAGTACTCTGGAGGCTGAGACAGGAGGATCATTGTGAGTTCAAGACCAGCCTGGGCTACAAAGTGAACTCAAGCCCAGCCTGAACTGCAAAGTGAGACCCTGTCTCAAAAAGACCAAAAGAAAAAGCTGTGGATACTCATGATGCTGAAGAGAGGAACTGAGGCTAAAATAGAACAGAATAAAACAAAACACCAAATAACCTAACCTAACCCTAGTTCCAGAAGTCTTTTTGTTGTTGTTTTTTGAGATAGGGTCTCTACTGCCGCTCAGGCTGCCCTTGAATTCACTAGGTAACCAAGGCTGGCCTCAAACTTGCAGTAATAATCCTGCCTCAGCCTCCCCCCGCGCTGGGATTATAGGTGGGTACCACTATGCCTGGTGTTTTGTTTTTGCAGTACTGAGGTGTGAACCCAGGACCTTTGCACTGAGCTATATCCTCAGCCCTTTTCAAAGTTAATTAATTAATTTTTAAATTTGGGGAGGTCTTGCTAAGTAGCTAAACTGTCCAGGCTGGGCTCAGACCCGTGATCCTCCTGCCTCAGCTTCCCAGGGTGCTGGGATTTACTGATGTGCTCCACCACACCCAGCTCCCAGAAGTCTCTTATGTCCCTCACATAAAATCAGACATTGAGGTCTGACCTAGCATGGATGGAATCCTGTGTGACTGCGGGTGGTATCCAGCGCCTCTCTGATCACATCAGGAAGAGGGCGGAAACAGGTGCTTCACAGGACCGTGGGGAATTCGGTGAAGTTATGGGAAGTGCTCAGCACCCTGCCCAGCAGCCAGGAGGTGTCTGTGGGTTCCACAGTGACCTACACAGAGTCCTGCCCGCTCCTAAATCCTGAATCTGCGAATGTGATCTTGTTAGGGCAAAGAGTCTGCAGGTGTATTAAGGACGTAACATCAGATCACTCCGGATTATCCAGGGACCGTAAATCCAGTGACAAGTGTCTATAAAAGGCAGAGGGAGGCTGGGGTCGGGCATGGCAGTGTCCACCTGTAAATCCCAGCCCTTGGAGAGTGAAGCAGGAAGATCACCATGAGTTTGAGACCAGCCTAGGCTACATCGTGAGTTCAAGGCCAACTTGCTCAAAAAATAAACAGAAATGTATGAGGCTGCTGCCTCAGCCTCCCGAGTGCTGGGATTACAGGCGGGCGCCACCACGCCCCGCAAGGTTAGGTTATTTGGAGTCTTTGCCTAGCACGTGCGAGGCCCTGGGTTCCATCCTCAGCACTAAAAAAAAGGAAAGACTCCAGGTTCTGGGCCATAGATAAGGCAGGCACAGACATCCGCGTTTCCTCTTCGCAGTCCCCAGGCCCAGCGTCGGGAGCACAGAGAAAAGGGCAGAAGGCCGCCCCCGCCCCCGGAAGAGTCACGGAGAAGAGGCAGAGGTGAGGGCGCATTATTCATCAGCCCTTTAGAAATGGCACGGTCAGCCGCGCCCCCGCCTGCGGCCCGGGAGCATGCGCGGGAGGAAAGGCCAAAGGGGCAGCAGATTCCGCCCCCCGCCAAGGGAGAAGGACCCTCAGAAGCGGCACTGGCTGCCTGCCCCGCCAGCCGATGCACTCAGACCATCTTCCTCGTTAAAGACCAGGAAACTAAGGCTGAGCTTGAACAGTGGGGCGGGAGCAGAGCTGGGCTCCTAACCTCCGGCTGCCCTGCATCAGAACTCCTCCTGTTTTGGGGTTTTGAATTGAGGTGAAATTTACATCACATGAAAAGAACATTTTTTGGTAGTGGTGGTGATCAGTCTGTCTGTCTGTCTGGGGTGCCCGCCCTGCTGCTCGGCTGCACTCCCAGCCTTGAAGCCACTGCTGTTCACGACACCCTTCAAGGGACACCTCTGATGGGTCCCAAACTCTGTCATCACCAATTCTAGGGCCCTTCGCAACCTCACCCCAGGCCCTCTTCCCAGCCCTGGAAAGCTCGAGTCCTCTTCCTGTCCTTGTCTCTCGAAGATCTTCCTGTTCTGGACGGTTCGTCTTTAAAATGGGATCACACAGCATGCGGCCTGTGGGGTCTGATTTCTCTTCCTCAGTAGCATGGGGCTTTTTTGGTTTTGTTTGTTGGGATCCTGAGGCAGGAAGATCACAAGTTCGGGGGCAGCCCAAGCTACACAGTGAGAGTCTGTATCAAAATAAAATAAAAAATAAACAAATAGGGGAGGGTAGGTAGCCCAGTGCTGCTTGAGTTCAATCCCGCAGTACCACAGGGGGAAAAAAGTGAAAAATCAAAGGTGCTAGGTTTGGGTGTGGTTGGTGCATGTCCATCATCCCAGCACTAGGCTGAGGCAGGAGGATCGCTGAGTTAGAGACCAGCCTGGTGAGATCCTGCCTCAAAAAACAAAATAAGATGGTAAATTTAAGTTTTGTGTATTTTCCACTAGACATTTGGACATCAGTGGGAGCCAGTGATCTGCCTTCCAGACCATTCTGAGGCTCAAACTTGAGAACATTGGTGTAGGTTGTTGGAGGGATTAGGAACAGGACACAGACATGAAATACCACCTCGCGGCCTGTCCCCACAGTCTGTCGGGGAAGCATTCCCTGTCCGTTGGTTGATTATTTTTGTGGTGCTGGAGACGGCACGTTAGGTTATGGGGGGCGGTGTCCAGTCCTGCAGGACCTGGCTGAGTCCTGTCCCGACGCTTGCTGGCTCACATCCCACCGTCAAGATGACAGGGAGCCACGCGGCGTCAGCCTGGCCCTAGCAAAGGTTATCGCTGGCTGGAGATGGAAAGGTCGAGCCTGCGCGGGGAGATAACGAGGTCGCCCGCTCCCTCCGGCGCATAAATGGGCCGCTCTGGCGAGGTGCTGCGCCCCTTCGTCCCCGTCTGCGTGCGCAATGGCCCGGCGCGCCCTGCTGCTGCTGCTCCTGCTGCTGGCGGTGTGGACACGGCCTGGCCGGCGGGTTCCTGGAGCCGAGGCCCGGGCCGCGCCTTACGGGGTGAAACTGTGCGGCCGCGAGTTCATCCGCGCCGTCATCTTTACCTGCGGAGGCTCGCGGTGGAGACGCACAGACGCCCTGGAGCTCCAGGCCGCCGGTGAGCGCGGGCGGGAGGGCGCGGGACGGAGGGGGAGCATTCACCCGTCCATCCAACCTTCCACTCTTCCATCCGTCCGCGCTTCCATCTGTCCATCCAGTTCCGGGTTCCCGGGCCCAGCCTGCGCCGGTGAGGCCATCGTGGAGAGGACGCTGAGGTGGCTTCCGAGACGCTGGGCTGGGAGGGCGTGGACTTTGCTACTTAGAGGTGACCCTGCTCAGCACCTGGCTTCCCGCGCTGGGCCGCCCCGTTTTGGAATGGGGGACACTGTACCTTGCAGGGTTAATAAGTGGTTAGGTTGGAACAGGTAAGGAAGGGCACAGTGTCTGCGGGACAGAGGCTCAGGGTGGGCTCCAGCAGGAAGGGCCTGGCAAAGGGACAGACCTTGGTGAGGATGAGGGTGAGGATGAGTGGGCCATGATGGATAGATGACTGGACAGACGAATAGATGAGTGGGTGGAGGGATGGCCATGCGCGCAAAGCCAGAATATGCATTGACTGAGGTCAGATAATAGCCCCACAGCCAGACACGGTGGTGCACGTCTGCCATCCCCGCACTCAAGAGGCTGAAGCAGGACGATTATGGAGAATTCGAGGCCAGCCTGGACTACAGTTCAAGTCCAGCCTGAACTACAGAATGAGACCCTGTTTCCAAACAAGGAGCCCAACCACTTAATAGCTGTGTGTCCTTACACAAGTTCTCCAAAGAATCACCCCTCTGTGATCTCTGGAAGGTGGGAATGACAGTAACGGCACCCACCTGACATGGCTGTCAGTGTGAGGAATAAAGGAATTAACCCCCCAAAACAGTTTAAACAGTGTCTGGCACCTGGTAAGAGCTCATCACATGATTGGTGATTGATTAATAAATTTTATGTTTGCTTGTCATATCCCTGAGCTTGTTACAGGTTTTTAAATTGGTATTCAGCCCTTACAGGATTCAGTGAAATAGGAGTTACTATTGTCCCCACTTAGAAGAAAACTGAGGCTCAAGTCTACTTACTCACAGTTACAGAGAGGCTAGTGCCTAAATACATGCTTTCGATTATGGGGTCCTCAATAAATAAAGAGTAGGGGAAGTAAGTGAAAGGAAAGTCAAGCTTAGCAAGGTTAAGTAACCTGCCTGTCAAAACTGGTGGCAGGGGCTGGGGATTTAGCTCAGCGGCACAGCGCCTGCCTGGCAAGCGCAAGGTCGTGAGTTCAGTTCCCGGTTCCGGAAAAAAACCTAAACCAAAAAAAAAGAACAAAAAAAAACTGGTGGCAGAAAAAACAAAAAGCTTGGTGGTGGAGCCAGCATTTGACGAGATCGAGCACGTTCAGGGTGGTATGGCTGTAGACTGCAGCCAGTATTCGAGCGTGGGTCTGGGTGGAATTGTGACCTTGAATTACAAAGCTGGCTGAGTGGGTCAGCCAGAGGCCGCTCTGCTGGGGGCGGCAGCAGCCGGCCGGAGCCCTCACTCTCCTTTGCAGCGGATGCCTTCGAGGATGCAGACGGCAACGCAGACAGCCTGGCAGGAGAGCTGGATGACGCTGTGGGCTCCAGCGAGTGGCTGGCCCTGGCCAAGTCCCCCCAGGTCTTCTACGGTGGCCGACCCAGCTGGCAGGGCGCCCCTGGGGCTCTGCGTGGCAGCCGGGACGTCCTGGCCGGACTCTCCAGCACCTGCTGCAAGTGGGGGTGCAGCAAGAGTGAGATCAGCAGCCTCTGCTAGGCCGGGCGGGGCAGCCAGCGACAGCGGCACCGATGTCTCAGTCCTGCCACCCTCAGCCCCTGATCCCAGCCTGTCTTTCCAGTTCCCACATTCGCGGATCTGCAGGACCCAGAGGCACGGGCTGTGGCCCGGTCACCCCACCGGCAGCCCTGAGCCTGCAGGGACTGTCCTCTGCGTCTGGCCTCACAGTCCCCTGTTACTCCTTCGTCCCCCCTATACCCAAAGCGGCCACACTGGGCCCCTGTCCCCAGCCGCAGTGCAAACCAGCTGCTCCCTCTTCTCTGGCGCCAGCCCCTCTCCTTTCCCCGCGGCCCAGCCCCAAGCTGCCCTGGGGACAGCGAGACGGTGGTGGGGTCCCGGATACCCCGGATGTCATGGGCCGGGAGGGGGCGCTGTGGGCACAGGCACCTCCCCAGCCCGGATAATAAAAGTTCCAAAGACTCAGCGAGTGTGTGTCACTGGTGGGGCGGGACAGGTTTTGGGGAGATTGGCGTCGCCCCCACACACACACTCGGGGACTTTCCGCTGAGGACCGGCGGGGACGCGCGGGGGCGGCGGCGAGGGTGGCCGGCTTCCCGTCTCCGCCGGGCTGCGCCGCACCCGGGAGCCATGCGGGGCGCACAAGCCGCCCCCCTCCGGCTGCTGTTGCTGGTAGGGGCGCTGCTCCCCACGACTCGCGCCCAGGGTGAGTGGGGCGCAGGCCGGGGCCAGGGTCCCGGGGTCGCTGTCTGCCCAGGGATGCGGGATGAATGGGCGCGGCTGGGGCGCGCGGTGGGGGGGCGGTAGGCGCCCAGGGTGCTGTGTGATGGGGGTGGGGTGGGAGCCCTCGGGTGACAACAGGATGTGGCTGGGAGTGGGGCAGGGGAGAGGGTCCGCCCAGCACTGAGTGGGGATGCGCGGCACCCCATTCCTGCGCGCGCTCTGCCAGCGACCCCAGAGCCCCATGGCTGCCATGGTGAGAAGTTGCTCCCAAGCCCTGTGAAGTGGGGCTGGGGGCGTCGTGGGGGCGGAGCTGTCGGGGTGCACCCTGCATCCAAACAACAAAGGAAGACAAAAGTTGAGAACTCGGGTGGTTGGTGCGAGAGTGGGCACTTGACCACCTGTGCCCTCTCCAGCCAGCGCGGGACCGCTGCAGTGCTTCAGAGTCGGACCCGAGGGGAACCTGAACTGCTCCTGGGAGCGTGTGGGGGACCTGGGAGGCCCCATCGTGCTGCACCTCCAAAGCCAGAAGTAGTGAGTATACTGGCGCTGTTTGAGGAAACTGCGACAGCAGAGGTGGCCACTGTGGGACTCAGGAAGGGGCTCTGCTCCCCTCCCTGACCTCCCCCAGTTCTCAAGCCTGTCCGTGCTGTGCGGCCCTGGGCTGGTCACTCTCCCTCTCTGAGCCTGCTTTCTTGCCCTCCTCAGTGGCAAGGCGAGTGGAGCCCCCCTGCCCAGCTCTGGTTCTGCCCATGCACGGTGCAGGGGAGCAGCCGAAGAGCATGCTGGGTAGACAGATGGCTTCCGCCTCGCTGTGTGACCTCAGCAAGAACGCTTACCCCCTCTGAGCGTATGAAAAGATGGGTCTGACACTCAGGACTGCAGCGCTGAGAGAGGACCGCAAAGCCTGGCTCTCCTAGGGCCGAAGCCCAGCACTGTGGTCCTGACAGTGAATCTCACAGGGAAATCAGAACTTCACCTGGGCAGAGAGAGGGTCCTGGGGTCCTGTTTCCCCTCCATCCTTCCTCCCCGCCCTCCGTCCCTCCCTTCCTTTCTTCCTTCCTTCCTTCCTGGCACTGAAGATTGAACCCAGCACATGCTCGACAAGAACCTTACCCCTGACTACAACTCCAGCCCTTCTTCTATTTCATTTTGAGGCAGAGTCTTGCTATCTTTTCCCCAGGCTGGGCTAGAACTTGTGATTCTCCTGCCTCAGCCTCTCAAAATTGCTGGGATTACAGGCATATGCCATTGTGCCTGGCTTTTTTTTTTTTTTTCTTTTTAAATGATGTTAAAATACATATAACATAAACATTGTCATTTTCAGCATTTCTTATTTATTTTTTTTTTTTTTTTGAGATGGGGGTTTCATAATGTAATCCAGGCTGGCCTTGAACTCACTATGTAGCCCTGGCTGGCCTTAAACTCACTATCCTTCTGCCTCAGCCTCCTGAGTACTGGGATTATGCCACCACACCTGGCATTGTTTTGGTTTTCAGATGAGGTCTTGCTATGTTGCTCAGGCTGGCTTTGAACCTGTGGGCTCAAGCGATTCTCCTGCCTCAGCCTCCTGAGTAGCTGTGACTAGAGACGTGTACCACTGTGCTCTCTTGTTTTCAGGTGTGTTGGGGGTCCTTGCCCAGGAAACCCATTGCTGGTTTTATAGGAATTTTGTGTTTGGCTGTCACGGCCACGTACCCTTCCACATTCCTGCCAGCACTGCAGGACAGTCCCAATGTCCCCTCTTCCTCACAAACACTTATTGGTTTTTGTTTTTTGGGTTTTTTGTTTGTTTCCTTGACTAAGCCTTTGTTTTGAGCCTTTACTTTTTATTTTTCAGTTCTGGGGACTGAACCCGGGGCCTTCACAGAGACTGGCATCCCTCGCCCTTTTTTATTTCTTATTTTGAGACAGGGTCTCTTTAAGTTACTAAGTTGCACAGGCTGGACTTGCTCTTGCAATCTTCCTGCCTCAGCCTCCTGCCCCTAGCTCAGCTATGTCACTTATGTCACCTGACATGGCATCCGTCACACCCACTGTGTCTATCCATGCTTCTTCTCTGCCCTGCCCTTGTGGGAGGTGACATCACTTCAGATAGCAGGTCCTTGGTATTTTTGTCAGACTTCTGCCCTAAGCCCCTAGAGCAGGGGCTGGTGCAACACATACTGAGCAGCTGCAGGAACCTGAATGTGCCTCCCATAAAGAAAAGGCAGTGAACATTAAATAACGAGCAAAGTTCACATAACATGCGCAGAAGAGCTGGGTGTGGTGGCGCACGCCTGTCATTGCTGAGGCAGGAGGATCGTGAGTTCAAGCCCAGCCTCGGCCACGTAGCAAGACCCCGTCTCAAAATGAGAAATAAAAAAGGCTGGGGATGGAGCTCAGCGGTAGAACAGCTCTGGGTTCTATCCCTAGAATGGCAAAAAAGCAAACGACTTTTATGACACATGTTGACTATCTCATTCAACTTATTGAATACAGTACTGCAACTGAAGTCACAATGGTTGTTCTGTACCACTGGCCCAAGACAGATAAAAATCTTTTTAAGTTTTTCTCAGTGCTGGGGATGGAATCCAGGGTTCACACATGCTAGGCAAGTGCTCTACTACTGAGCTGTACCCTAGTTCCCAAAATTCAAAAAATATATTTATTTATTGATTAGTTTTGCAATACTTGGCCCAGAAAGAGGTAACAATCTTAAAAAGTTTTTTTTTTTCCAGTGCTGGGGATTGAACCCAGGACCTTCACACTGAGCTACACTCCCAGCCTTTATTATTATTATTATTATTTTTTTTTATTTATTTATTTTTTTTTTATCAGGAGGCAAGGTCTTGCTACATTGCCCAGGCTGGGCTCACACTTGCGATCCTCCTGCCTCAGCCTCCCCCAGCACTGGGGTGATAGCTGTGCACAAGCCTGGTTCCAGAACTGCATATCTGAACTTGCATATCTGCTGCATGCCTATTGCTTGTCACCATCCTCATGCGGAAGCGTACAGTGGAGCGCTCATACCTGGGGATGGGCTGTACCGTGTCCCCAGCACCCTTCGAGCGCGTTCCTTGGCCGCAGATCCCCTCTGAGCCATCCCTTCCAGCAGGCACTGTTAGGGTGCGTGAGGGCTGAGACACAGCGATTAGGAGAGGTTGCTGCCTGCTCCGGTCACACGGCTCTGAAGCAGCAGCTCTGGGCTTTGGGTCCAATGGAGCAGGTCATAGCCCTGGGTCAGTTCCCGGCTGTCACCGCAACTCTCATCCTCAAATGTCCCACAGCCACCGCAACAGAACCCAGCTGGTGCCGGTACCTGCGGGGCAGAGCTGGGAGACCGTTTCTCGGAAGGTGCTCACCTCGGGGGACCAGCTGCTGGTCTGGGGGACACAAGGAGGCCACCCTCTCTGGGCCCCCATCTTCGTGGACCTGGAGACACGAGGTAGGTGGCAGAGGTGGGTGCTCCGTGTGGGATCACGGCCCCCCCTCACTGCATGCTGCCCCCACCTCCAGTGAAGCCCGATGCCCCCTGGCTGTTACCCAGCGTGGACTTCTCAGAGGACGCGCCGCTGGAGGCCACCGTGCAGTGGCAGCCACCCAAATGGCCACCCCTCAAGGCCCTGACCTGTGAGTTCCACTACCAGAGGTGCCCGGAGCAAGGCTGGCTCCCGGTGAGTGTCTGTGGCCCACCCCTCCTGGCAGAGCCTGCAGCCCGTGCACCCACCGAGCAGGCCCCAGCTATAAGCTTTCCATCCCAGCACTCAGGGAGGCTGAGGCAGGAGGCTCACACTGGGTAATTTAACGACTTAGTGAGACACTGTCCTTCCTCACTAAATAATCTATGGTCTTCCATATTCACTCATCCTACAGCCTCAGATTCAGCCATTTCAGGATTGAATCTCTCAGGGGGGAGGTAGGAAGGGCACTGCACATGTATAGGAGATTTTTTTCTTGACGTGATTCCCTAAACAACATGGTGAGACTACTGCACATGGCGTCCTCAAGGTGTTCAGGCTGTGGAGGACATGAGCAGGTTTTGTCACCCCTGTGACACTGATGGAAGGAACTTGGGTACCCAAGGATTTTGGGGTCATGAAACCCTCCTCCCATGGGTACAGAGGGGTGATGGTTTAGGTGCCATGCAGATGCAACCCAAAGGCCAGTTAGCACTTTTGAGAAATTCAGTAAACCACCCCTAACATTTTTTTTTAAGAACAGAAGTATCAGATGGCTTAAGTTAACCTTAAAATAACAATAACAACTAAGAAGAGCAAACACTTAGGAGAATATCTCCTGGATGCCTGATGCTTCTGAAAAAGAAAAGAAAATACATCAAAAGCAGCTAAGCTGGGCACAGTGACTATAGTCCCAGCTACTTGGGAAGCTGAGGCAGGAAGATCATTTAAGCACCAGAGTTCAAGACCAGTTTATGCAGTGTAGCCTCAAAAGAAAAACCAGGTATCCATTTTATAGTTGAGGAAGCTGAATCTCAGAGAAGTTATGAAACTTTCCCAAGGTCACACAGCAAGAACGTGGAAGACAAGTCCTGAACGAGAGGATTCCAGAAAGACTGGGGAACCCATGCAAATTCCATGCACTTTAATGCACAATCAGGAAGTTGCCTATCTTATTTTTGGTGATATGCCCTTGGCTGAGAACATAGTCACATGGTCTCATCTGACTACAAAGGAGGCTGGGAAATGTAGTCTTTATTCTTGGCAGCCATGTTCCCAGCTAGTACTCCAGGGTTATCTTTGTGAAGAAAGATACAGAGAAAAGATAGTGGGGATTGTCAACTGCTACAGCCACAGATTTTGACACAAAATACCGCAATAAAGAGTAGAGTTGTGGAGAACGCTTACCCAGTCTGCCCCTGGCTCTGGCTTGCATTCTCAGCGCCACCACCACCACCTGCCAGGGGAAAAAAAGCAAAATTGTTGTCACTGCGGTTGTTGGTGCCAGAGGAACTCTGCTATACAGATGTGAGAATCTGGCTGCAGCTCCCTGCTCGGTGCCCTTGAGCAAGAACCCACCACCTCCTGCTACACTTAACCACCACTTTCTGTGCCAGCCACGGTACCATTTGAAGCAGGTGCTGCGGATGGAGCTAACATGCCAGGAGAGCGCTCTACCACTGAGCTGCACCCCAGATCCTTTCGTTTTTTAAAATTTTGAGACAGTGTTTTGCTAAATTTGCAGGCTAGGCTGGAACTTGGGGTCCTCCTGCCTCAGCCTTCCAAGTAGATGGGATCACAGGTGTGCACCACCTTGCCCGGCCGGACTTAGCCACTAAGAGCCCTGATGTTCTGTACCCTTGGAGTCCTGGGCCCACCAGGTGACCAGCTCATGCACCCTGGGCTCGGCCCTGCGGCCTGCGTCTCTGTTCCCTCTCCCAGCTGGAGCCGGACCTGAAGACTATGCCGCTGAGCCCGGTGGAGATGCAGGAGCTGGAGCTCACCTCTGCCTACAGCGTGCGGGGCCGCTGCAGGGTGGAGTCGGAAAGAGACCTGTGGGGCGAGTGGAGCCCGGCCCTCTCCTTCCAGACCCCGCCGGCTGGTGAGGCCCCGGCTCGCCCTGCCCCCGCTTCTCCTGGCCTCCTGGCTGCTCATCACCTCCCACCCTCATCTTTCCAGCTCCTAAGGACGTGTGGGTCTCAGGGAACGCGTGCGCGACCCCAGGCAGCCGAGCCGCCCTGCTCGTGTGGAAGGTGAGCTCCGTGCCCAAGTGCCTTTCTCCAGGGCGCCCCCAACAGCAATGATGCGCTCGACGGGACGTAGTCTCTGCTGCCCCCTGCAGGCGGATACAGGATGGCGAGCAGGAGCTCAGGAGGTCCTGTCTGTGAGCGTGAGACCAGGATGAGGGACAACAGGCTCAAGGTCTGGAAGTAAGGCTGCATCAGACGGCTGTGCGAGGTGGCTGAAAAGGGACAGGCACGCCGGCTAGCGCAGGGCTGTAATCCCAGCTATTCGGGAAGCTGAAGCAGGAGGATCTCAAGTTTGAGGCCAGCCTGGCCAATTTAGTGACTTAGGGAGACTGCCTCAAAATATAAAAGGCTGGGGATGTAGCTCAGTGGCGGAGCACTTGCCTAGCATGGGTGAGGTCCTGGCTTCCATCCTCAGCATGGGAGGAAAAAGCAAAAAAGGGTGCAATACTTCTCATTCGTATCTACTGAGGACCTGTTATCTGTCAGGTATCATTAAGCCCTGGATCTCATGGGCATGGTGGCACCAGCTTGTAATCCCCGTACTCTAGGAGGCTGAGCCAGGAGGATCCCCATGAGTTAGAGGCCAGCCTGATCTCCATAGAGAGAGCCTGTCTCAAAAGAGTAAAAAAAAAAAAATTGCTTTTAAGTGTTATTTAATCTTGGTTACTGGATATTTTGTTTTTGTTTTTTTGAGATGGGGTCTGTTGCCAAGACTGGTCTTGAACTCCTGGATTCAAGCAATTCTCCTGGGGCTGGGGATTTAGCTCAGTGGCACAGCACCTGCCGGGCAAGCGCAAGGTCAGAGTTGGATTCCCGGTACTGGAAGGAAAACAAAAACAAAAATCAAGCAATTCTTCTGACCTCAGCCTCCCAAGTGGACAAATACCCTGGGTTTTGGGTATTTGTCACTCTTAAACTTTGTACCCAAAAGAGTGTCTCCCTTGGCTTATTTAGTCCTGGCCCAGAAACCTCATCCAAATTCCGCCTATGCAGTGAGCCCCGCAAAGATTCAGTTTCCATATCTGTAAAATGGAGCCGACTATACTGCTTCTCTGATTGGTTTATCAGGTGACCTCACTGAGACACACAGTAGGTTCCCCCCATACTGAGGATGGAACCCAGGGCCTTCACACTGAGCTCCATCCCTACCCCTTTTTTCTTTTCTATTTTGAGACAGAGTCTTGGTAAGTCACTAAGTTGTCCAGACTGAGCTCATACTTGCAATCCTCCTGCCTCAGCCTCCTGGAGTTCTGGGATGACAGGCATGCAACACAACACCCAGCCCACCGTAGGTCCTGGGTAAATGGGGGACATGAACCCTCTTGCCTTCTTCCCAGGCCCCAGGGCCCTGTGTGCAGGTGAGCTACCAGGTGTCGTTCTGGACTGGAGAGAAGATGCTGATGCAGGAGGGGGTGCCCTGCTGTTCATGGCCTGTCCCTGCCCTGGCACACTGGGCCAGGGTGTCTGCTGAAGGTGGTGTCCCCTGGGAGCCCTCCACCAAACTCTCCTTGGTCTGCTTGGGTAAGAGGCGGGAACCCCCTCTGCTGGGGACAGGGAGTGGGGCGGGCCTCCTGAGTGGCCAGCCAGGGCTCCCCTAGCTGCAGACTCTGTGCCCCAGGACGTGGTGGTCAGCAGCGTGGCTGGGAGCCCTGGGCTGCTGGTGAGCTGGCGACGGGGGACCCAGGAGCCCTGGGAGTACGTGGTGGCCTGGGCCCCGGATGGAAAAGTCCCGGAGGACATCAGCTGGACCCGGCTTCCTCCGGGGAACCTCAGTGCTGTGCTGCCAGGTGAGGCCAGGACACTGGTTCTCACCTCTCTGAATCAACCGTGCGTTGCTGTGACAAAGTCCCCGAGGCTGGCACTTGCGAAGAAGAGAGGCTGACTCGGCTCACAGTCGAATGCTCAAGAGTGTGGTGTGGCACCTACGGGCTCTGGCAGGGCCCCGGGCCACCACCTGGGGCAGCTGTGCATCAAGCAGACTGAGCTGGCGAGTTAATTCTCTGAGACACAGAGGATTCTGGGTGCCCCTCTGCTGCCCCTGGTGGGCTCCCTCAGTACTGCGCCTCAGTTGTCCCTGGTGGAAACGCCTCCTTCCCTCCCTCCTTTCCTTCTTTCCTTCCTCCTTTCCTTCTTTCCTCCCTCCTTTCCTTCTTTCCTTCCTCCTTTCCCTCCTCCATGTTCTCCCTTTCTTTTTCCTTTTGTGGTAACTCAGCGCCTTTGCACTGAGCTACATCCCTAACCCTATTTTCAAAATTTTGAGACAGGATCTCACTAAGTCTCTAAATGCCCAGGCTGGGCTGGAATTTGGGCTCCTCCTGCCTCAGCCTCCCAGAGTGATAGAATTAGAGGTGTGCCCAGGCTGATATTGAACTGCTGGGCCCAAGCAATCCTCCACCCCAGGCCATACTGGGGACTTATTTCTTAACACCGTTTCCTGGCTGCCTCTTCTCTCCTCTTCTCTTCTTTCTTTTCCCTTCCCTTCCCTTCTCTTCTCTCTTCTCCTCCTTTCCTTTCCTTTCTTTTCTATTCTTTTTTCTTCTCTTTTCTCTCTTGGGGTGTTTTTTTGTTTTTGTTTTTTGGTGTCGGGAATCGAACTCAGGACCTTGCTCTTGCCAGGCAGGCGCTTGTGCTGCTGAGCTAAATCCCCGGCCCTTTTGGGGTGTTTTGAGACAGGGTCTCATTGTGTAGTCCAGGCTGGCCTCAAACTCGCATTGATCCTTCTGCCTCAGCCTCCCAGGTGCTGGGATTACAGTGTGGCCCCCATGCCTGGCCAGGCTGCCTTTCTTACACCATCTCACTTTTGCCCGGCTCGTGTCTCCTCGGGTCACTTCCCAGATAAATCCCTGACACCCCGTCTTCAGCCCAAGGCGTCCGGAGGACCGGGGAAGGTGGTGCCCACTGGGAAATGAGTGGGGGGAGGGGCGACCCTAAACGGCCTCCTTTCTCCACCACTCAGGCAACTTCACCAGAGGGGTCCCCTACCGCATCACGGTGACGGCGGTCTTTCCTGAGGGCCTGGCCCCCGCTCCCTCAGCCTGGGGGTTTGGAGAGGAGCTAGGTGAGAGCAGGGCTGGAGGGTGTGGAAGCTTCCGGAACCGGGAAGATCGTGACCCGCTGGTTTCCCCACAGCACCCGTAGCAGGTCCAGCACTTTGGCGGCTCCCAGATGACCCCCTGGGGACCCCTGCCGTGGCCTGGGGAGAGGTCTCAAGGCAAGAGCTCCGGGGCCACCTCACCCACTATACCTGGTGTGCACAGAGCGCCTCCAGACCCTCGGTCTGTGTGAACGGTGAGCCTCCCCTTCCTCAGCCCCTAAGACCCAGGCCAGCCCTGCCCTGACCCGCGGGGCCCTCTGGCTGCCTCTCTGCCCTGGAGATGCAGGCGGCATCCACTCCCTGGAGAACGGTGACTCTCTGGCTATCGATATAATGGCCTCACTGGGCCATTAAAACCGAAGGCTCCGATCTATCGTATTGATGTTGAAAGACACCTGTCATATTTCATTTCACAAACGAGATGGAAAAGGTTCCAAAGCTCTGGAGACAGCTGCTTTTTTAGAATAAAACAAGCACAGGATTGAGCAAAGCCAAGCCACAAATATGGAAATAAATTCCCTTCAATGCCAATAAGGATTATAGGATTATAATGTGATTTTCATGTTTATTTGTACTTGGTCTGTGATACAGAGGATTGAAGGGCCTTTGCACTGAGCTGCATATCCTTAACCTTTTTTTTTTTTTTTTTTTTTTCAGATAGTGAGACAAGTTCTCACTAAGTGCCCAGGATGGGCTCACACTTGTGATGCTCCTGCCTCAGCCTCCCAGAGTGCTGGGAGCACAGGTGTACAGCACTATGCCTGACACTCATGTATCACTTTTGAATATTCACTACGGTGTGTGTTAGGCTCTGAGCAGGTGCTGGGAATAAGGCCTGTATAGAGCTCTTTTTTTTTTTTTTTTTTTTGAGTTGAGGTCTCACTATGTGGTCAGTGTGGTCTTGAGCTCCTGGGATCAAGCAACCCTCCTGTCTCAGTTTCTACAGTAGCTGGGGCTACAGGTGTCTGCCACTATAGTCTAGATGATTTTTCCTTTCTTATTTTCATCATCATCATCATCATTATTATTATTATTTGGTGTGTGTGGTGCTGGGGATGAGACCCAGGGTCTCCCACATGTAAGCAAATACTACTGCTGAGCTACACCCCAGCCTCAGAAGTGACCCACATACACAGACAAACCGAGTAATGCGAAGAAGTATTTCAGGTGATGATCGGTGCTGAGTGGAAAATGCAGCAGGGCGGGTAGGTGACACCAGGGTACAGTTTTCAATGGAGGGGCACTCAGGGAAGGCCTCACTTTGGAGGGAGCTTTTTGTTGTTGTTGTTTGTCTTTTTGAGACAGGGTCTTGCTACGCAGTTCAGACTGGCCTTGAGCTCACTTTGTAGCCCAGGTTGGTCTCGAACTCGCAATGATCCACCTGCCTCAGCCTCCCAAGTGCTGGGATTACGGGCGTGCGCCACCAGGCCCGGCTTGGAGGGAGCATTTTCACGAAGACCTCAGGGACCTGTGTGGGTGCCTGGGGGTAGATGAGACCTGTGCGTGCAAAGGCCATGTGGTAGGGAGCGCATCCCCTCCCTTGTGCCTATTATGTTCTTCAGTGAGCAGCAGCACCCGGACTGTCACTCTGCCCAACCTCCCCGGGGGACCCTGCAAGCTGTGGGTCATGGCGGCCACCATCGCGGGACAGGGCCCACCGGGTCCCAGCCTCCAGTTCCACCTTCCAGGTAGGGCCTAGGGTGGGACTGCCTGCTCCACTTGGGGGATGGGGTGTCTGGAGCCCTCACCTGGGCTTCGGAGCAGGGACAACCTTATGATCTGAGGGGGTGGATCGTATGTGGGGGGTTCTGGGGATTGAACCCTGGTCCGCGTGCATACTGTGCACATCTCTACCACGGTGCTGCACCCCTAGCTCTCAGTACCTAGTTCTCGCTGACCTTGAGCTCACGGTGTAGCCCAGGCTGGCTTCGAACTCCTGGCAATTGTCCTGCCTCAGCCTCCGGCATGCTGGGATAACAGGCGTATGCCACCACACCCCACTTCTAGGGGACTTTTGATTCTGCTAATGCTGCTGCGTCTTACCAGGCCCTGTGTTTCCCATGGTTTCACCCTGCCCCTTATTTTGACCTATCAACACTGCCCTACTTAGAAGACCCGCCCCTTTTTGAGCCCTAACCCCGCCCATGTAAGCCCCACCCACACCTTCGTCCAAGCCCCTCCCATTCACAAGGCTTGCAGTCTTCTCAGGCTTCCCGGCGACTAACAGATTTCTGCTCCCCTGCCTGCAGGGAGTAGTTTGAGCTGGCAAGTCCTGCCCCGCGTTCTGTGCCTGTGTGCCTTGCTCGTGCTGGGCGGCTGTCTGGGCCTGGCCACCCCCGGAAGGTGAGGTGAGGGAACAGGTACGGCCGTCTAGTTGTGCTGGGGGCAGCTGCTGGACATTACCTGAACTTTGAGCGGGGTGGAACGGAGCCTTGGCGCTCTGCAGAGTTTGCGCACTCTGGAGCTTGGACAGTGTCCGGAGCCCAGGCTCCCTTCCCTGATCTTACCTATCCCCCAGGTGCCTCCACCTGAAACATAAGGTGTTGCCCCGTTGGGTCTTGGAGAAGGTTCCTGATCCTGCCAACAGCCATTCTGGCCGCCCCCACATCGAGGTGAGCAAAAAGGCCGGCCCGGTGCAATGGTGGTGTATGCCTGGAATCCCAGCTACTTTGGAGGCTGAGGCAGGAAGCTTGCAAGTACTAGGCCAGGAAAGGCAACTTAGACCCTGTCTCAAAATAAAAAATAAAAACAGCTGGGGATGTAGCTTAATAGTAAAGCACCCATAGGTGCTCGTGGGAGCTCTCTGGGGGATTAGGGGAACCAGAGACACTGAGGGGGTAGGGAAGGGAGGAGATTTTAGCCGCATCTCTTCCCTGCAGGTCTCACAGCCTCAGCCTCCACCCCTTGGGGATGTGCCCATCCTGGAGGTAGAAGAGATGGAGCCACTGCCACCTAGGGAGCTGCCCCAGGCCTCCACCCCACTTTACTCTGGGTATGAGAAACACTTCATGCCCACACCAGAGGAGCTGGGCCTTCTGCGGCCGTCAAGTCCCCAAATGCTGGCCTGAGCCTGGCCCGGCCTGGAGCTACAGAACAGGCTCCCGGAACTTATGCAGGCTGCGCCCTCCCCTGGGTGAGCCGGCCTGACAGACAAGACACTGAGACCAAGAGAGGCTGAGCCGCCTGCCTGAGGACACCCCGTCAGGAAGAGCAGGGGCTGGGAGACCCCCCAGAGAGGGGCCCAGCCTCGGTAGGGAGTGCATGGGTGGATGAGTGAGTGTGCCAACGAGAAGGTGTGATACCGAGAGGGGAGCTGTCCTCTCACAGTCTGTCCTTCTGCCGGAACAGAACTGCATCTGGGCCCAGGCCCGCCCTCCCTTGCAGCTGGATCAGCCGTGGGCTGAGTTCTCACGGTGGAATGTGGGTGGAAGCGACATGGGCCAATGTCAGGAGCAGGTGGGCCTCAAACACTCCTGCACCACACTCTTCCTGTGAGCTGGAACATGCACGTGCTCGTGACCCAGCTTTGACATACGCAAGGGGACAAGCAGTGCAAAGCAGCTTGATCCCTAAGTGACTGTAGGCCAGTGCCTGAATCCCCGAGTGACAGCATGGTCAATCTGAGTCCCTGAATGACCACATCCATCAGAGACACAGCTTGTCTTTTTGTACTGTAGCTTGAGATGATTTTGTTACAGCAACCAAACCTGTACTCTCACTGACAGATAATTTTTTATTCCAGCAGAATTAGGTCCTCCAGTTTCCCACCAGCTCAGGAGGCGATTCTGTGCCAACAACACACACATTCCGGGCGTCTGAGTGCTTAAACATTTTATTTTCAAGTATAAAGGCTTTGTCACAGAAGGGAGGCAGGGTCACAGGCATGGGCAGGGGAAGCCCAGGCACAGGGGGGTGGGCCGGCTGGCTGCCAGGTGCCGCGGCCAGTCTATGGTGCCCTGTCTGTGCCCGCAACCCTCTGTGGATGCCAGGAGGCGAGGTAGCTGTGAGAGGCACTGGGTGGGGCGCGGGCGCAGGCTCACATCACCGCACAGCACTGGCACGTCTTCTGCTTGGGGCCGCTCGCCTCCTCCCCCTCGGCCTGGGGGGTGGGTTCAGGCTGCCGAGTGGGGGCATAGGTGGGCGCAGGGTGGGCACTGGGGTTGGTGCTGGGTCCCTCTCGCGGAAGCAGTGGCTGGCTCTCGGTGGGCTGGTCTGGGGCCGGGGTCTCTGCCAGGAGTGGGGTGGCATTCCCAGGGGGACCCTGTGCCTCTGCCGGAGGTTTGGGTGCCCCCTCATCCTCTTTCGGGGATCCTTCTTGCTTTTCTGGGGGCTGCAGCTCTGGTGCCAGCTCCTGTGCGACCCCGAGGGGCGCCCCCGCCTCGCTCCCCGCCTCGGCCTGGGATTCCCGCCCCTCCCCCGCTTCCCTCTGCTCTGTCCCATCCTGCAAGTCCCGGGCCCCAGGCGTCCCTTCTGCCCCCAACGGCTCCTCCCCTCCTGTCCCCTCTGTCCCCACAGGCTCCTCCCCTGCTGTCCCCTCTGTCCCCACAGGCTCCTCCCCTGCTGTCCCCTCTGCCCCCAACAGCTCCTCCCCTGCTGTCCCCTCTGCCCCCAACAGCTCCTCCCCTGCTGTCCCCTGGGTCACCACGAGCTCTCCAGCGGCCCCTGGCTCTTCCTTACCTCCTTCCTCCTCTGTGCCCGCGGGCTCCTCACCTTCCGTCCCCGCCGCCCCTCGCTCTCCCGCCCCGCCGCCCCCAGCTCCCAGGGACCCCTCCTCGCCTGCTGTCCCCGGTCCCGCTGGCGCCTCCGCGTTCTCCGCCGCCCTCCCCTCGCCTCTCTCCTCCGCTCCCAGGGGCGCCTCCGTTTCTGCTCCTGGCGTCTCCCCGCTGCGTCCCCTCTCTGCCCTCAGAGGTCCCTCCACACCCTCCCTCTGCACTCCCATGTCCCGTTCAGCCCCCTCTTCCTGCTCCCCTGCTGTCCCCTCCAGCTCTGCGCGCGCCGCACTTCCTTCCTGCTGCACCCGCTCCAGCGGCCCCTCCGCCCCGTCCCGCTCTGTCCCCTGCCTCTCCTCAGTCCCCGTCTCCCCCGCTCCCACAGGCCCCTCCGCCCTCCTCTTCTCCGCGGCCCATGGGTCCCCACCTCCCCCTCCATCCGTCCCTGGTGGTCCCTTGACGGCCTCCCTGCCGGCCGCCAGGGGCCCCTCTAAGCCCTCCATCAGCAGCTCCTCCCAGTCCTCACTGACCGTCACCCTCTCCACCCAGATGAAGGAGCCTTCGTCCCCCTCAGGTCTCCCCTGCCTGTCAGGCTCCCTGTCTGTGGACCCCACGCCCCCCAGGCGCTCCCGGAGCCCCCGCTCACCACTGCCCACCTCCTCCGGGGCCTCTGGGTCACTGCCCCCCAGCCCCTCCCAGACCACCTCCACCACGCCCCTGTCCTCCCTCACCCAGGCTGGGAGCTCGGGGCCGCCGGGCCCCTGTCTGTCCGCTATGGCCTCCAGCACCACCTGCTCCACCCTGGCCTCCAGCTCCAGGCCAGTGGCACCCATGGCACAGTCCTGGGGCCCCCGGAGCCCCTCCCACACCACCTCTACCACGTCCCCCCCTTTGGCCTTCACCACGCCCCCCTCTGCTGTGGTCCCTGTCCCCAGGCTCTGCCCCTGCTCGGGAGGTGGGCTGGGACCCGAGCAGGGGCCATTGGCTTCCTGGGGGGACCCCTCTGCTCCAGAGACCTGCGTCGGGGCCCCCTCAACGGGCTCAGAGTGCAACTCTGGGGACAAACCCATGGGCCCCACCGGCAGGGAAGCTCTTCTGTCCACATCCACCCGGCCTGGTAGAATCAGAGGAGAGGAAAGAAGGGGAAGGAGGTGAGGATGACCAGCAGGTCGTGCAATCTGGGGGTGACCTGAGGCTCACACCTAAGGCCTCCAACACCCACCTGCAGGACCTGCCTCCATGATGGGCTGGGAAAGAGGACGGTGGCCCTGTGGAAATGGCAGATACAAGGTCAGGCAGGCCTCACCCCAAGCCTCCCTGCATACCAGGGCCCCACCCCTGCTCAAACACCTTCGATGGCTCCCTATTACCTTTAGGACCAAACCCCATTTTGCAGGCAGCCTTCCACATTTGTCCTGTCTCCACCTGGTCCAGATGCCACACACAGAGGGTGCTTCAGCCATACTCCATGGGTGTAGCTAATCCCTCTGTGCTAGGGGCCCACTCAGCCAGCCGCTAAAGCCACCTTACACCAGGGATCTGTAGTCACTCATTCTCATTCATAATGTGTGCAGGGCCTGGGATGTAGCTCAGCGGCACAAGTGTCTGCCTGGCAAGCGCAAGGTCCTGAGTTTGATCCCCAGTACCAAAATAAAATAGTGTGTGTGTGTGTGTGTGTGTGTGTGCGTGTGTGTGTGTGTGTGCTCACAGGCACAGGCAGGCACATGAGTGATGGTGATGGAACCCAGGGCCTGGTGCATGCTAGGCAAAGGAGCTCTGAAGCCCTTTGCTATTGGGACTTACATTCCACAGGGGAAAGGCGGGAAATAGAGGTGAGGAGGACTGTGGAGAAGAAGAGGTCGGGGGATGGGAAGCAGGGGCTGGAGGACAGGTTGCGTCCCGTGGGGAGCAGATGTGGAAGGGCTTCTTACACAAGAGGTCAGAGCAAGCCCTCAGAGGTGACAAAAGCCAGCCAGCAGTCCCAGGTGGGGACAGCATTCCAGGCTGAGGAGACAGCAAGTGCAAAGGTCCTGGGGCCATGAGGGGGCTAGGAAAGCTCAAGGAACAGGGGCAAATGAGAGAAAGATGGACTCAGAGTGGGGAGCTGGGGTGAGAAGCAGGCTGCCTAGGCCAAGCCCAGGATGCCCTCAGCCCTCCAACCCCGGCCTCTTTCTAGCTTCCCTGCCTGTGCCTTCCTCCCCTCCGTGGGGTTCCCTCCACCCACCCCATTATTGTCTGATGACCCCACCCTCACCCTGGACTCAGTTTAGATGTCACTACCAGCAAGCAGTTATTTATCTGGTACTGAGGGTTGAACCCAGGGGCTTTACACTGAGCTCCATCCCCAGGCCTTTTGTATTATATTTTTGGGAAAGGTCTTGCTAAGCTGCCCAGGCTGAGCTCTCATTTATGATCCTCCTGCCTCAGCCTCCCAGAGTGCTGGGATGACAGGCAGCTCACCCAGCCAGCCCACCCTGAACTCCCAGCCCTTCTCAGACTCTGCCCCACTTCCTTACCAGGCCAGGGCCTCAGCTACATCCCACACATCTCTAGCATTTCCATGTTTTCTTTCCTCCTTCTTTTTTTTTTTTTGAGACAGGGTCTCACTATGTAGTTCAGGCTGTCTTTGAATTTACTATGTAGCCCAGGATGGCCTCAAAAAGGTAGTGATCCTCCTGCCTCAGCCTCCAGCACGCTGGGATTACAAGTGTACGCTCTCACACCAGGCTTGCTCATATTAACAAACTTCCCCCCTCCCAGGTACTGCTGCTCAGCTACCACTGCTCTGATCCTTGAAGTAGCAATTCCAAGTGTGCTGTTGTTATGTCCACTTAAAGACAGAGAAACTGAGGCTGAAGCAGGGGGATGAACTTGCCCAAGATCACAGAGAGAAGAGTGCGCACCGACCCTGGGCTCTAGCGTAGTCCTTAGCGTTGCTGGCCACGCCCCTCCCCACGCCCCTCACCTGTCTGCGCCAGGAGGGCCTGCCCGGGGGCCGGTGCTGGGCACCTGTGGACGCGCTTTGCAGCAGCTGGAGCTGAGACTGAAGTCTGCGGAAGAGAAGGGGCTACTGGCAGGGGATCCTAGGCTCAACCTCCCCCCACCAACCAGCCAGGAACCGCGCTCACGTGAACAAGCTGTCCTCCAGGTGTCGGATGCGAGCCTGGGCCTGGCCCTCGGGCGACTGGGGGTCCTGGGCGGCAGGGTCCGGGGGCTGATCTTGCCCCTCAGCGGCGCCGTCCATCAGCCAGCGCTCACGCAGGGATTTCCTCTAGGCAGGAAGGGAGCCCGCGCTGGGCACAGCCCCGCCCCGAGAGGGTGTCCCGGGCCCCACGGACACCACGGGGAGCCACGGCGGGCCAGGGTGCGCGCCACGGGGCCTCCCAGCGCTGCCAGGTTCCTCGCCCACTCTCAAGCGCCCACGCCCCCGGCTGGGCAGACGCCCCTGTGCCCCAACCTTCCAAAGGGACGGGTAGACGCCCCCAAAGGCGAAGCCAATGTCCCTCCCTCGGGGACCCCTGACCCAAAGCTGACCTAAGGCACTCCCAAACTGGGAGGAGACCTCACGGTCTTAGGCTCTTCCCAGGGCAGGACAATTGCTCCCACGGCCACACCACCCTTCCACCCTAAAGACACCCTTAAAGACAGAGAAGGTTGGGAATGACGTCCCCCAATTTGGAAGACGCCTCTTTGGTCCCGCGAACCGACTCGCACAGACACCCCCACTTCGTCTCCAGTCCCCGGCCGGGCGGCACCCCCACCTTGAGCCGCTGCACGCGGAGCTTCTCCTCCTCCAGCTCGCGGCGCGCCGTGCGGATCTGCTCCTGCAGCCGCCGCTTCTCCTGCGCAGAGCACCGGGGCTGGGCGGGGCCTCCCCTCCGCGGGGCTCCCTCCACCTCCGCGGGGGCTCCCGGGCTCCAGCCCTGCCGGGGGCACGGGGGAGGGGCCGCGGAGGCGCTGACTCAGCAGCGGCCTGGAGGGGGGCGGGGCGGGGCCGGCCGCGCCCGGGATGCTGCGGAGGCCGCGCCGCGCCCAATAGGGGTCCTTGGAGGGGGGCGTGGGGCGGGGCTTTGGGTGGGGAAATCCAGGCGGAGGGGATCCCCAGGCAGGTTCACAGAGATGGGAGGGGTCTAGATTTGGGGATGCAAAGAGGGGTGTTAGTCCGAGGTGGGGTACAGGGGGAACCCCATAGAGACGGTGAAGAGGTGGAGGACAGAGAGGTGGGGTGTCAAAGTGGGGGTCATAGAAGTGGGGGGTGCAAAAATGGGGCAGGGAAGTTGAGGTGCTAAGGGGGGCTGAAAAGTGGGGTGCAGAAGCAGGGCGCAGAGCGTTCGGGCGCGGAGAGAGAGAAGTCAAGGATGGAGGCCAGGATAGGACCGAGGGGCGGAGTCCGCAAAGGGGCTGGGTCAGAGGACCCTAAGGAGGGGTCTGAGGACGGGGCCTACGCCGCGGGGACTCGGCTGGGGCTCGGACACGGGTGTCTGGGAAGCTAGGACTCAGGGACAAGGCTTCAGGGGCTGCAGGTCTGGGCGTGCCGGGCTCACAGCCCCACCTTTCTGGGGGAGCAGAGACCAGAGGAATGGGGAAGGGAGGCTGAGGTTCAGTGGGGTGCCCTGGGCAGGGCTGCAGCTGATGAGGACGTTGCTCCCTCTAGAGCCGGACTAGTTCCCAGGTGTGGCTGAGAGGAGGAAGGGGCGGCAGGGGGCAGGGAGGAATTGGGGTTCCCGGGGCGGGGCCAGCGCTCGGGGAGGGCAGCACTTACGGCGATGACCTCCAGCCGCTGTCGGTAGAGGGAGCTCTCGGCCACCGGCCTGCAGGGACAGGGACAAGGACCCCAGCCCTTAGCGCCCTGCCTCCTGATTGCTCATTTCTAGGCCCCAAATCCTAGCCGCCCAGGACACAGAGCCCAGCGTATTTCCCGTTTGTTCCTGGGAGGAGCCTGGGCAGCGGGCGAGGGTCTAGTGAGGCCGACTAAACAGAGACTGACTGGTTAAACTGAAGTCCTTCCTATGTCTGAGGTGGCCTCTCTCTGCCTCATTTTCCTCGTCAGTCAAATGGGCGGAGATAGTTTTAACCCCCCCACCCCCAACACTGCATAAGGAAATATTCATATGGGAAAAGCATAGGATGTAGTGCTCCAAAATAGCACCATAGTTTTTACTCATCATAATTAAAATATTATCATGATTAGCACTATTTATATCAGTCGCAGTCTGTCCTGTGGAAACTCCAATTCTAGCAGGCACAGAACATGCTGTGTATCTCTGGCCAGCCCCACATTCTCTCTGGACCTCAACTTTACCCAGCCAGGATCCTTTAACTCCTGGAGGGCGGGCGGTGAGGGAAGCTGGACAGAGAAGTGACCATCTGTTGCCATGGCTACCTTGAGGCACCTCTTCCACCTGGCCTTCTGGGTGCAAGGGTCACTGGGTCACGCTGTCCAGTGCCGGACTCTGAGCTTCAAGGAAGGGGACTCTCGGTTTAAGGTTTAACCTGAGAGCTCCCCCGTCCTTGTCTTTTTTTTTCCCCCAGTGCTGTACAAGGTAAGGGGATGAACCCAGGGCCTTTGTACTGAGCTTCATCCCTGTGTGTTTTCTATTTCTTATTTTGAGACAAGGTCTGGCTAAGTTGCCATGTTGCCCAGGCTGGGGTGGAACTTGAGATCCTCCTGCCTCAGCCTCCCACAGTGCTGGGTTGCTGTTGTTGATTGTACTTCCTCAGTCACTATCTAGAGAATGACATCTATCTGCTTGTCATCCTGTCATCCAGCCATGGGTGGGCACAGAGAAATCTTCAAGGACCCATCCATTTGCACTGAGGCCTATTGGGAGAGCATGGTAACATCATCCTGTCATTCACTCAGCAGCTCCAGCTGGGACCTCCCAAACCATCCCTGGCCACCCAGGCAAGGTGCAATGGTACTTACTGTATATAGTCTCCTAAGTGCCCTCCCTGCAGGGCTCCCACAGCCACTTCCCCCTGCCCACCCTGATCCCAACTCGATGGCCACCATCCACACCAGGGCTGATGTCCCAAGTGTCAGCCAACCTCAGCCAGCTTTAGCGTGCAAACCAGGGGACTGACTCACTCCTCCTCAGGAGGTGAGTGGTAGTAATGTCCCCATTTGACAGGCAAAGACACCAGTACTCTGAGAAGTGGCAAAAGGCACTGTTTAAAATGCTTGGCAAAGCTGTGCATGGTGGCTCATGCCTGTAATCCCAGCACTCAAAAGGATGAGGCAGGAGGACTGCTGAGAGTTCAAGTCCAGCCTGGGCTACAAAGTTGAGTTCTAGGCTGGCTTGAACTACATAATGAGACCATGTCTCAAAAAGACCAAAAAGTAAATGAATAAATACATAAATATGCTTTGTGAACCCTAGCACACTCCTGTGATGCCAGTACTATGGGAGGCTGATGCAGGAGGATCCCAAGTTTGAGTCCCACTTGGGCAATGTAGTAAGATTCTGTCTCAAAATAAAAAATAAAAAGGCCTGGGAATGTAGCTCCCCAGTAAAACACACACACACACACACACACACACACACACACACACGTTTTACCTATAGCAACTCATTTTGTCTTTCCTATAACCCTAAGAGGTAAAGACTTGTCCAAGGCCATAAAGGAGGGTAACTTGAAGTCCACAGTACTCAAAAGCTGGAGGCACACTACAGACTGGGAAGGGTCCTCAGGAACCCCCATCTGGCCATGAAGAGGCTGGAAGTCAGCCTGGAGGTTCTGATCTCTGTTGGGACAGCGGACTGGAGTTATGCTTCACAGGGGCCCCTAAGGGAGCCCAGGCTCCCCACTTCTTCGTCTGCCCTCGGGGGAGCACTAAGGTCCCCCAGATGTAATCTCCCTGCCTCTTCTTCGCTGGGGGGGATCGAGTTCCCGTTGCTGGGCAACCAGGTGTGTAGTTGGTGAATAATGCAATGCAGGACCCAGAAGGGTGAGGAACAGAATTGGGGTCCCCAGTTGGGGGAGCCCCTTTTTCTAGGCCTCTTCCCAGACCCTTGGCACCGTCTCCACCCTCTACTTTAAAAAGTCCTGCGTGCTTGAATGCTACGGCTCTGCACACACACACCCCCTGCTACAGCGTGCGTTTCTGCAGTGAGATCAGTGCTGGTGGCCGCAACCCCAGGGCCTCCGAGAGCAGCTGGTGGCACTTCCTTCAGCCATCATTGCCCCGTTGCAATTCTCTTCTACAGTTTGGAAGGCGCTGGTTTCTTCGTGGACCTCAGGCATTGGGGTGACTCCTGGGCATACGAGGACAGACCCTGGGCCTCTGCACCTCCCGACAGCGTCATAGCCTTACACACCTGTCTGCCAGCAGAAAACCCTCCAAAAAAAGAATCCAGGAGCCTGTATGTCCCACCCAGCTCTCTGGGGGAGGGGGCTTTGGGGACCGTAAGGGGCTGGTCACCTCCTCCTTTCCCTGCCCTTGGGGCCCTTGGGAAAGGCCAGCTAGGGCTTAGGGCTTCCAGGCAAGATCAGGGCGCTCCCAGTGCCCCCATCCCCGTCACCAGCCCCGTGTCCGGACACTCACATGGGTGTGGCCGGAGCCCACGCCTGGCTCTGCAAGGCCATGTTCGCCCAGGAGCGCACGCACTCTGTCCGAGCGCAGCGCGGGACCCGCTCGCCGCCTGAAGGTGTCCCCGATGGTACGCTGGGACCTGGCTGGCGGGAGGGGGCCCAGGGCGGCACCAGGAGAGCTGGTCCGGCTGGTTTGCGTCCGGAGGGAGGCGGAGGCAGCCAGTCTGCTCGCTGGCGAGGGGGCTGGGGCCGGCTCTGGGAGGCACTATCAGCTGTCGGATGAATTATTTACCAGCCCTGAGCCTGCTGGCTGCTCCGCTTGGTCCAGGCAAGCACGCTGTGGCCCGCGTGGTCAGGAAGGAGGTGCGGTGGTGGGGCGCTGACCCAGGGCCCTCAGGGAAGGGCGCCTTTGTGAGGTACACCAACAAGATAGGGGGGTCAGGCAGTGACTGACCACCCAAAGCCACCATGTGCCAACAGTTCTAGGACTGGGGCCCACGGAGTGGGGGCGTCATCCAGCTGTGACTTCCTGAGCCTGGCCACCTGGGCGCTGGGGGCGCTGGGGACACTGGAGTGATTGCCTTCCACCCTGTCCTGAGCTTCTCTTTCTGGGAAAGGGGAGGATTAGCAGACCCCACAACAACCTTCCATGGAGAACGGGTTGGGGGGAATAGTGAGGTGAGTGCCGCAGGGACCCTCTCAGCCAGACCCCTGTGTCTTTAGGTTCACACCAGGAAATGGGCCCAGAGGCTTCCGCAAGAGAGGCAAGTGCTCTACCACTGAGCCACACTCTTGGCCCTTTTCAAGTTTTGTTTTGGGACAAGGTCTAAGTTGTCCACACTGGCCTCAAACTTGTGATCCTACCTGGGCATAGTGGTACACACCTGTAATTCCAGCACTCTGGGAGGCTGAGGCAGGAGGGTCACAAGTTCAAGCCCAGATTGGGCAATTTAACAATTTAACAAGACCTTGTCTGAACAAATAACAGGGGCTGGGGTTGTCACTCAGTGCAAAGCCCCTGGGTCCCACCCCCAGGACCCAGATAAAACAACAACAAAAACATCACACTTAGGACCCTTCTGCCTCAGTCTCCCGAGCGCCTGGGGTTATAGGCTTGCACCACCTCACAGGCTCCCATCTCAAGGGTCCTTGTTCAGAATCGAACTCAGGACCTTGCACCTGACAGGCAGGTGCTTGTGCTGCTGGGCTATACCCCTGGCCCATGGCATCTCATTCTTAAAGGGCCACCACCACTTTCTGCCAGTGTGTTTCACTGAACTGTGCTCCTGGAGGAGTCAGTTCCTACTTCCGGCCCAGGTGGGTGGTGCTGGTACCTGCGTACCAACAGCCCAGCTTGCAGTGTGTAGTTTTAGCCCGCACCAGGACATGAAAAACCCAGGCCAGTTTCGGGACCCACGCTGTAGGAGACATTTTGGAAAGGGCCTTGCCACTGTGGCCAGAAAGGCTATCCACTCAGACTCCCTCTTTTGCTAGATCTTACCTTAGGGGCCACTGGGCAGTGTCAGCAGAGGGCCAGGCAGAGAGTGAGAAGGAAGAGGACAGGGTGTCCCTCACGCCAGCACGGAGTCCCTTCCCCGCTGGATCTCTGTGGTGGGTGGAAGGGTGGCTCTCCTACTTCCCACGTTCTACCATAAAACTCCGAGGAAATCCTAGTGTGGTGGGACACTCCCGTCATCCCAGCGCTCAGGAGGCCGAAGCAAGAAGATCACCACAAGTTTGAGGCCAGCCTAGGCTACATAGCGAGATACTGTTTTAAAAATCAAAAACCAAAACCAAAGGTAAAAACAAAACTAAGAACAAGTTCCTAGGAAACTAAAATGTTTTAAATTGAATGTGGCTTTCTAGATCTTTTGGAAGATGTTTATCATCATAGAAAGAGAATATATGATTTGTTGTTGCTGTTGTGATTATTGTTGATATACTAGGATGAAACCCCAGGTCCCAAGGCCGGGCATGGTGGCGTATGCCTATAATCCCAGCACTTGGGAGGCTGAGGCGGGAGGATCGCTGCGAGTTTGAGACCAGCCTGGGCTACAAAGTGAGCTCAAGTCCAGTCTGAACTACATAGCGAGACCCTGTCTCAAAAAGACCAAATAAATAAATATAAATAAACCCTAGGCCTCATGTTTGCTCTGCCACAGAGCTTCATTCCCAACCCTTTAACTTTTTTTTATGTCAAGACAAGATCTTGCTAAGCTGCCCATGCTAGGCTTGAACTTATGATCCTCTTCCCTTAGCCGCCTGAGTAGTTGGGATTACAGGTGTGTGCCACCATACCTGGCAAAACTGTACCTTTCAATGTTTTTTCTATTCTTTTCTTTTTTCTTCTTTCTTTTAAGAGACAAGGCCTTGCTATGTCCCTCAGGCTGGTCTTAACTTCCAGGTTTAAGTGATTTTCCTGCCTCAGCCTCCCAAGTAGCTATGATTAGAGGCATGTGTCACTGAGTCCACCTTAAATGACTAGTATTTATTTGTTTCTTGAGACACTGTCTCAGTATGCTGTCCAGGCTGGTCTTGAACCTAGGGCTTTGAGTTGCTAGGCAAATGATCTACCACTGAGCCACATTTTCAACCCCTAAAGTATTTTTTAGTCAGGGTAAAATACACATGCCAACTTTTGCCGTTAGTACCATTTAGCACATTCATTGCCAGCATCAGCTCTATCTAGTGCCAGAACATTTTTTTTGGTTTTGTTTTCTTGAGACAGGGTCTCACTATACAGTCCAGGCTGGTCTTGAACTCACTATCTAGCCCCAACTAGCCTTGAACTCCCAGCAATCATCCTGCCTCAGCCTTCTGAATGCTGAGATTATAGGCATGAACCACCACACCCAAACCCCAACTTCCAAAACATTTACATTACCCCAAAGAGAAGCCCTAGCCCCATTATCAGTCACTTCCCATCCCTCTCCCCAGCGTTGGGGACGGTCAGTCAGCGTCTGTCTTTATGGATCTGCTTGTTCCAGATACTTCATACAAACAGAATCATGTACTAGGGTAAGTCACCACCAGTGTCTGGCTTCTGTCTCTCTGCATCATGTCCCACAGTCCATCCATACTGCAGCATGGACCATCACTGTTCCTTTCTATTGCTGTCTGATATTCCATTTTTGGATGGGTCACACTCTGTTGATTCATTCATCTATCACTGAACATTTGGGTTGTTTCTACCTGAGAGTGTATTTTACTATTTGTAGCTTGACTTTGTGACTGTTAGTTAGATGTCAGGTGGGGGTAAGGTACATCCATTTTCCCAGCACTTTGAGGGGCTGAGGCAGAAGGATGGAAAGTTAGAGCCTGGCATGGATGACTCTATCAGTCAGCTTTTCTGCTGCTGGGACAAAATACCTGACACCGGCGATAGAAGGAGAGGGTTATTTGGCTCCGGATTTCAGCGAGTTCAGTCCATGGCTGGGGCTCCAAGGCAGAAACTGCATGGAGAAAAGCCTGCAGGAGAAGAGCTGTTTGCATCATGGCAGCCAGGGAGCAGAGAGAGAAGGAGAAGGCGGAGATGCTCTTCCAGGTCACACCTCAGTGACCCAGGCCCCCATCTTCACACATGGGATTTGAGGGAACATTTTATTTTTTGTTTTGTTGAGACAGGGTCTCACTATGTAGCTCAGGCTGGCCTCAAACTCAGGGCAATCCTCCTGCCTCAGCTTCTTAAGGGCTGGGATGACAGGCATGGGCCATGACACCCAGCTTCAGGGGCCATTTTAGATTTAGACCACAAAAGCAAGTTACCAGCTTAGCAAGAACTTGACTCAAAATAAAAAATTAAAAGGGCTGAGGATGTAGCTCATTGCAAAGGCCCTGGGTTCAATCTCCAACACTGAAGAAAAAAAAAAAAAGAAAGAAGTGCTCTTTTCTTTTACTGTCATCTTGGGGGGCGTACCACATTGGCCAGCTATGCTGTGTCATAACTGTCTGTTATAGGCCAGGTGTACTAGTACACACCTGTCATCCCAGCACTTGGGAGGCTGAGGCAGGGGGATCATCATGAGTTTGAGGTCAGCATGGGTTACATAGTGAGACCCATCTCAGAAAAACAAAAAAAAATTTTTTTTGGTACTGGGGCAGAAACCTAGGGATATTCTACCACTGAGGCCTTTTATTTTTCACTTTATGTATTTATGCACATAGTTATTTTTTGTTTGCTTGTTTGTTTTTGAGACAGGGTCTCACTATGTAGCCCAGGCTGGCCTTAAGCTCACAGGGATTCTCCTGCCTCAACCTCCTGAGTGCTGGAATTATAGGCTTGTGCCACCATACCTGGAAGTTATTTAATTGTTTTTTCTTTTCTCCCCCAGCAGTTATTTCTTTATTGCAGTACTGGGCAATGAATCCAGGGCCTTCACATTGAGCAACACCCTCAGCCCTTTTTTAACAAATTTTTAAAATTTTTGAAATAGGGTTTTCCTAAGTCAGGGTTTTCTTATATTGCCTAACCTGATCTCGAACTCATGCTTTTCCTGCCCCAGTTCCTGAGTAGCTGCGGTTACAGGTGTGCACCGCCATGCCTGGCGGGAAGGTGAATTTGTGTTCTAGGTTTGGTAGGAGAGTTTGGGGAGAAGTGGTGGCTGGGTCCAGGGTGCAGAGGGGTGAGTGAGTTCAGAATATGCTTGGAGAGAGGAACATGGGGTTTCCTGGTAGGTTGGGGAGGGGCTGAGGAAAGAGAGAAATTGAAACCAACTTCCAGGTCTTTGGAATGAAGGACCAAGTGGCTGGAGTTGCCTGCCACACACAGTGACAGGGAGTAGAATTGAGGGAATCCAAAGTTCAGTTTTGGAAGCATTCAGTCTGAGGTTTGTTTAACCCTGAGCTTTTGATCTGTGCCTAAAGCTCAGGGCAAAGATATAAATTTGGGAGACATCAGAATTGAGATGGTGAGCTGGGCATGGCAGTGCACGCCTGTAATCTCAGCACTCAGGAGGCTGAGGCAGGTGGGTCTTTGTGAGTTTGAGGCCAGCCTGGGCTACAAAGTGAGCTCAGGCCAGCCTGAACTGCATAGTAAGACCCTGTCTCAAAAAGACAAAAACAAACAAACAAACAAACCATCAGAATTGAGATGGTGTCTTTTTTTTTTTTTTTTCAGTGCTGGGGTTCTAATTTTTTTATTTATTTTGAGATAAAGTCTGTCCAAATCACTGAGTTTCCTGGGCTGGGCTCCCCCCCAACCCCCCACAGTACTGGGATTTTTTTGTTGTTGTTGTTCCACCTGGGCTGGACTTGAAGTTGTGATCCTCCTGCCTCAGCCTCCCAGAATGCTGAGATTTCAGTGGTGTGCACCACAGCCAATTAACTGATGAGAATTTAAGGAAGAGATGGGTCACAAAGTTATTGTGGGTCCCATGGCAAATTGCTCTGGGGTAGCAACACCCTGTTGCAGGTACCACCCTCCTGGCCCTGGAGGGACCAGAGGGCAGCAGAGTCTGGGAAAGTCCCTGCAAAGCAGAAGTCAGGAAAGAGTGGTGCGGATCTAGGAGGACATAGGGAACCACCGACCAGGCTGGCCACAGGGAGATTGCAGGTGTCTGTGGTTGGAGAGGGCTCTATGGGATGGGGCTAGGGACCTGGTTAGCCTGGCTGGGGGAGTGACCTGGAAGGGACCCAGGGGAAATAGCTAGAGGGACATAGCTTGTAGGGAATCACAGGTTTCCTCCTTGTCACCACTCCAGGAGTCAGGCACCACTGTCCCCATTCTGCAAATAGGTGAATGGCCCTGTAGAAGGTTTGCACCTTGCTGGGGTTATGAGTGGGGTGGCACCCACCTGGCTTGATTCTAATTAGGCTGATGAGGTCACATGGGGTCAGTCAGATGGTCAGAAGGAGGGTGCAGCAGTGTGAGTTTGGGATTCAAGAGAGGGAAGGGGTAGTCCTCTGGGAGGCTGAGGCAGGAGGATTGCAGTCCTGGCAAGTTAGTCTTAGGGAGACCCTGTCAGAAAGAAGGAAAGAAAAAAGGAAAGAAAGAAAGAAAGAAAGAAAGAAAGAAAGAAAGAAAGAAAGAAAGAAAGAAAGAAAAAAAAAGAAAGAAAGGGAGAAAGAAAGAGGAAAGAAAGAAGAGAAAGGAAAGAAAGAAGGAAGGAAGAAAGGAAAGAAAGAGAGAAAGAAAGAAAGAAAAAGAAAGAAAGAAAGAAAGAAAGAAAGAAAGAAAGAAAGAAAGAAAAAGAAAGAAAGAGGAGAGACAAAAGAGAAAGGCAGGAAGGGAAAGGAGGAGGAAAGAAGCTGAAGTAGGGCTGGGGATTTAGCTCAGCGGCAAAAGCGCCTGCCTGGCAAGAGCAAGGTCGTGAGTTCGGTTCCCGGTACCGGAGGAAAAAAAAAAAAAAAAAAAAAAGAAGCTGAAGTAGCTCAGTGGGAAGTGTTCAATCCCCCCTACTGAGAAAAAGGGGTGGGGTGGGGAAGAGGGAGGTAGGTGAAAGAGCAAAGGTCAGGCTGGAAGGGGTGATCAAATAGTCAAATAGTTGGGTTACTGGGTGTTCCTGAGGCTGTGTAACCCTTCCCCCTTTTCTTTAGGAAACTTTCATGTTTCTTCCTGGTTATCCCAGATCGGTGGTGGTGGTGGTGGCGGTGTGGACCAGTTCCGGCAAAAGCCTAGTTCTGCTTCATCATTGTAATCCCAGCCCTCGGGTGGCTGAGGTAGGAGGATGAAACAGTTCTAGCCCAGCCTAGGCAATTTAGGGACTTAGGGAAACCCTGTCTCAAAACAGAAAATAAAACAGGGTTATTAGATGTAACGAAGGCCCTGGCCTCCACAGGGGGGGAACTGCGTCGGGGCCTCGATCCTGCCCTTGAACCTGACCTGGTCTCCACCTCAGGCCGCTGCTATCTGCAGCTCCGTGGGTGTCCCAGGCCCCGGTATGGGCCTCCCCAACGCCTGAGTCCATCCCCCTCCTCTCTACCTGCTAGCGCCCTTGGCCGCACCTGCCCCAGCCTCCGCAGGGATCGCAGGGCAACCCGCTGGGGCGGGGGATGTCTCATGGGGAGAGGAGTGGGGAGACCCAGGTCCTAGCGCCCCCTGAAACCTCGGCCCTTACGCCGGGCACGGAGTTGGGTCCCCGAGGCCAGGGCCTTGCTGGACCGGGCGGCCCAGGCTGGTGGGGGACGGCTTCGGGGTTGAGGCCCCTCTCTGCATCCTCGGGGCCAAGTCTCCAGGTGAAAGCGGAAGACGTGGGACCGAAAAGGTACTACGGCAAGACCAGCAGGACGCCGGCCTGGAGCAGGACGCTGTGACCCAGAAGACGGCTCAGGGGATCCCACCGAGCGGCCCCCCCTACCCTGAGGGCGGAGCCAGGGCGGGGCCCAGAGCTGCCCGCAGGTGCACGGGCAAGCGGGCCCTGCCCTCCGGGGCGCTCAGAGGCCAGAGGCGGGTCACAGCGACCGGCGGGCGACGCCCTAGAACCGTGAGGCGACTGCGGCCACAGGTGCTGCGCAGGGCACCGTGTCAGCCTGGCGCTGGCGCCCAAAGCTTCCAAGCTGCTTGTAACCCTGGACACCGAGGCCCCCGGGCCGGAGGGTGGAGTCCTGGGGTCTCTCGAGGAGCAGGGCCAAGAGCCCTCCGGGCTCAACAGCGGAGACCCGGAGCCCGCTGCACTGCAGGCCCCCGAGGTCCCCAGGCCGGGCCGTGAGATCCCCGAACCCTCCTCGGAGCAGGACGTTGAGACCCCCGAGCCGGGGAGCAAGATCCTGCAGCCACCAACGGAGCAGGACGCCGAGCACTGGGGACCGTGCGCAGCCGCGGGCTCCGAACGTCCAGGGCCAGGTAGCGACCACGGTCCCGGGCTGTGTGCGGTGCCCAGTGCGGAGGTCTCGGGGCAGCCCCCACCGGCTAGGCCTGAGACCCCAGCCTCGGGCTCAGACGCGGAGGCTTCCGCGCGGCGCCTGCCGCGGGTTCCCGAGAATCCCGAAGGTTGCCCCGGGGAGCCGCCCATGGAGACGCCCATTGAGCGCGAGATCCGCCGCAGCTGCGAACGCGAGCAGAGCCTGCGCCGGAGCCGGGGCCTGAGCCCAGGCCGAGCGGGCCAGGAGCTGGTGGAGCTGCGCGTGCGGCCGCTGCTGCACCTGCCAGGCCCC